>NW_015090794.1:226344-276933 GCF_001431845.1 Calidris pugnax
GGGCTCCCCAAGGCGGGGGGTAGGTCCCCTATGGGGGGGGGATTCGTCCCCTATGGGGGGGGATTCGGTCCCGTATGGGGTGCAGCTGCCCTATAGGGGTGCTTTGTCAAGGGGGGGGTCAGTCCCCCTATAGGGCTGAGGTCCCCTCTGAGGGGGCTCTGCCCTTTCTGGAAACTGAGGGTTTGGGAGAATCCCGGGACAAACCATAAGGTGAGAAGAGAAAAAGGTAACGGCTGGTAATTAATCAGCTAAAGAATGAAGGAAACATTTGATTTTCCTGGGACTTCCATAAATATTTTAACAAACAAAAAGGTGGATATCAAGAATTTAAAGTTGTGAGTTTATTGCATATGTAACAAAAATGAACATGACCTCCTGGGTCCAGCCTACTATACAATCACTGTTTATTCCAGCTGGTTCCATAACCACATTAAATAGAACTAGTATTTCTTTAAATACTTTGATTTAGACATAAAATGAAACATTAGTGTACAACTTTCACAAAATAAATCTGCAATAAAAACAGTGGGAAGAATAACAAGGATAGCAGCAATACTTAAAACATGACATTACAAAATAATAAATTAAAAAAATACATTATAAAGTGGTTGAGGAACAAAAAAAAAAAAAAAATTAACAAATTAAAAACAGATCCATACTGTGTTTCTGGGAACTTGCTGTGCCACGGCGGCCCTGAACCTGGGCACCGGCTCCAGAGGGCCCGGCGGCTGGATCACTAATTTACAAAATCTGTTGGATTTCATAACCACCTCGACTCGAACGGAGCACATACTGCTGAGCAAACGCTGATTTCACCATCTGGAGCTTCCAGCAGCCTTTCTTTTTTTCTTTTTTTTTTTTTGAAGCAGGGTCTCGTCTAACATAATGCCCAAGTTAACACTAACATTCATAAAACAGTCTCGTTTCTTCCTGATTTAAAACAACGAGCAAAGTGGTGGTTTCCTACATCCCTGAGCATAGAGTTTAGGCTGATGAGCAGTATCAGGGCAAGGTCTGTGCCAACGGACCAGCTTTTAGGTTTTGCTTTTAAGGACAGGAACGAAAGAACACACTGTACCTTGTATTTCCTTCGGGTCAGATCCAAGAGTATCCGGGTAAACGAGGTGGAACACGAAATGACAAAACGAACACCAGACTCGATGTTATTTCTTTGGGCAAGTTTGAGAAGTACCAACCAGTTCAAGTGCTGGCAGACCCAGTGGGAACGAACACACGAATTCACACGGCTGAGGTTATCCCAACGGCTCCCCGGGGCCCACAGAGCCCATGGCTCAAGCCACGCAAACTCTTTGTAGGAATTTCATCCTGCCCCGGCCTCAGAACCAGCCGGAGGAAGAACAAGCCATCTCTTGAAGCCCATCCTGCCTCACTTCTTTATTTTAATCCCTCCACTCAACCAGCTTTAAGGCCTGCCTCAAATGCATGTAGGGAACGATACGAAAAAAAAAATGTCTTCATCGTCACCGAAGTGGCACAAAATTGCAAAGACGACACGATGGGAGAGGTGGTGAAACTGTTTAAAAAGAGAACTGAAGTGATTAAAAAAGACAGTGCCCTATTCTCGTTACTGTCAGCACGGAGGAGGTACCTTGACAAGGGCTTTTAAATAACAGCAAAAAACAGACGGACTTTTCAAAACACCGATCCTTTGCCTATTCTTACGTTGTGCATCCAAGAAAACACTGACCTAGCAAAGACATTAGGAACTATCATATATGTCAACTGGGTCATTGACATAAAGCTACTTGATCTATAGATCTCCAAATCAAGGGCCTTCACCTTCACCTCGCTTGGTTTTCACTGAGCCAGTTGTGCTGCACGTAGAGTTTGCGTGATAGGATTTTCGGTCGTAGTGGGCTTTAGTATCTCTTTTTTAACCTCCTTTTAGTGAGAAATCCACATGAGACTGCATGCAAAGCTTTTGGGCAATAATCCATTTTGTGTTTCTCTTTTTTTTTTTCTTTCCCTATCTGACTGGTTTATTGCACATTCAAACCTACTGAAAGGATTAAATACACTCTATGAACAGGTACGACTTCACAGCCAGGGCTGTGGGGATTCTGCTGCTCAGCCCAAGACTGTACAGGTGTCTCTTTGCAGACAGCTGCATTTCCTCTCTTTTCTCCCCAAAAAAAAGAGTCACATAGTTTCATATACATCCCAACAACCAGTACTGCAGAAACTGGTCCCCAAGTGCCAAAAGACTCCTACAGGACATGGGTCTAAACACACCATCCCCTGTACAGTCCTGCAGGATGAGCATCTTTAGCCACCCCGTGCAAATCCCACAACATGGTACAATTTTACACCTCCAACACAATCCTTGCTCCCAACGACAAATCACAAGAATTATGGTCAATGAAGGGAAAAAAAAAAAATCAACCCACAAACAAACAAAACAGAGAAAGATGCCAGGGTTTTGACAAATGTCTACTTTCTGTCCTATCACAGTTTAAAGCTATTATCAAATTCAATTAAAAAAAGACAAAATAGAAGTATTCCAGTAGACATCTCCTAAGAACCATCTCTTACCCACAGCTGAATTTCAATGCACTAGTCCATAAACGTAACATCTGTTAAATGTTTCAGTAATGAAATCTCTAAAAATCAGGCTTGCCAAAGAAAAAAAAAATCCTATACAGGCAAGTCTGCTTTACTTAAGTTTAGACACGTTTGATAGATAACTGGGTCTTTCTGAAGCCATGTTATTTGTTAAAATACTGTCTCGTCTTGGGTGTGCAAACTGGAAAAAAATGTTAGTGATTCAGGTATTCGATTTGCTTTTGTTTCCCCTGGGAAGTCGTTTTAGCAACGTGTTAGAGAGCAAACCTTTTAATATTAGTTTCAGATATTGGAAAAAATAGCCTTATATGGCTCTCTGGAGAAATTTTCATCCCTACAGAACTGAAGTAATAAATTCTTCCAATAGCTTTCCATAACATTTAAAACGTACTCACTGTATGGTTACCCTTTTACCTCAACCTCCAAATAAACCTTTCCCAAGGCCAAAACCTGCCAGACAGAATCCACTGTTAACTGAGCTCTCAGTGATTTCCATCTAAGTCTTCGAATTTGTCACACAAACACGTCGCAGGTAAAACAGTGGCACAGAAATCACAGCTTTGGGATTGAACAGATTTTTCCCCTCTGTCTCCTGTTTCCAAGGTTTCTCTGTGAGGTACTTACATCCAAACGGACTATGGAAAGTAATTCTGCAGGAGGAAATAATTGTTTTCATGTGCAAAACAATTAGATTTCAGCCAGGACAACCAAAAAGAAATCGCACAATACCATTTACGCTGTCCCAGATTCCTTCACTTTTCTCAAGGTGAGCTGCAGCTTCCACTGGGAGCTTCCTGCTAAGGCAGAACTTGGGTTTCTTTACCTTTCAGTTAAGTGTTCGGATGGAGGTATTTTCTGCTAGAAGTTTAGGTGTTTAAAATGTGCAATGCAAATTCTAGTGCCAGTCAGACTCTCTGCACCCGCCGGACTCTACAAGGGCTCAAGCTTGATTTAAGACAAACTAACCAGGAACACCTACCAATTGCAAGTCCTCAGCAAATTAAGCTCATTCTTAATTACATTTTGATTCTCCTATAAAAAAAAAACCCCACAAGTCACCGACCCTATCACAATATGTGTTACAAATCTAGCAGAATATCCTGTGTAACCAAAGCCAAATGCTGAACTTGGCTGCATTTCATTTTATGGAGGATGGAAGAAGAGGGAAGGGGTTATCGTAACAAAGGGGAGAAAATTAAGAGTTGGAAACCACCAACAAAAGCCCCCCCCCACCCTCGTCCACCAGCGGCGGAAGGGAAACAGCCTCATCTCTAAGTTGTCTAGAGTTCGGATGCTTCAGACAGCTTAGCAGGAAGTTCACAGCAAGCTTCTTCTAGCTTTTGATTTGGTGGTCCATGAGCTAGCATCTTGTTTCCTTTGGTTGCTTTATTCACTCCACAGCAAACCCACACGTCTCTTCCACAGCTGTCAACAGCTTCTCATAAAGCTTCTCATATGACTCATAAGGCGGAATGTCGATCCGGTTAAAGCTAGAGGTAAAATAACAACACATTGCAGAATGTGAATCTAAAATATTTATTGAGGGGGGAAAAAATAAATAATCTAGATCAGCTACGTCTAGATAGAATTTGTGCAAATCAAAGAAAGCCTCAGCCAATTCGGTGGCCAAAGGGAGAAAAGATGAAAAGCAACTGTATTTTGGCAGCAGGAAAGCAGGACTTAATAGGGTGGCATCGGGGAGGAGGAGGCAGGTGGCAGATGCAGGAGAATTGGAAATAAAGGGAGCCATCAGACAGGTGGGCTCCCTGCTCTGTGACAGACACTCTGTGCCTCTGCTGAAGCGGTTTCCTGTCTCTGAGATTCCATAGGAGAGCTCAGCTCCTGCCTGTGCTGTGCCAACATCACACTCTTCCTACCTTTTACCTCTGAAAACTATTCTTTGTAACCCTGGATGAGGACTCATCACTGTGAGTCACTTCTCGGCGAATGCTTTTGCTGAACACGTAGAAATAAACTTACAAATAGCTCACTATCCAGAATAATCAACTCTGGGATAAAAGAAAACCACAGCTAGTATAGAAGACAGATGAAGTTATAAGAAAAGTCGATTATTTTGCTGGTTGCAGAGTAACAGATATTTCCAAGCCAGCAGAGCACAGGTGGATTCACCCATGTATGTATCACAGGACTAATCCATAGCTGGGACCAACAGAGACGACACCTTTAAAGCAAGACAAAGGGCAAGGGAACACTGACATGTGGAATGTTTTCATCTTACCAAGTGTGGGCTTTTGGAAGGTTGTCTGTGTTTGCATCTATTAAATGGATGGTAAACAGTCTGGGTCCTGCAGCGCCTGTAGAACCTTACAGACAGACATTCTAGTTAATGCACTTCAACAAAACATCACTCGGGCACACACATTGTGCTACTTATAAAAAGGCAAGAGAGAAAATCCCAGTTCCAGCTGCAAACACAAGTATGTCATGGGCTAAATCTGTCAATTCTGCTGATAAAGGGGTGGCAGAAGTAACAAGGCTGTTCATTACAATTAATTTGCAGATTCGAATTTTGGAAAGCTGCTAAATTTTGTATTGACAATGTTGCACCTTCAAAAATGAAAGTACTTAAGTGCAAAAAGGTTTTCCTTCGAAAGAGAACTACAAAGTTTACTAACATTAGTTACTCTAAGCCAACAGGAACTTTATCAGGAGAATCACACCAGTTGTCTTGGTTTCAGCTGGGATAGAGTTAATTTTCTTCCTGGTAGCTGCTGTGTTTTGATGTAGCATAAGAATAATGTTGGTAACACATATTGTTTTAGTTGTTATGTAATGCTTATTTTAAGTCAAGGACTTTTTCAGCTTCTCACAGAAGCTGGAAGGGAGCACAGACAGGACAAGCCAAACTAAAGGGATATTCCATACCACTGATGATAGAACTGGGGGTTAAGTGAGGGCAGGGATTGGCAATCACTGCTCAGGATGGGCTGGGCAACCAGTCCTCGGGTGGTGAGCAATTGTATTGCATCACTTATTTTGTATATTCTTTTACTGTTATTATTTTCTCTTCTGTTACTGTGCTATTGGTCCGTCTTTACCACAACGCACAAGGGGTTTTTTCCTATTTTCTCCTCTTCTTCCTACTTTACTGGGGAAGGAGTGAGTGAACAGCTGCATGGTCTTGGGGTTAAACTGCTCTTGGGATCAAAAGTTGGTAAGTGCTTGAGTTATCCAGGAACACGCTGGTATTTTACAAGGGGGTTAGTAAACCCCACACAATTTTTATCTCTTTCTCCCACCCCCCCAGATTTAACTCGTCCCCCACATCAGTCACCTTGTAAAGCCTTGAAACCTTGAAGTGGGACACGCGTCGAGCCTGTCACAAACTGCAGCAGCCTTGCCCTTCTCTCCTCATCAAACGTTTCCACTGCCTGCCAGAACCACTTCACGATGTTGCTGTCTGCCATGCAGTGCTTTAGGCGGGTGTTGGACTTCCAGTCGTTCAGGTCTATCTTATCCAGGCCTCCTATGATTAGCTGTTAAAAGGATTAGAAAACGCTTTAACGTTCAGAGTCGTTTCAGCTTTGCAGCTATAAAAACATAAATCTAACTATTTCACAAAGCTATGCATTCTTTACACCTTTTTGGTGCGTGGTAACACCACAAACCAATTTGGAACGGGCAGTAAACCTCTCCAGCTAAACTGCAGTGAAACTGGCCAAGGAGGACACCTACCAGAATAAGAATTTTCACAAGAAATGGGAGTCAGAAGCCCATTCAAGACCTGCTTTGTTAAATCTACCCTACCTGAGAAGTACAGTATGTCTTTATGAGGGCACAGCACAGATTTGGAAGAAGCCACACCATCTACCACACTCCACAGCATCAGTGTCCTGGTGCAGGTTTGTCCTAGAGGTGCCAATACCAACTGGGACAGAATCCTGCTTCATTTATGGTAACGCCTCGGTCAATTTGCTGTTCCACAACAAACTACAGAAACTTTGCATCTGTTTTCTGATGCCATTTGTGCAAGGCCCTGACACAGACCAGACACATTACTTCAATCTCTTTGCCAGATGACACCAAGTTGCAAAATACTGTAAAAGGAAGTCACTGCTGGCCAGGAATCTAACCACCTTCCCTGGCAACGACAAACAAATGGCACAGAGAAAACCTCATCCCTCAAAACAAAAAGGGCGTCATATTCTAAATTTCCCATAATATTCCATACTGAGGATCACATTTCTGAAAGCAACCATGTAGCAGCTGCTTTTTTGTGCCACCGAGACAGCACCCACTTACACTCATTTACATTATTAGGAGAGTTGTGACTGTTGTGACGCAGACAGCATTGAAATATTTAATGGAGTTTTAATCTGCCTTTTCAAGCAGCTCACAAATGGAATGCAATAACTTCATGGGATTAATCAGTGTGCACAAATGACTAACACAAAACATGTGCTTCCAATACCACAAATGGTCAATATTCCACAGGTTGCCTTTTTTGAAAAAAAAAAAAAAAGGCAAAACCAGAGGAAAAGTTGCTGTAACAGGAATTATTTTAAAAGGTAGCATTCTGCACCTCAGGACTAAATGAGAAGACATTCCTTTCTTTTCTATATGCTCTACACTTCTATTTTAGTCCCTGTAAACCATACCCTGTGTGCATATAGAAACAGCCAAGCATGAAAATAGCTACTGAAGAAAACAAGTTCTGGGGCAGATGAACACGTTAGGTCTTGCCAACACTTCCTCACACCTGCAGAGCTCCCTCCTGCCCAGACCACCTGCTTTGAGTGTTAGCCCTTGGGTAGACAACACAATGTGTTTGTCTTTCCCTGTTTAAGTAGCCCTCTCAATAGTATAAACCCAAAGAATGTCTAGAATAAACCTAAAAGGGTTTGGTTAAACAAATACACAGCTTTCTGGCACGTGAACTGGAATAAGGTTCGTGGGTTTATTTTTTTTCCTCTTTTTTTTTTAATCACTGCTTGATTGAGGATCAAACAAATTACAAAACAATATTCCATGTGGATAAAACAGATACCTCAAGTTCCTTCTGGTCGAAAGGCTTAAGGAGATGCTGAGGAATAAGCTCATTAAAACCTTTCTGCAGAGCCAGGAACTGCGCCTCTATTCCTCTCATAAATCGCCAGTTTACATACAACCTGGGGGGGTGGAAAGAAAAAGTCAGGGATGATGAGCTAGACAGGACTGGGCTTTTTATAGCAGAGCTGGAAAAATCCTCATTTTACAGAGGAACTTGTTTTAACACACACATTTTGTACTATGAAAGAAGCGCTTATCAGTTCCTTTTTCCATCAACAATTAATTATTGCACCATCAACAGAAAAAACAAAGTACAAATCACAGTTTCATCTTCCCAGGTCTCACAATAGCACATTGTGTGAGAACACTCATGTCATTTACGACTCAGGTATTATCCCCCAACATACTTATTTCATTAGTTTCACTACATAAAAAGAAAAAAAAAAATAAAAATCATCTGTTTACTACCTTCTTTCCCCTACATTCATAGGATATGTTTTTGTTCTGCGATACCTGACATATTCTTTCTTGTTCTCTTCTGTCACTGGAATATTCCTGCCATTTGGTTTGAGTTCATGCTGTAAAATCCTCCCAAAAGCATTGTGTTCCACACAAAACGTATGGTCCAGAACCGGGGTGATATCGTTCTCTCTGGCAAGGGAAAGACAGAGGGTGAACCCAGTATTTTTGATAACTCTCAGTGATGACGCTGACAGTTTGGTATTTGAACACTAATTAGTCTTCAGGATAAACCTAGTAACTAGTCATTTGCGTTTCGCACCACTAGAGGAATATTGTCACAATCACCAATTTCTATACAGCTTAATGCAAGCTGAAGAGCTTGATTAGATATGAGTCATCTGTCTAATTCTAGTAGTACTCATAATTAATAAAACCCTATATAAACACAAAACCCCACACATACATACATATATATATAGGAATAATCTGATCTGCTGTCAGTGTGAAGCACGGAAGAGATCACAGGCAGTGAAATTCAACATCAGTAACTTTAAATACAAAATTCAACACAGCATTTAGGAAAAGAAATTGAGATAATGCAAAGCAGTGCTGAAGAGTCCCCAAGCTACACTGGATGTTGGGATTTTGTTCTGAACCATAAGCATACAGAAGCCCAAATTAATTCCACTTATTTCCATTTTAATCAAAGTTGGTATTGTTTTGAAGAAGGCTCTGCTTCCCCTCAGAACTCTGTCCTGAGGCTGGATTTTGATCCTGTGATATTCTACCATACCCATGCAATGTTTAATGATTTAGTATCTATTTTGCTGCAAGGAGAGCTACCACAGAGTTTGCAAGACTCTACCCCATCTTCTCTACAGCGAGACAATCGATAAATACAGTACTTACAAGATCCAGACTAAACTTTTGTGTAATTCTGGGTCAACAGATTCCAGATCGGAGAGCTGAATGGGCTTCCCCAGCAGCTGTTTGTAAAAGGGAACCGTGAACCCCCCGTTGATATAGTGTCCATGGAACACAGCCAAACCCATTATCCGACCAACAAAATGGAAATAAGACAAATGGTCCTGCGGGGAGAGGAGAGAAAATCAGGCACTGGGAAGACACTGACATCTTGTGGTTATATCAGCACCATGGGTTTATGGGCAGTGCAAGTTTCCTGCAACCCCCCAGGGCAAGAGGAGCCACCATTTTTCCTCATAACAAAACCGACAACAGAAGCATTTAATGATTAAATGTCTCAAACAAGTCTCTGTGCATTACCCGACTACTAAATTGGATGCAAGTGCTCTAGCCTCTCAAAGGGCAAAACTCAGGAAAAGAAAATCCCCAGAGTCCAAAATATGCCAATTCCAAACAAATTAGTCTATTCTTTGTTTAACCATCAAAGTCCTCTTGCTCTTGAGGAAGCAGGCCATGTGCTCGCTTCCTTCATGTCTTTTACGTTGCTTATAAACTGACTTTTGAAAACCGAGTCCAAGGGTTGAGATTCTTCCAATCTCTCTTCCCCATCTTACAGAGCAAATGTCAGCAAATGTCACGTCAAGAAAAATTCCTCTGTACTAATACAGAATTGCTGCTCCTTGCAGGGTCTGCATCCATACAAATCCTCCAGAAAAAAAAATATAAAGCAAGCAGAGCAGCTTATTGAGAAAGGGCAATCACGGCATAGAAATCCCTACAGTCATGGGGGGAGTACTATTTAGAATCACAGAATGGTGAGAGTTGGAAGGGACCTTAAAGATCATCTAGTTCCACCCCCCTGCCCTGGGCAGGGACACCTCCCCCCAGACCAGGTTGCTCCAAGCCCCGTCCAGCCTGGCCTTGAACCCCTCCAGGGATGGGGCAGCCACAGCTTCTCGGGGCAACCTGTTCCAGGGTCTCACCACCCTCACAGGAAAGAATTTCTTCCTAATAGCTAATCTAAATCTCCCCTCTTTCAATTTAAAACCATTACCCCTTGTCCTATCACTACACCCCCTAATAAAAGTCCCTCCCCAGGATGCAATGCTGCCTACGCAGCCACCTGCGTTCACAGAGAAGATGGATTTCACTTCTGTGTGTCCTCTCAGAATCCTTGTGCATCCCTGTCCGCACCGAGGAGTCTCAAAGAGATCAGATACTTATCAAAGGATCCCTCCTCCCTCATGTCTTTCATTTAAAAAAAAACAAAACAACCTCTGCTTCACACTATATCAATTTAAGACTCATTAACACATTCTTATTCTGCTTTACTCTTCAGTTTATGCTCTTGTTGTAGCTCTTCTTCCACGACAAAAAACTGCAGGGGACCTCTATTAGAGCAGGTATGTCACTCACAAATTAATACTTACAGGATTGATAGAAGAGTCTGGATTGATTTGCAGCATGTAAATATTATCTGTGGAGTACTGGAAGAGTCCATAATAGGGATTCAACATTTCATGACACAGTAAATACAACCATTCTCTGCCAAAAAGAGAGAAAAAAAGAAAAGAAAACATATTTTAGAAGATTTTATTAGGGTGCAACTTCCACTTAAATTTTATAGAACACAATTGTGAATCATCAAACTAGTCATCAGTTATGAAATGCTTGTTTCAAAATCAGGTCACCTCGTTCTGCCCTCTCTTTGCAGACCAGTAAGGTACGCCGAAAAACCAACAAAGCATCTTAGTCCACTCACAGGCAGATTTGTTTTAGTTTAGAAGTCCTGAAGGGATTACCATCAATCAGAGAAGCTACAGCAAGCTGTTAGACAACGCCAGCAAAAAACTGAGTCTGAACAAGACCCATTTCAAAAAATTCTTGACTTTGTACAGAGTTCAGATATTTGGAGACTAAAAGATCTGCTCCTCTGCAGACTGTATAGTATAAAGAAATGTTTTAAAAAAATAATCTGTTGTTTAAAAACAGGTCAATCAGTGAAGCTCTTTAGAAAAGCTGTTTTTCAGCAACTGCTTGACGACTAGAGAATCTGCTTTCAGCAGAGAGCCCAGAAGGGGCAGAGACATGAAAAGGCATTAAAAGAGGAGGGGTTTGGTAAACCCTCTCACCTCAGTAACATACAAGGACCACAATGGAACTAAAGCTATGACTGACCTCCCAACTCCCCATGACAAAGACGCCTTTATTATTAAATTTGGACACCCATCCCAGGTGCAAAATATTCTGTAAGAACTATCAACTTTAATGCTTAGAAGCTGGAACAGTTCTGATCTGAAAGAGTCTGTTGCAGCTAATGGGCAATTATGAAGTCAGGGCAACAGGATGTCAACAGCGGAGACACTCAAGGTTGCCCCGGGTGAGGCAGATCAGAATGTTCCTTTGTCCAGTGATGGGTTATTGAAAGACACTTAAGTGGGTGATGCAGCTTTTGTGGATTTGAGAAATCTCTCAGTGAATTGACAGGATGCATCTGAGCAACCGCAAAGATGAGTAATTTGGTAATGATGTTACAATCAACTCCAGAACTTCAGATCTGATGCGACCCACAGGGAATTATTATTATTTTTAAGAGGGAGGCTTCTCTAAAATTTTAGCTTTTGTTTAGGATTAGTTCGTTCCCACTCCTGCTCCAACAGATCAGAAGACTCTCCTGAATGTGGCTGAGACAGAATAAAAAGGAATCCCTAACATCTTGCTGGGATCAGCACTTTCTCCAAGAAGATACAACCCATTACCCAACGAGCCTTTTACGCTCTCTGGGTAATGGTGACAAAACCAGAGTTCCTATGGGGGAGAGGGGAAGCAGAAATACCTCAGTCTGGTGTTAATTCCAGTAATGTTCCCAAATACAAGACATACCAAATCATTTAGCATGAGCCTTTGACACCAGGGGGGCTGTGGGATAATTGTCAAATCAAAGATGTCCACTTTCCAATCTACCAAGATACAACACTGAAGCTACAACCATTACCCATAAACTAGATCACAAATAATTTACGTATACCATTAACAGATAATTTGAAAGGGAGTGATATCAGCCACAGGTCACTTAAAGGACAATTTTACAGTTCAAAAGTGTCAGACAACCCCCCACATCTCACCTTGCTACTCCTCCATAATCCAGGCCTTCCTCTCCGCGAAATTTCACCATAAGCCTCTTTTTCAAGTCCTTTGGCCTCATCTTCATTATCTGACGGTAGGATTCCTGGAGGTGGATTTTTACAATCACACATTTTATTTCTTTCCTATAATTAAGTCTACTTAGATGCATTACTTATGGCATAGATTACTACTCAACTACACCAAACATTATCCTGCTAAAGTGCTCATCTAAAGCAAATTCCAGCGACAAGTCTGTTAATACAGGGTGGATTTCACTACCTCTTGCATGAAGCAGAGCTGCTATAATCAAAGATCAGTTTTATTTAACTACTGAGTGACAAAAGCTGGTAATAGTAGTAAAAAGTCCATCAAATACCTCAAATATTTCTTCTCTGGATACTTCAATGCGACAGTGACCAGCCTGTGGTTGCTGAAGAGAGAGCTCATGTCTAAGAACTTTCAACTTTTGTACCAAGTCTCTTTCATATCTTTGTGCAGGCAACTCCTCGCCGTCTTCTAGCGACCCCTCGTTTGGAGCTGGCAAAGGCTGCTGGCTGGGCTCTTTAAGCTGGCATTGATGGCTTTGAAAGAAAAGCAAAATATTTATTCTGGAACATTAACAATAAGGAATACGTAAAACAACGATGAAAGAACTGATTAAGCTTCTCCAACCTGGAGTGAAATGTTTATTCAGCTGGGTAACTTCTATAGCATCATTACCCTACATGCAGGGACATAAGGAATAAAGATATTTACAATAAAGAGTTTCAGTGATCTTCAGCTGAGTTTTTACATGTCAATACGCTGTGGAAAGCTGTGAAGCACCGTGTGATTCTGTGAATGCTGACTGAGCAGTAATTAAAGTTTGTGTGGTATTTCTCCCATACGGTGACAACTTCCAAGAGTATAACACTCCAATGGAGCTATCACAAACAACAGCTTTATAAATGGAACTATCTAAAAACTGCAATGAATTTTATTCCAGCTTCACGCAAAATAAAGCTGGGGATTCTTGACACAGTAAAAGTACTGCATCTAGTTATTAAAAGGGAAAGATTTACATGTTCAAAATAGTTGCAGCTTCATAAAATCATAGAATAGTTTGGGTTGGAAAGGACTTTTAAAGGCCATCTAGTCCAAGCCCCCTGCCCTGGGTAGGGAGACACCTCCCACCAGACCAGGTTGCTCCAAGCCCCATCCAACCTGGCCTTGGACCCCTCCAGGGATGGGGCAGCCACAGCTTCTCTGGGCAAGTGACTGCTGGGTCTCAAAGGGGTCCCTGATGCAGCCCAGGATACGGGTTGGCTTTCTGTATCGTACATCCAACTATCCTTATCTTTTATTATCCAGCTATCTCTTATTTGGGTTGCAGAGCAATGATTCTTTTAGATACAGGGACTCCACAGCCACAGAAAACTCAGATCCAGGAAAAAGCCTAATCATAGGCACAAGCAGTGCTGCCAGGCTGTCTGTCCTGCCAGGCTGCTTCCAGGGTCAGGGTCAGTTCTGTAACAGTTCAGCTGCAGAGCTTGAGCTTATTAAATCCCACTAAACCTGAGCTGGTCGTGCACAGCATCAGGCAATCAGGCTCCAGCTGGATTTATATTCCTGTTGTCTGGAGCTCACGGGAGCAGGAAGCCAGTCCAGGGCTAGCACAGAGCTAAAATTGCTAAAGCAGAGAGGCAGGAGCTGTGGAACCACCTGGCAGACCCTTGACCCCACATCTCAGCATTTCCAAAACTCCATATTCGCTCCAGCACAGCTTGGTGCAATTCTGTCAAACCAGCCTTGAGAAATGAGCAAGTCCTCCCTTAAACATGACTGCAAAGTACAGTAAAAACATTTTTGGAAGAATAGCTGCAAAAAGATTAGATGAAACCAGCCCTGAGGACCAAGGCTTGGACCCTGCCTAGAGCACTGGTTGCATCAGTTCCCCAACATCATTATCGTGCAGCTTTTCAGCCCCCACGACTCCCAGACTGTGGTTAAAACTGGACAGAAATAAAAGGTTTAAGAATCCGAACTTGACACAAATCATTTATCAGGCAAGGTCCTTACTTCATGATGTGATGTAGTCGTGGATCTGTGAATTGTGTGGTTCTGTTGTTATGATCTACAAAATATATTCTTCCTGAAACTGTACTTCTAACTTCCCAACCTGGAGGCAAAGGTCCCAGTTCATCACAATTCACACTGTTAAGGTCTCTGAGAAGAAAAGCAAACAAAATGTTAAAGCACTTCGGAAGTTAAGATGAAACCAATTTACACTCAGGGTAGAGGGGAGAATGAATTTGGTGCTCAGTGATTTTAGGCTATGAAAGTCTTAGGAAGGACAGAACAGCTATTTTAATGCTGTTTTTTTAGAATCCTCAATCTAAGCAGTGCAGCTCCCTGTGTGTGCACGGTACAGACAGAAAGGTAAATCAGCAAAACACCTTCTGTCTTTGAAAGGCTTTGAAAGTAACAAATCCATACACAGCTTAAAAATAACTTCAATATGCAACATCATCATTCAGCTGACAACAGGGCATCTGAGGGCTGTAAAAAGAGGAAGAGACATTTTTTTGTAGCAAAAAATTCACACAAGAATTCCCATTAACACTAATGTGATCCACGTGCAGAAACCCAAACAATTAAGCAAAGGCCTCTGCACCAACCACTGTCTCCAAACACCCGATAAGTTAAGAGGCCAAGGCAGCCAAATACTAAAATTAACCTAAAAGAAAAAAGAAAGAAACTACCTCTTTACTTAGACAAGGTTACAATCCTCACTATTTGACTTATAAATCATTGAGAGTAAGGCTTTACCGACACATTCACCCCTGCCATCCTAGGTAAATTTTGGGTATTTAAGTGCTGCTAAAGGTAGTCACTCACTTTCAGGTAGTGTTTGAATTCAATACACAGGATGCATTTACACTTAGAAAATTGAAAACACTTTAAGTCCCAGCCACCTAAGAGAGGAAAAACCCTCAGAGTGGCATAAAAAGTAAGAAGGGAAACCTGAAGATTATTTTTAGACAGAAAAGCTATTGTTAAGTAAAGTATTCTCCAGACAGCTGGCACGGATTCATCTGTTATCCAGGGCTGAAGACACCACTCTGTATATTTCCTTCCCTAAAACACTACACAAAATCAGTATAAATGACTAAATATAGAGGCTTTAGAAAGGTAGAAGCACTTTGTCCACCAAGGGCTTCATTAGTGTCCCAGTGAGTATAAGCCAGCGGGGGACAGATACCCGGGCAGAGCAGACAGACAAGCCTTTGTTAGGCTCCTTAAAGAAGATTATGGTTGTGGCCATTTGTTTCAATCAGCTGTGCATCTGAAAGTACTTGCGAGATCTGATTACACCAAGTTTTAACCTACATCTGTGCTAAATGCCAAGGTTAGGTTTTTGCACCACAACTTGGTAGTAAGAAAGCCACCTTTAAGTAAAATGAGAGCCACCAGCGACTCACAAGACACTGCTGTCTCCACTGACATCGTTGGTCCTGAAAACCTGGCTCTGAGATTTGTTGAGAGAAGCAGCGACGCGATGCCTTTCGTTAGACCCAACCAACTCGAAGAAGGGACAAGGCTTTGGGCACACAGGCCTGACACGAGTGACATGAAGAATGAGCACTGTCATTTCTTCTTCCAACGATACCAGCTAATCTAACATCAGCTATTTTCTCTCTCTCCACTTTATTTTTCATATCCTTCCATACACCGTGGTTTTATCAACACTTTTGCCTACACTACTTTATATCATTTTTCTAATATCCTGTATCACATTCATGCATTATCCAGCCAGGGCAGCAGCTGAAGAGTCACAAACTTCATGTTTCACTCTGGAATCTGGTGTGCAGGTGGTCTGGCCCAACAGCCCAGATCCAGAGCTCCTCAAGGAAAAGCACCAGACCTTAGTCACAAAGACCGGGATTAACTGCAAGTTAAGGTTTAAAGAGGCTTTACTACATTAATCATGTGGAGGATTCCAATTTTCTAGCTGCAAATCATTGGCCTAAACCATAAAAAACCCCAATACCAAGTTAAAAGATGACCAGTAACCTCTGCTTTCTAAACCATAAAAAACCCCAACACCACTTCAAGTTAAAAGATGACCAGTAACCTCTGCTTTGTTTTATGTAAATGAGTGCTATTTAGAGCAAAAGTTAAAAGTTGAATACCCAAGAAACAATGGCTTTAAGAAAGCAGACACTTTTTTACTGTTTTCATTTAAAAAAAAAAATTATTAGGTAAGATTCGGAAATTTGTGGCTTCACCAAAAAAACCACAAAAGAGAATCAAACAAATAAAACAAAAGTCCCATTGACATTTTAGGAAGAATTTGTCAGAATGGAGTTCCTGAAGAATTATGTATTTTTTTCCCCTTTTGTTTTACATGATTCACTAGTAGATAATTCTTTCTTTCAAAAAAAGCAATCCTTAATGTTTGGTGAAAAGGTAACTAGAAAGATCCAAAATTAAGGGAATCCAAGCAGATCCTCAGCTCATAGCTTTCCTTTTAAATTTAGACAGGCTATTTCATAGATTTTTGCTCTTAAAGATTCAGCTTATTGCCAGATATATGAAAAAAACCTGAATTTATAACTCTAAAGACATACCTTGGTATCCTAGGGTCATGCCACGTGCTAACTCCAGTCTGTGTGTGCAAAAAATAAACCTGTCCCTGTACCGTTGTTCTTTGCTCTATGAAAAAGGGAAGAAATATTATTCTTAATTACAAATCTGAAAAAAATCAGAATAAACAGTTTGTTCACAGCCATTGGCACATTATCTTTCTGAGCTGAGAGAAAGTGCTTGAGCCATCCCACCTGATCTCCTGCAGCATGGACTGTTTTGTCTTTAAACTCCATCTTCACAAATTCACTTTGACTACATGCAACACTGAAATTGAACATTTCAGTGTTGAATGTAGTCAAAGTGAATTGAACATTTCAGTGTTCTTTTTGAAGCTCCACACACCAGTATGTTTTAATTTCCATTTTTATTTTTAGATTTTGAGGCAACCCAAACCCCCAAACTGGATTTCCTTACTCCTAGATTTGGTGTGCTCTTTTCCGCGATTTAAATTCTCCTTAATCTTATCCTCCCTAATCTTCTGTACTACTGGCTGCTTTGTTGCTTTTCTATTTTCCTGATCTTTTCTCAAATGTGGGCTCAAACCTACACAACATGCCAAGGGGGAAGGAAAAAATAGCATTACTGCTCTAGTTTAAAGAGCTCTTTACATTCGTTCTCCCTAGATACACAGCCAAGATTAGCAGTGAATTCTCTGTAACAGCATCATACCACAAACTCATGTTTAATTTACCATCAACCTCTCAGTGTATCCTGGCGTAGCCAACTGCTAATTAGCCAATCTCAAGCACCCATCTGCGCTGCTTAGTTCCTTTTCCAAAATGCAGACCATGAGATGCATGGGGGTGCTGCATGTTCTGACAGGTAAACCACATCTATATATTAAAAGGGGAGCATTTTTTCTCTGAAGTCTTCACAACAACCTTCAATTCTATAGAAAACTTCAATTTTATGGAAAACTCTTACCGTAGCCTTCTGGTAGGTCAGGCGACTGGTGACCATGAGGTCTGTTCTGAGGTGTCTGGACGTGTCCTCTGACTTCAGGAGTCCGAAGTCGCTGCGCCTGAAGCCTCTGGTCTTGACTGGGGGACTCTACGAAGCGACAGTTGCCTCCCCCAGCAGCCCCCGTCGTGTCCGTGTACGGTGCTGGTTCCTCCATAAAACAGCTCAGTGGCCTTCCCGGTCCGGAATCTTCATAAACCGTTCTGAAAATGGGGAAACTTCAAGAGTTTCCATCACAAGAGAAGTGAATACAGAATTCTCTCTCCCTCTCTCTCTCTCACTCTCCATTACCTCAAGTGCTGCAACTTTTAACCCAAGATATGCCAATTTCTTCACATTTTTACACCCCAAATTTCTCCTGGAAGTGCCAGAAGCACTGGTAACAAAAAATATCAAGTTTAGCTTATTTTCTTCAAGGAATTCTCCAGCTATAACCTGACTACCTGGTACATATTCCCAGACAATGTGTTAGTCACACTGATATTTAATATTCGTAGTGTTAATTACATTCTTTCCACATATAAACCATTTTTACTAATTAAGTGTAAAGAAAACAATCCTTACCCTTCATTCTCCAAAAGCCCTCTACAGTCTACTACAGAACCTCCTGTACCTATTCTGTCCCGTGTCTGTAAACTGACTGAAATGAAGAAAAAGAAAAAAAAAGAAACACAATTAATAATAAAAGAATAACTGTTCCCTTAAAAACAACATAAAGCCAAACAAACCCACATTTATATAGGGTGAAATATTAAGGAAAACTGTATCCTACACACAAGAGCACATCACTTACAAATCTCCTTCTGTAACCCTAAAGCATTCCTGTATTTTCTAAAAATGGAGATGAAAAACCACATCAAACCTTCAGCTGAGTCTATTTCTGTAAATATCAAAGATGTCAGGTTCTACATCTGTGTTTCATGAAGATCCAGCAAGGCAAGCTGGCAAGAAATTCCTCACCACTAGATGTCATCATTACGGTGAGAATTTGGGGTTTGCCAACTATTTTTATACATCAATGAAAAGCTCGGGTTGGGGGGGGGGGGCAGCAAAACGGGGGAAAACGGGTTGAATTAGCTGTAAAACTAGCACTGCCTCGTTGAAATTTAGAAATGGGTTACACGAGTCGAAGGTATTAAAGCAGCAATTTGCAAAATTTCTTTTAACTCCTCCAGATCCTCTTTACCAGAGAAGATTCTCGTTGCCTGCCCCCCCCTTGCTCCAATGGCAATCAGTTTCACAACAACATCTACCCTTCCCCGGGCTGCGTTGGAAACCTTGCCAGATGCTTTCCTTCTGTTTAATATTGTTTCCCATTATCAACGGAGTGAAAACAAACTCCTACGTAGGAGTACAACAAAAAAATTCCAGGTTATGCAATTTAATCCCATTAAAGTCAGAAGAAACAACAGAGAAAAGGCATGGGAGCAATAACCACTGCAGGTTGCTTTTTTTTAATACGGAATTTGTCCGCGTAGTGTATTTAGCCAAGAAGATGACAGTTTAGCCCAGAATGTTCTTACCCACTATTTGGCCTCGTACAGCATCGGTATCGGTGGGATTTAATTTGCATAGATCCAAACGCTGGTCTGCAAAGGAGAATTGGAAAGATCAACAAAACACTGGGAAGGGCTGGGGGGGAAGAGTATTCAGTGCCCAGATCCAAGGCACGGCAGGGTATTGCTCTTACATCCAGTATCTTTTAGCCTGCTGATGGCATTGGAGAGGAGTCGGACACACCCCAGGAAGCCAGCTCCCTGTTTCTTGTGGATTTTTTTATGGTTCCATACGCTGATGGTTATGGAATCTGTCTTCCCAACGTATCTAGAAAAATACGTATCAGAGGACTCATTTTAGAAAAAATAACCTCTTTTCACTCCACGCGATTTACGTGTTATTTGGTCCAAATTTTGATACATTTTAGTACATTGGTCATACTGCTTCATTATAAATACAGAAGTGCTTAAGCCTGAAATGGTGTTATTAATGAATTACCGCTCTATGATTTCACACAGCATGTTAAATTGATATTGCTGCAGCATGAATTTAGCTACAGCCAGCCTCATTAAAAGCTACGCAACAAGCTGATTAATGTACTAAACTATCAAATTTATGTTTCTAATAATTGGAAGAAAATAAATCACTACAACAAGGACAATCTTTTACAAAAGCTGCGCTGCACTGCTCCAGCAGAGCTGACTCTAAGCAGTTGTGCTGCACCTGACACACAGGTATTTCCAAATTCAAACAACTAAAAGCAAAGTACCACTCCTTTATTAACAGGTAATTTCTTGTTGCAAAAAAATCAGTCCTCCTCAGCAAATGTGACTCTTCTCGCTAATGCAAGATGAAGTTGCAGTGCCAACCCTTGCATTCCATTTACTAGATAAATCTCTGGAATCTTTTTCCCTTATGACCTTACGAATGACTCACAGATCATAATGCTGGTTCCATTTGGGGTCCAAGGTGTTCTTCACAGTGTCAGTTGAATGGCACTGACCCGACCCATCCACAACTATTTTTGCAAAGGGATCAGGAAGTCCTGTGGAAGGGAAAAGGTGCTATTAAAAAAAAATAATACTTGTTTGGGTTGTTTCTTCCAAGACAATGCTATCATGAGTTCCTGCTTTTTCCCTCCTCCCCCCCCGCCCCAAGAACAAAAGTTGCCATTATCCTAAAACTATTTTAAGAAATTCAAAATAGAGAATTGATTTCCTAATTAGATAATGTACTTCTCTCATACACATTGATATCTGCCATAAATTGTGAAATTTAGAGAATAAAAGGTTAAACTAGTTAATTTAACAGTGTATACCCAGGCATGCTGCTGAGTAGGCATTTTTATTCAGTCCTTAACATAACATGGAGCCCACAGCTCTGGGGTACCTCACTCATCCCTGGAACACTGTACAGATAGAGCGACTTCGAGATGGATGCTCTGGGTACCCCCCCACCACCATGGAATTGTGAGCAGCAACCTCCTTGTGGTCTCATCAGCCAGACTTTCAACTAGAATTCCTGAATCCTCAGCCTTTCCAACCCTAGAGTCTACACCACCTAAATAAAATTCAAGGTAACGTCTACTCACGTAGAAACGCAATGTTACTGCAAGAATGGAAACAAACAACAAACACAGATGAGCCACGACAGTAATGCACAATCTACAAATAAAGCCGATTAATCAAGAGCAGAAAGTTATACAATTAGGGCATACTTACTGAAGAAATCTTTCTTTGCAAGGTTCTTGGCACATAATACTGCAAAACAAAATATCAGAGAAAGAAATCTTAAAACCATCAAAAACCCCTTTCTAGCAATCATAGCAGTTACAATACTACCTGATCCTAATTCATAAAAAACCACCCAATTATTAAATGTGAGCATTTTTTTTTCTTTATCTGTGACTGGAATATGTATCTACAGAAAGAAAAAAAATTCCTTTGCTTTTGTTCTATTGTTACAATACACAGAAGATTTCATGAATGTCCCTTTCTGTTAAAACCTCCTGATTTTCTACACTGCAGGCTCACACAAATGCTAAACCAGAATTTTGCCGTGTTCTTTCAGAACCCACCCATTTTACAGCAAGGACTAAACAGTTTCTGAACCGTGAATGGTTTGGGGATGCCTGGAGGAGACCTCGATGCTAAATCCCATCAAATCCAGGGCAACCTCCTGCTCTTTGCACACACGAGGTACGTGACAAATTGGGAGAGGAGCCACGGGAGCAGTCTGGGTGCCCAGGAGCAGCACGAGCAGTTTGCAAATGCAGAAAGGTTTTGTGGTTATGTATGAGAGGACCTCACTCAGGAGAAAAAAAACAGAGTGAAAAAAAAATAAATGGCATCAATACATTTTCCTTTGAAAGGGCCACAAATGAGACATTGTTTCCCTCTCTCCAGTTCTACAAAATAGCCCAGTAGTTTAAGCAAGAATTAGATCAGGAAACTCGCATCAATCTCCATTTCTACGAGGTCTATTACCAGCTACAAGCCTAATTTTGCTTTTCAGTAAGGACGGCTCAGCACAATCTCAGCAATCCAAGTTGTTCAGTATCCATTAAACTCTTATAACAGGCCAGGAAAAATAACTACAGAGCCAAAGATGCAAATATTAAAGCTCTAACTTATCTAAAACCAGGATCCAAGAGAGGAAGATGACTGTAAGACCTAACCAGTTTGTAGGTAGTCTCTTTTCCACCCAGTTCTGATCTTTCAGGGTGAGAAGGAATGCTCAGAAGATGCTCAAATGTCCATATACCCTGGCAGGGACCCCTTCTCATCCCTGCCTCACCGTGCTCCCAATTTACACTGGGTCTCACCTTAACTCTATACTGGGGAAAGTGAAGACACGGTAGCAAACATATGGGAACAAATATTTATTTTATTTTATTTTTACACCTTTCAACTCTGGAGCAATGTTCTCCACCTAACATCACGAGCAGAATAAAAACCGTCTCACCTCCCATGCCAAGCAAACAGACCAAAGAAGTCCAGTATTTAACCCAGATGTCCATGGAAAAAAACACACAAATACTCCGTCTTAGTAATAATTAACGTGGCTGCACCAGGGAACTATTTTTAGAATGGATTAAAAATTACTTATTTCTTACATTGGCAAACTGCATAATCAGAGAAAACTTCTCTTGTATCTTTTTTTTTTTTAACAACTGACTGAAAAAAAGTCTGCAGGACTATGGCAATTCAATTTGAAACAAAACAGGATTACAGCATCACCATCCGCTGCTCTATGGAAGCATGACAGAGCAACCTTTAATTTCCTCTTCCTGTTGCGAGTGATTCAGAGCAAAAAACACTAGAAAAAACAGGGAACAAGTACAGGTAAAATCAGAACTTGTATGTTCTAGTACTAGCCAAAAGGAATTTTAAAGTTCCTGTGAATGGTAGAGCTTTTCCTTTTCCTTTTTTTTTTTTTTTTAAATCAAATAACTTGTTTTTCCTCCCCCCATCCCTAATTTTAAGAGTATATCATTGTGCTGGAAGAGTTTGCCATCTGTAACTATCTGCATATAGGTTGACTATGTAATTATTACCTTTATTCTATGTTCCAGGTGTGCTTTCTGGTGCTAACCAGCAGCACAAATTTCTAAAGCTATTCTTGAAGAATTATATTTTTTCATTTAACTCTTCCCCCTCTGCCATGGGGCTTTCAAGTCTACAGCAGATGAGCACAGCTGACAACTTCCCGATTGCAGCCTGCGAAACCCTCAATTTCAGGTTGCAAAAACCATTACTCTTGCTTGTAAGAAAAATATTGGCGCAGAGGCTAATAGCCCAAATAAACCTTTATGGAGCAATCTCCAGAATCAGGGCTGCCCGGGATGGACCATTGGCTCTGCTCCACCATTTGTGTATTAAACCCACTGGAGCACAAAAAAAAAAAAATTTTTTTTTGAGTGCTCTATCGCTTAAAAGCCATAGATTTCTAAATTCTGGTAAAGAAATGGGTGCCAAAGGTCGGCACCAGGAGGCCTGGAGGTGAAACCCTGCCAGGAGAGCTGCCTCTCCCTGCTCTGTGAAGCTGGGGACGTGCCAAGGTTTGCTTCTGAAACGCCTTGTCTCCAACAGCATTTCAGCCAACCCGCCGGCGGGATCCGACTGCTACTGCTTCCAGCCCCCCAAAACCTGGGAAGCTTTAGCTACAAAGGTTTAAAAAGTGATTAATTTTATCCCCTCATAAGAGTTAGTGTAGGGGAACGGGACGGATACCTACCTGCAAACCAGGCAACTGAGACTTTGCCCAAACCCCCCGTCTTTGCCCACTTCCCTTCTTTCCAAAGAGCTTTGTGTTTCTTTTTGTGTTCGTTTTGCTTTTCTTTGAAACAAGAAAGGTTTAGGGCTTGTCAGCGGGAGCAATCTCCCTGCATTTTGTTGCAACAGTTACAAAAGGCACTAATTCTCCTGACTTGGGCATTTACATTCTGCCTTCTCAAAGTCAACCGACTTGTTCCGGCTTGACACAGGATTTGTTTATACCCCGCTCCGCGTTGCTGAAACGCCGCTGAAGAACCATTTTATTTTCTTTTAATACAACGGATCCCCAAACAAGAGCGAAACAATGTCTTTACATCTAGATATTGTAATATTTATAAAGGGATGGGAATGTTTTTCTAAGTACCTGACATTATGGAGATAATTTCAAAGGCCAAACGAGCCAGCTGGGGAAAAGGGCTGGTGTGAAAGCCTATTTGGCAGGAGGTGAAGAAAGAACGAGCCTTCCCCAAAGTCAGTATTCACCCTGGGGATGGCTCCCATGCAGATGGAACTTGAGCGAGCGGAGTGGTTCCTCTGCCAGCCCCCTGGTTGTCCACCCTGTTTCCAAAGCAGAAATGAATCATCTGCTGTGGTTCAGGAGGTGCCTCAGGAGCGAGCTACAGACGGGTGTAGTAAGAAAAGCACCGAGAGGCCCCGACGGCTCAACAACCCGGCTGGGAATTGCATCAGAAAACTGCTGCTTTGGCCACCGAGGCACCCAGCTCTGCAGCAGGACCAGCAGAAAGACTGGATCCTTCACCCTCCTGGATGAGGAAGGATTTCAAACGTTCCCGAGTTAAAAAGACCCAGCTGACAAAAATCAAAGCCTTCGTCCGCGCCTTCCTCCTCGCTCAAAGGATCGTGGCTGGGCTGCAAGAGTCCTCACACCAAGGCTGGGTTTATCCACACACAACACGCCCCATCCCATTGCACGGCGCTGAGATGCTGCACTGATTTTCATAGAATCACAGAATGGTTCGGGTTGGAAGAGACCTTAAGGACCATCCAGTGCCACCCCCACCAGACCAGGTTGCTCCAAGCCCCATCCAGCCTGGCCTTGAACCCCTCCAGGGATGGGGCAGCCACAGCTTCTCTCTGGGCAACCTGGGCCAGGCTCTCACCACCCTCACAGCAAAAAATTTCAGCTGCGCAGCGCTGAGATGCTACAACTGTTTTCAGCCATGCAGTGTGAAAACTAGTTAGTTGTGTTTTGGGACCTAGGGGGGAAAAAAAGAAAAAAGAAAAAAAAAAAAAGAGTAAGCAATGAAAATATTCCGTAGGTCCCAGCCTGTACAGATGCAAAACAGCAGGCAAATTTGCACCTGGGACTGCAATAATTCACACTTTGTGAGTTACTGTAAGAGTCTCCTCGCTCAAATTAAGGACTTTTACACTCGGACAGGATCTGAGCTAACGATGGCCTTCAATTTAGTCCTGAAGTTCATTTTGAAGACCAGACAAACCAGCAGCACGTCCACATCTTCCTTAGGAAAGGGGTGGGGTGTGGGGAGGGTAAGGTCGTAGCGAACGATGCTGGCAAATAGGCCTTTCAGCCATCTCTGGCCTTCCCTTTGATATTCCAGGTTAATCATTTGTGCTTGTACAAACAGGCAGCCAGATTCCGGGATACATTCGTTTTCCTCTCTGACAGAAGATAAACACAGGCCAGCAGGCCGATGACGTAGAAAGGGCTTTACTTAATATTTACTTCTGTGTAGGCCATCTTTAATCAGAGATATGTCGCATAATGATTAAAAGCATCACAGGCTGGTTTGCTTTAAGATATAAACAAGAAGGGAAGAAGAATAACGAGGCTTCGGAGGAAAGAGCAACAAAGGTGTTGACATAAAATGAAACTAAAGTTACTGCACGCCATTGAAAAATAAAAAAAAGGCCACAAAGCAGGTCAAATTTGATGCATCCAAGTAATGGAAATATCTCTGCTAATGGTTCAAAGTCTGCCTAGTTTTTGTTTTGTGAAGCTGGAAACCTGTGCTGGAGGTAGGGTTGGTCCAGCTCTACTGCACGGCAGGAGGACAGGCCCCCGTGCGCCCTGGTTACAGGCTGGTTTCCACAGCAAAAATCCTGCCATTCTGAAAAAAAAAACAACCCCAAACCAGTTTTCAGAAGGTTGCACGGCAAAAATAATGTGCTTGAAGTGTAAAAAAAACCTCCAGAAAAAAAAAAAAAAAAAGCAAAAAGCAAACATCAGCTATTTACCACACGCTGCTCTCACGCCCCAAAGCGCTGGGGACCACAATTAAAATCTTTGCTGAATGTGTTCTGTGAAATCACGTCTCGTCCAAAGGGTTCAGCGTATTTTGTGGAAAATACTCCGAATAGCACGAGCCACCTCTTCCAAAGTGCCTTTCCAAATGACTCCGCTCACCGTTCCTTTGCTCTGCACAGAACTTTCAATGAGACCTCACTGCAGATAAACGTCTGGTTTTATTTCTACTACTGAGCAATCCATGAAGTTTTTCAGTGTTCTGTTTTTTTTAAGGGTGACAATCATTTATGCTTGGTAGGGTACAAGAAAAAAGTGTTTAATGGGAAAGGAAAGATGGCCAAAGGCACTAAGTGTGTAAAAATGCAGTTTTTTTACAGCTAGCCACATCACTGAACTAAAATATATTGCTTTATTCACAAATTGGAGTTTAAATTGTCACCGCAAAGGCCAGGGTTTCTATTCTAGTCCTTTTTTTGTTTGCTTTAGGAATACTTTTGGTCTTTCTCTCTGTCTGCTTGAGACTGAAATGCATAAATCCAGGGACTGCTTTAACTTCTCAGTACCCAAATCTGAATCACTGCAGCGCGCAGAAAAAGATAAACAAACCCGAAGTCTTCCGTTACGTTTGCCAAATAAACCAATTAGCTGTGCAGAACTAATTTTATACGGACGTGTATGTTTGAGTGGTCTCCACTAACGATCTTGGCATGGTGGTGCCAACGAGATTTGCAATCTGACACGTAAACCAACCAAAACCCCCCCCCACCCCCGAGACCCCTCAGACTGCAGGACCAGCCCACATCATCATGCCCCAACTCTGCCTGAACTCATGCTAAAACAGACCTTGACTACCAGATTAAAGCAACGCTTCATTAAAAAAACCCCCTCAGTTCTCAAAGAGTTGCTAGATTTGATACATGAAGCCTTTTTGTGGCCCTTTTGTGTAGGCTGCAGTAAAAATCAAAGCCTCTTTTCAAGGCATGCTTTCCTCGTGGGCTGAACTTGGCTTCGCGCAGCCAGTTGCAAACACTAGACAACTTTGAAGAGATCTTCAAAAAACCACACACCCAGAAAAAGCCATTTTTATTAGTCCATTAACATGTCATTAAAGTATCTACTTCGCCAGGAACCAAAAATTCCATCCTACCTAAGCAGAAACCCGTCACGAAGGAGAGTCAGTCCTCGGAGTGCAAACAATACCAAGTTGACAAAACAGGAGTTTCTTCTCCAGAATTTCTACGAATTACTCAAACTGAAAAATCCTCCTGGGCACCGACCAACAGTAAATCTTCATAAACACACACCAACAAGGGTCGATTTAGCCCTCAATAACATAAATCATTAAAAAGAACATCATAGGACTCTTGGAAGAATAAGACTCATTAAATTCCCAGTTAACTAAGACTGTGTGCAACACAGGACCAGTAAAGCAAGTTTAAGAATGAACTGATTGAGACGTAAAACTTGGAGAAACACCAAGAGTTATGGAATTAGCTGAAGAACTTTGCAGGGGTAAAAAAAAAAACACCAACAAGGGTCGATTTAGCCCTCAATAACATAAATCATTAAAAAGAACATCATAGGACTCTTGGAAGAATAAGACTCATTAAATTCCCAGTTAACTAAGACTGTGTGCAACACAGGACCAGTAAAGCAAGTTTAAGAATGAACTGATTGAGACGTAAAACTTGGAGAAACACCAAGAGTTATGGAATTAGCTGAAGAACTTTGCAGGGGTAAAAAAAAAAAAGGGGGAGATGGGGAGATCAATAGGAAGCTGAATGAATGCTGATGTACAGAACCAGAGAAAGGCACACAAATGGGAGAAGTGGGATAAAGCATATCCAATTATACCTCATACTAACTTTTCTTTCTCCTCTTCCCCCTCTGCTCACCCATAACAAATGCCTGATACAAAGGCTACCTCCCAGATTAAATCTTTCATTAAATCCCAGCTATTACATCAGTTTTCTTATGACTTTGCTATGCCTTCCTCTAATCCAAGCCAAGAACCTTCTCATACTCTCTACGCTCTCCTATTTCCGAGACAGACATAAACCCCAAGTGTCCCCGACGGCCTGAGTCTTGCGGACGTGCCCTCGGCCCAGCCTCAGCTCCAAAGACACCCAGGGAATGTATGTGCCCTGTGTCCCACCAGGCAAATTCCAGTGACACGAAGTTCCTATTTCTCACTCCAATTGTACTTCCAGGGGGCAGGTTTTTTTAATGTTATTTTTTTAGGGCAAACCTTTCATAAACTGCTGCTTCATCACCTTCAGGTACCTGTTCTTCTTGGCCCTACAGCGATTGCTCAGCTGGAAGAAACACAGCAGACACTGGGACAAGAGCAGGACTGTAACTGGTGAAGCCTCCTCTGCCATCAAGAAGATGCCCTTAAAGCATCTCCTCTCCCATCCTCATACCTTTTCTTTGCAGACTCTCCCCCAGCACGTTCAAAGCTCAACCACTTTCTTAGAAAACTGGAATTCAAGAGGGAAGTCAGTTATTATTACCTCCATTTTACAGCCATTCTCAAAAAACACCCTATCAATTACACAATTTTACCAGAGAAAACAGTAACAGAATATAAAATAATTTATATCCACTGTATGGCTTTTAAAACTCAGTCCTCCACCCCCACCAACCCATTTGCCAGAACCGCAACCAAGTGGAATAATAACTTTTTAGAGAGAGATTTCCCCAAATCAGTCAAGCTTTTCCTTTGTTAAAGGGTCCACAAATGGTCTCCCAACTCTCCGAAAACAAAGTGTACGCTCAGGCTTCAGCTGCAGTGTCAGCTCCTGTATGCACTAGTAAGAAATAGAAATATCTGGAAAGAACTCAAAATTTCTGTTAAAAGCACACAGAATAATATCCTGCTTTCAGGGCGAATACAATCTCTTAGCTGATTGCTAAACATAACAATTTCAATGACAAAATTCTTCCTGGAAATACAAAATGGCATTTTACATTTACTCCACATTCCATTGTGCAAGTTGTTGTTACCAGGATCAACACAAATCTGGATTCCTTCCCTTACACCTCTTGTATCTCCAACCACACACGCTTGCATTGAATAATTCATATTTTCAAGCAAGTAGTGTCTATCGAGACAGGCTCATCTGCACGGCTTGTGCTCATCTTGCACACACTCGTGCTCACATTTTGACACAGACACCAACGTGCGCCGTGCAACATCATCCCCATAATGCAATTAAAAACACGCCACGAAACTATGTGGCTCAATTTTCTTAAATTACATTAAAGCTAAGGAATAAATCCATGCTGAAGTCTTAATACTTAGCTTTTATAGTTACCCAAGCACTGAGAAAGCATCTGGAAAAAAATTCCTAAAGCATGAAAAACATGTTCCTCCACCCACATGCACTCATAACTCAGATTCCAAACTGAATTTTACTAAGATTGCCAAAAATATTTTGCACTTTTAACACTTGGGGGTTTTCAAAGTACCTTTTTCAATTCTCTCCAAGTGTCAATACCGAAGAGGCCCCTACACTCAACCCAACGTTACTCACAACAGGTCCCGGGCAGAGCCTGGGGATCAGGCTCACACCCAGCCCTTCTCCAGTACTCCCAGTAAAGAAAAGGTCCTGGCTAGAAATACCATCCAAATCTTCAGATGTATAGATTTGTTTCTCTGGAAAATGAGAGACGAAAACCAGTGAATTACTCATCAAATATAGACACCCCCCTGAACACTCTAGCTACGACTCAGGCAGAAATGATATATTAATATATATTAAATATCTGACGGATATATTAAATATCCGACGCTGCTCTAACGGAGGAGAGCCCCTGTGCAGCACATTCTGCTGCTCTGTCAGCATTTCACTTAGGTGTGTTTAATTTAACATGCCTCTGTAAAGTGTTAAACACCTTATTTTCATTACCAAAAAGAAGCTTATAAGGACTCTCCCGTGCAGCTGATCATTTGCTTACTAATTCAGTACATAAAAGGCTTTTCTAATAAATATTATGTTCACTATAAAACATAGAAATTTAGGTTCCCCTTCTTCCCAGATATTCTCTATGGGGCTACCCGTGCCCCTGCTACAACTATATGCTTTATAACCAGTTTGTAAGGCTCAAGTTACCAGTACATTTCTCTATTAACAACGGCTTTCCCCCCATCCGACAAAACCCCATCCAATTAATGGACTTAAAGCTTTTACAAGACATTCATTTCCTAAGTCCGGGAAGAAAACCTGCACAACTGCTCTCTGCTGCTTTATAAAAGAGGAAAAAGTACAGAATGAAGGGATCCAAACCAGAAGCAATGCCTTTTCGGATGTTACCAATACACCTAAAATTAGTGGGAAGCCCAAGCAATCACACCAATTAAACCAGATCCAGCCTTGGGCTCCTGTCCACAGAGCAAAACATTTTTGAAATGACAGGAATAAACCCACGACTTTTGTACCTTCCAACCCAGTATTGTCTTGCCTCAAACATCTTGCCTGTTTAGCAAAAAGCAGAAAAAAAGGACTGTCCTTCCATTGCAAAACACGTAAAACCTGTGAAAGCAGAGACCTCGGTACTGAAAATCTTGCCAAAGTTTGACTAGATACAGCCAAGCAACGTTTCAAGAGAAACACTGAATTTCTCTCAAACAGTAAAAGGTCTAAAACTTCCAAGCTAATAATATTAAGCATATTTTTCAGTCTAAAACCTAAAACATATGGTTTTTATCTCCAAAGAGGGGCTGGTATTTACAGCCCTTCACATACAGGTAATATCAATGTTTCAACAAAACAACTTGAATGTTAAACACTATTGTAAAGGAGGAAAAACAAATGCCATTTAACACATTCTCAATCTCAATTTAAGAACTGAGATTTGTTTTTCCAGACAGTATTTAGCTTCTTTGATATCTTACTGAGATTAAGTAAGGTACAAAAATCAACTTTATAGGAACAAAATTTTCCAGTGGGGGTATTTTAATAAACAGCACAAAATTAATGTCTGGTTTTCATCAGGCACTGAGGAGATTTGCTTAAAAGCAAGAACATTGTTATTTAAAAAATGAATGGCGTTAAGTTATGTGTAAGTTGTAAACTATGTAAACTATTAGTTCATCCCATGAGGGCTCAAATGTATCAGCAGAAGAGTTTTAGTTAAACAATTCACATGGAACGTTGCCTTAAAACTAAATACACAGGTTTGGCTTTGGTCAAAGCAGGACTCCTCAGCTCAACATTAAACTGAAGAACAAGCAACTGGCAAGGGAATTGCTTAGGTGATAGGATGCTGCTGATGTTGAAATTATTTGCCAGCAAAAAAAGAAAAAAAAAAAAAAAACCCAAAACATTAGAAAACATTGAAAATAAGAAACGATAATTTTTGTCAGAGTAACTTTTAGAAGTTGCAGTTAAATATATAAAAACCATTAGAAACATTGAAAATAACAAACGACAATTTTTGTCAGAGTAATTTTTAGAAGTTGCAGTTAAATATATAAAAACGCCAATGACCACCATGGTCATAATATTCAAGATTCCACATTTTTTCATTCGTTTTGAAACATTCGAGTGAAGAATTTCCAACACAGAAGCTCAACAGAAAAAAGAAATTTAGCCTATAGCATATTAGATATACAAAAAGAACAAACCTCAGGAAAAAACAGTGCACTGGGCATAAGCTGGTTTAGTGTAACTAAAATATTGCATTTCTCTAATAACTGGACAATCTTATGACAAGCAGTTTAGTGCACTGGGCATAAGCTGTTTTAGTGTAACTCAGACACATTTTGCATTTCTTTAATAACTGGACAATCTTATGACAAGCAGTTGCTAGAAATCTGCTGCAAAGGATAACACTCACCAAGCACCAACTTTACCACTAACACCTTCAGTAACTGCTACTGGAACAAATTCCAGCAGGTACTGGATGACTTTTCAAAAGGAACAGTCAACACCCCAAATTTTTGTTTGCAAGTAACTGAAAAGTGTTCTTTCTTTCAGGCAAGCCATCAGTATCCGTATCACTGCTTTAAAAGCACGTATCTCAGGTTAACTAATGACTTACAAACTTTCCCTAATTTCTAGCACATCTAGGTGTTTCCCCTGCTCTTATTCTAAGTGAGGTATGCCCAGTGCTTTTTAGCATGTTTGGATAGAAACATAAAAAGCCTCAAAGCTTTGTCACATAAAGCTTTTCAAAGCCGTGGGCTTCACTCCCAAAGAAACTTTTTCATGCTCTTACAGCTTTTGCCATCCTTATTTGCAAACGTGTTGCTGGTTTTGTGGTAAAGCATGATAACAAACAGATGAGATGGAGCAGTCCTTGCTGAACAGACCAAGAGCGAGCTCAGATTTAAAAACCAGGGCGGTGAAAGTCAATATTGGGGGAAGAGTTAACAGCGTACAAAAGCCCAGAGCAATGAGTTCATTTTGTTCCAGGCTACTTAGCGAATGGACGGGCGAAAATGGAACCAGCTGGAATTCATTCAGAAGTACTTCTTCCTCCCCAGAGCTCCCCGGGCTGTCGTTATCAACCTGAGGATAACGAATGTACGGATCATCAAGATGGAGCTGGTGCTGGAAAGAAGTGGCATAGCCTAATAGCCTGTAATAAATGATGTTTTGATCCTGACTTGGATCTTAGCACCGAGGTGCTTTTAGCGTCTTGTGGGGAAAAAGTGTGGGATTTGCCCAAGCTAGATGGAATTAAAACGTTCTCCTGACTTTTCTTCTTGATGATTATCTTCTTACCAGCTCTTGGACACGAAACGTTTAGTGAATGGTTTTAACCTCCATTCTTTTGCTGGGTTTCAGCTGCTGTCAATACAGAACAGACAGTATAGATGACTGAAATGGGAAGACTGCGTCTGATTTAAAAATACTCAGCCAAGGAAAGCTATTACCACAAAAAAAAAAAAAGAAAAAGAAAAGGGCCAGAGCTGTTCCAAATACCACCTGGATACCTTGCTGTAGCAAATCTGTACTAAAAAGGAGGTGAGCAGTTTTATTCGTCACACACAGCCGACACCGTCTGTCGAGAAAAGAGCAGGGTTTCACATTAAAAAAAAAAAAAAATCCAGTATTTTTTTCTAAGTCCATTCAGCCGGGCTGAGCAGTGCTTGGGTGTTGGGACGGGCTCAGCCACCCCACGATTGGCCTGTGGAGCCACCACCCCTGAGCCTGTTAGAGCAGCTCTGAGTGCTCAGACATGGGGCAAAACACAGTCACACATCCATTTCTGTCTTCACTGCCATTCCATATTCAAATGATATCCATCAGGTTCCAGACGACTCAAGAGGCGCATGTAAAAAACTGGAAAAATGACACCTTGAGTGACCAGGTAGAGTTTAAAAAAATAATGCAGACTGATCAAGTGCTTGGTTAAAAAAGGGGAAAATTACCTTAGCCATTTCCAATACAAAAGCTAAAATAAAGGCGCAAAGTTTAAATTCAGGAAGAGGAAAGAAAAACTCTGTTCGCCCAAATTAAATTCTTGGCATCGCTTCTGATTTTGAATAAAGTGCATCGACTCTAAAATCTTCAGTACTTTGTTTCTTAATTATCCAGCCTGTTATAATCCCTTTCAACATCCGCCCAAGATGTTACAAATCGCTCTCCACTTTCTTTAGGCAGGGTTGGTTGTTGGTTTTTTTTTTTCATTTGTTCAGAGTGCTCATCTCAAACCCTCCTTGTTTACAAGTGACAAAGCACAGGAGGCCCCAAATGCCGAGGTGTAGCTGCGAAGGGCACCCGTGCCCATTTGTTCAGAGCGCTCAGCTTAAATCCTCCTTGTTTACAAGTGACAAAGCACAGGAGGCCCCAAACGCCGAGGTGTAGCTGCGAAGGGCACCCGTGCCAAGGCTGGATCCCTGCCTGTCCATCAGCTCCTCTCGGGCTATTAGCCCGGGCCCCGTGCCAGCCCCCCCGACCTCGCAGGGGCGCGTGGGGAGCGGGAGGTGACAGCGGTGGCACCGGTGAATGGGGAAGGATGGGGGGGTGCAATGTGTGTGTGCGGGGATAAGGAAGCTGTGGCAGAGGGAGGATGGAGAACAGGGCAGGAACAAGGCTTGTTCCAAAAAAAGACTGCAATTACAGAGATATTAATAACTTTTGGAAGCCAAATTTTTATCATTCATTCACCTACTTCTTTTTTTTTTCTATTAACTCCAGTACAGAATCACTGCTTCCTTCTACGGGTCCAGCTGTTGTAGGATAAACATCCCTACGGAACAAACTTGCCTAGGAATTAGTATGAAAGCTTTTACGTAGAGAAAAAAAAAATAATCTGATTTAATAACCAGCGTTATTTAAAAGCTACAATGAGAGAATGATGCAGAAGAGACTTTTTCTGTTGCTGCCGTTGTGACACAGTAAGTCCCGCCTGGGAGAAGCACACACAGGCGCTGCCTGCAAGCCACCTAATCGCCTGTTAGTCACCCGAGTGGTAAATCCCCACAAGGACTTTGGCTGGGGTCATGGCAAACGCTGCATGAACCAAGTTACATCAGTTCTCATCTGACTTCCAGGCAACGAGCTGCACGTGGCCGTGGCTCTGCCCCGGGAAATGTGGGTCAGCGCAGGAGCATCCCGCTGCTGGGTTTCCAGGCTCTCCAGGGACCGACAGCGTGAGTCAGGAGCAGCGGGGCTGTCTGCGGGCACACCATCCCCATCTAGTAATGAGATTATCACTGCTCCTGGCTGCAGTGTTCACGCCACCCCACCGGTGGGCTGGAAGGGGTCTGCCATGAGGCCGGCACGCGTTCTGCAAAATCCTCCCCCTGCAAAATCCTCCCCCGTCTCTCCCAAATGCGATTTAGAAGGCTGACAGGCACATCGCGCGACAGCCGCTCTTAAAAGGGAACGTCTTCTTTCCGAAATAATTAATCACCCGTTGTGTTTGAGTATAAACACCCAGATCTACCAGGCGGGTGTTCCTCTCAGCTGAGCAGCAGCGAGATGGACAATCCAAACCTGCGCCGGAATTAACGCCGCTCGCTTTGGGAGACGGAAGGTTGCACCGAGCAGCTTTTCTCCCCAAAACATCCTCTACCTGCAGGTGGTTAATAAACAACCTCCCAAACACCGTCTCCAATGAGTATCAAAGTTCAGCAGATCCACTTTATACCGGGGTCATCACTCTCTTACACAAGCAAAGCCACCCTCGTCGCTTTAGGTATTTTAAACAAAATGTCTAATTCTCGCGTGACCTATGGGAGGCACAAAACTGGGAGCTGAATAGCACCAAACAAGATTTCATGAAAAGAAGGCTTTTATTCAGAATAAAGCCGTATCAGCCTATGTGTTACTCCCTTGTTCTAATTATATAGGACAGCATCTATTTAAACTGCCAAGTTAATGACTTCAAATTTGATCAATAGTCTCTGTTTATTCAGCCCAGCGCTACTGACAGTCACCAGGGATGAACAACAAAACAAACAGACCGGTCAGAGCCAATCTATGGTTGAGCAAGAAAAAACCAATGCGTGACGAAAAACACCCTTCGATTTAGTCAGGAGGTGGGGAGGGGGTGTCTATGGCCGATGGACATTGACAAAGGCCCTCTCCCTCATGCCCATAAAACATTTATCCATATTATTTTCCACTAACAACCACCTTCTGAATCACATGAACTCAAGCAGAACTAACATCACAGATACAGGGTGATTCCAACCCTTATCTTGTACCACCTCGCTACATTAAGTATTTCCACTTGTTTCCAGATTAAGCACGGTGGGACATGACAACAGCGGGAGGACGTCACTCCGGCTTTGGACCATAAGCGGTGACTTCCCTTACTGTCACCGGACCCGCTGGGGAAGGAAATTTCCTTTGGAGCAGCTTCAAGAAAGGCTGGAACCACCTTCTTGAAAGCAGGATGAAAAAAAGTCCTTGACTACATCTCCAGCCAAAAGACGCCAGGAATGTTTTAGTTACAGGCTGGCTTCGGAGAGCGAAATAAAAATAGAGTTTAGACCAAACCCGGATAACATACAGCCTGCATGTAGATTTTTATTTTTTTTTAAATTAAAAAGAAAAAAAGCTTTCATGTCAAAGTCAGTTTGGCTTAGCAAAGTCGGTGGCTCAACAGCAACGTATGTGGATCTCCCCCCCCACCCTGGGGCAGTTTTTTTAAGAACAATTTCAAGCTACTCAATAAAGGAAACCCCCTTTCTAATCCCAAGTGAATCCACCGTCACAACGGCTCAGATTTTGATTAAAACGTTTTAGTGCATTATTCTGAGCAGGAAGCTTGGTTACGATTTTCTCTACATTATACATTCATCACTTTGCCTGCAACAGCAACTGTTTGCTATTTGCCTTATACGAAATGCCAGTGTCCATTACATCAATAAATTATAATGCCACTACTGCTTTGAGATACCTCCGTCAAAGGTATTATATAAATAAAGCAGACCTTGAATGAAAAGATATCATACCTCTTCCTATACAACCTTAACATATATATTTCATATTTAGACATTGGATTTTATCCAAGTGACACCACTCGCTGCAGGGTCCTGCCACAAAAAACATGAAGAAAGTTCTCCTAGACAAAAAGTTCTGTATCAAACCACTGTATTAACACACCCAAAGTCCAAAATTTAATATCTTAAAAAAACAATACACGAGGACAGCTGGTTCAATCAAAGCCTAAGAGGTTTGCCTTCCATTTTAAATTGATTAAATAGATTCAATACATTACTTTTCGCACGGATGGTTGAGAGTGCTAATATTCCAGACAAAACGTAACACCGTATGAGGAATATTCTCAGTAGGGCTAGCTCTCACTCCATGGATTACTTGCTCTGGCAGTAATTTAGTGTAACAGAGGCCTAACAACTTCACTGCACGGGATTACAAAAACCATTTCTTCGCAGTTCATGACATAGAAGCTCCCAGAAATATCTGTTTCTTCACTACCTTCTCGACACGGAGAACGCACTCGAAAACAGGCTAGTGCTGCTTTGTGGGAACCACAGCATAATGTGATGTTTGTTTGTTTTTGAGAAGGCAATTCCTATTTATCAAACAGTTGAAATATTAAATGCAAGCCTTTTATTTGCATTCCTATCACTAAGAGGACTTGCACACCTTGGAATCTGATATTGTCCAAGCACAGAATGACAAACTACTAGATAGAATCAAAAGAGAGCATAACGTAATAAAGAATTTTCATAAGAGAACAACCTTTAAACACTATTTCACTCCTTACTAAAATAAGCTGCATAGCACTAATTTGAAGTGATAGTGCTGCTCTTTTAATTAAAAAATGCCAGTAGGAGGTTGATGCATGGGCTGATGCTGTGAGCGACAGGCTCGCAGGACGCAGATGGATCTTTGTGTAAGGAATTAACGCACAATTTCATCTGGGTTAAAAAGCAAAACAAAACCCCCTAAGTCAAAACAAACGTATAGAGAGTGTTATTACAGGTGCTTGATAAAGTCATCTGGATGCTTCCCTTGGAGAATGTTGTTAACTTCTGGGGGGAAAAAAAACCAAACACTCTCACTCCAGTTGCTCATTTAGGAGTTTAATCCATGATTTACCTGCAGAGGTGCGGTGGACTTAATACGTGGATTTTCCTCTCCTTCCTACCTCAGAGCTCCTCTCCCACATTGCTCCTGCCACATCTCCTGTCCACACGGCTGGGACTGGGACCAGGGACCCCTCCTCACCCCCTCCAGTGGACTACGGGACGGATAATTTGTTCTACCAAGATACTCATCTCCAGGAATCTTGGAGACCCAGTATGTGAAACATCTCTGCCCATATCAAATTGGACTGAAATCGGATGAAGGGCCAAAAATCAGTGAGAGCAGAATGACTGGTGCGATCCCATTTTCAGCCTGGTCATTTTTCAGTCTGGAAATAAGATTAAGCTCATCCCTGAAGTTTACCCACCAGCTCGATGGTGAAACTAAGGCAGCACTGTCTCCCAAAATCTGTAGACAGTTTCCACGTGCCAGGTTTCACTGCCACGGGACATTTGGGGAGGGACTCTTGATCAGGGAACGTAGTGATAGGATAAGGGGTAATGGTTTTAAACTGAAAGAGGGGAGATTGAGATTAGATATTAGGAATAAATTCTGTACTGTGAGGGTGGTGAGACACTGGAACAGGTTACCCAGAGAAGCTGTGGATGCCCCATCCCTGGAGGAATTTGTTCTACCAAGCTACTCATCTCTAGGAATCGTGGAGACCCAGTATATAAAACATCTCTGCCCATATCAAACTGGACTGAAATCAGATGAAGGGCCAAAAATCAGTGAGAGCAGAATGACTGGTGCGATCCCATTTTCAGCCTGGTCATTTTTCAGTCTGGAAATAAGATTAAGCTCATCCCTGAAGTTTACCCACCAGCTCGATGGTGAAACTAAGGCAGCACTGTCTCCCCAAATCTGTAGACAGCTTCCACGTGCCAAGTTTCACTGCCATGGGACATTTGGTGAGGGACTCTTGATCAGGGAACGTAGTGATAAAAATCTGTAGACAGTTTCCACGTGCCAGGTTTCACTGCCACGGGACATTTGGGGAGGGACTCTTGATCAGGGAACGTAGTGATAGGATAAGGGGTAATGGTTTTAAACTGAAAGAGGGGAGATTGAGATTAGATATTAGGAATAAATTCTGTGCTGGGAGGGTGGTGAGACACTGGAACAGGTTACCCAGAGAAGCTGTGGATGCCCCATCCCTGGAGGGGTTCAAGGCCAGGCTGGATGTGGCCTTGAGCAACCTGGTCTGGTGGGAGGTGTCCCTGCGCCGGGCAGGGGGTTGGAAATCAATGATATTTCAGGCCAACACAAACCATTCTATGATGCTCTCACTGCTCCTCCAATGATTATTTCAATCACGTTTATACTACCAGCACCGTCTCAAACATCCCAGATTAATCTGATTCCTTCTGGTGTTTCAAAGCCTGTTTTCTCTCCACACACTTGTAGGATTTACATCCTAAGGCAATGATAAAAAAAAAAAGAAAAACTGGTACTACTTTCCAACTGGGCTTTATTTTCTTTTTTTTTTTTTGAAACCATTCTATGATTCTCTCACTGCTCCTCCAATGATTATTTCAATCACGTTTACACTACCAGCACCATCTCAAACATCACAGATTAATCTGATTCCTTCTGGTGTTTCAAAGCCTGTTTTCTCTCCACACACTTGTAGGATTTACATCCTAAGGCAATGATAAAAAAAAAAAGAAAAACTGGTACTACTTTCCAACTGGGCTTTATTTTCTTTTTTTTTTTTTAGTTCCTTCTATCAAAAATAGTTCTCATCTACGCTCTAGTTCAATTTGGAAGTAGCACATGCAGACTTGATAAGCATCCTGTGAAGGAAATGCCTTGAATTGCAGACTACTTACAACGCATTTTCCCAAGCAACTTTTTATAAATCCCATTTGATGGCTGACTTGCTAATTTCTATTGAAGTCTATCAAAACATTATTTGTAGACAAGGCAAATTACTTCTGTGATTGAACAAAACAATCACTTTGTGACTGCAAGCCCAAGCCCAGGCTGTTGGATTAAACTGAAGTGGTATTTATCCTGTTACCAGACAGACCCTTCTCACTCCAAGAAGGTATTTCATTTCAAACTGAAGAACACAATGCAGAAAAACACCCGTTTACATGGTTCTTTTGTTTGCCTACGTCTCCTACTAGACCAGGTAAAAGCACTACTAATAAGAGCTGGTGACAGTGCAATTATTGGGAGTGATTACATTACCCTAAGTAGACGTAGAGGCTGCGTGTTGGTGTCAGTCTGGCCGACTGACTCTCAGACCTGGGCTGGTTTATCATGCCGTGACAAACACACCTGATTAATAAGTCTTGAAAAAAAGTCTATTGACAGTCAATTCCCTAAAAATCTTGGGAAGAAGGAATAAAAGATGTAGGTGCTCCTGTTACGGTGTATTAGCTGTACATGCAGCAGACTATATTTTAGGTAATTATTGCACAACACGCAGAAGTCAGTCTTATAAAGAGTCAGAGGTTTATTGCTGTAGCCTGCACTTTTACAGTAGTAATTTTAATGGTGGATTATTTAATGAATTATAGGATCTCTTGGAAAAGGTGCAAGGGCAGAGTTTTACTTGGCTTCATCACACAATCACCAAGCTCAAACAGTAAATTCACAATTTGGACCCCTTTTCTGACTCCAATATATTCATGGGCTGGTGGATCACTCATTGGCACCTACGAGCTCCTTGTACGCCTCATAACCTTATCTCACCTTATTTCAGCACTCAGCTGGAGAAGGGGGACCCCAACAGAAGTATTTTCACTTCAGTTAAACCCAATTTCAGGAGTGGGTTAAATGCATCAGCAGATCACAGCATAAAACTGCTCCATGTAAGAAATAGCTGGGAGATGAAAAATTACACACACAGTTCTCTGCAAAATCCAAAAGCCCCAACACTTCAGACATCTTTATTTATTGTTGTTTTTTTTTCCACCAAACCATTTCTATTCTCTCTGATCTGTTGTTTCATAGGGTATTTACAGACAAATGAAATATCAACTTGTCCACCATAGTACTTAGCTTGATGGTTACCTGTCTAGAGACACTTTTAAGAAAGAAATAAGAGATACTGCTTGGAATTTCTACTACTGTGTAACGCTGAAGTAACTATAATTTCAAGACCCCAGAAAATTCACCCAATTTTTCTTTCAAAGGCTGACATCAGACCTTTAGTGTACATTCACCTACTCAATTCTGAACCCAAAGCTTACCAAATCTAACAGATTCTCTCCCCATTTATGCTAAAGAAGCCTTTTGCAACAATGAGGAATCCACTAACTAGACTTACACTTGTAGAATACGACACCTCTGCATTTTAATTCTGAGTTTAAACTGAAGTTCCCACGTGCTTATAAAGATGTGTGCCCAGGTGAAAACATCAAACCACACCAGCTAAAGAACAAGGCTTCTCCTGGAAGTACATCAATCACTGCCAGTCTGAATCAAATTGAAATTCCTTGCTTTTCTAAATTCTGCTCGTGTACTCAAAAAGAAATAAATATTAAAGCAAAAGCACAATCCATACACTCAAATTATATGTAGTCTGGATATATATAGTCTTAGTTTTGGGGGTTTTTTTGCTTTTGCTTTTCAGGAAAATTGAGCACATGTATTTCAAAAGATGTTTCCTTTTCAAGAAACTTTTTGGGTCATACACGCCGTGCACCAGAAGATGTAAAAATACTGACCACAGGGATTGATTTCTCAGCTGTAATGTCAAGTTTACTTTGGGGATGGAAAACACACCACATTTGGGGTGTGAGGAAGAAAAGACAAGACCACAAAAAAAAAGAGAGTTCAGACTGATGTGAGCACTTGCCTTGAATTCAAAATTATTAAAAAGGCAACTATCTTCAGTGGGTTTTTAACCTTTATTTTAAGGAGAAAAACACAAAGGAGAGCTTTTTATATAGTGTCCTGGAAATTATGGAGATTAATTAGAAGAATAGATTTTAACAAATGTAAATTTAATTTGCCTTTTTGTAAAGTAAACAAGAGATGGAAACTTTAAGTTGATAAACACATATGCATTTTATTTTGGTCTAATCATTACAGGAATAGGCAGATTTTTATGGAAGACAAAAATGCAAACATATTGAAAGGTCAAAGAAAACGCTATTCCTTCTAATTCACTCCTACAAAAAACGCCATTTTACTCCAAATAATAAAATGTATTGAGAAAGACCTCATCACCTTGAGGAAAAAAAGACTGCATCCTACCGAAAAATATTCCTTTACCTACTACTGGTCACCAGTAAAAGCAAAAACTGCTGCGAGAGAAAGGTAACATTGTGTTATCTGGGAAAGAAAGAGAATCAAATTCTATTTTCTTCAGCAGGGTTTCTTCATAATCAACTGACAAAGAAACATCTACCATTCAAAAAAAACCCAACCATTGCTATAACTGCACATTAGTGAGGACATTCAGGGACACATAATATTCCTGGAGTATTCTAGTGGTCAATAACACTTGAAGTTAATAGTGTGGTTTAACATTGCCCTTTATTCCTAAATGGGCTGCTGTATATTCTTACGAGAGAATCGGGAACCAAAGTGTAAAACAGAAAGCTATTACAAACACCTAATTCCGCAGAATTTTCCATCATTTCTTAGGGTCATAACGGCACAATTTAGGATTATGAGCTTAAGCCATTTGAACTGCTTCGTCGCACAACAGCCAAGGTAAAGGGCTGCTGCTCACCGGGAGGGGATGCTGGAGCCAGTCCCTCTGCCAGTGACAATTCCCTCCAGCTGTGGCAGAGGCAAGCACAGCTGGAAGGAGGTGAGCACAGCTGGAAGGGTAGAGCAGCCTCCAGCACCACACAGTCACTAGACGTGACTGGAGGGGGGGAGGAATTGTGCATTATTTTTGCATTACCCCCAAACAATAATGGATTGTTTTAACCACAAACAGATGAACAAACCTTCCATTGAAATACTTTCTGCCCAATTGTGTTAGTATGCAGAATAGTGTCCATATCCTCAAAAAAAAGAAAAAAAAACAAACCCAGGGAAGAGGATTTTTCCAGGGGGAGGGGAAGAAGAGTAAACCATGCTCTGCCAGCTTTATCTATCTATGCCGTGAATTGGGTAGCCTTGGGGATTTTTGCCTGCTGTGCTTAGTGTCCTTGACAACAAGCCAGTTTGAATTTTGGCCTTTAACTTGACAGAAATGACTTACTGAAGAGGAAGGCATCAAGCTATTACAGCCCTGTGGAGAGATTCTTTCTAAAACAGCATGCCTGCTTATTCTGCCAATTCAACTAGACTATCGTCAAATTTATCATCCAGCTCCCATACCCTCACGTATTCCCAACGTAGTTCCCAGTTCATAAGAGGATATTTGAAAGAAAAACTTTCAACATTTTTGCTCTGTCCTCCCATTGCGTTTTTACGGCTTTCACAAAGAAAGAGAGAGATGGAAAAATAGAGAAAAATATCCCCAGGGATTCCCTCTCAAAAATTACTGAATTTCCCTTCAAAGAGATGTGAAACAATTTATAAACAAGTAGCATTTTAACCTGTTATGGACCTATTGACTCCTCTTTAGCAAACATATGTGCAGGTTTCTTCTTGCATTACATTAATACTTCAGTAAATCTTTTACAAATGGATATATACTAATAATCAAGCTCTAGCAAAGCTTTCTGTTTGGTTTAAGAAATCTCTACTCTTTCTTTTCTGTTTTTTTTTTCTCCCAAAGCCAACTCCTCCTAAGAGAAGGCAACACACGCACACCCCTCAGCTTTTCAAAGCCCAGCATCTTAGCTTGAGTTCTTGAGCTAGACTTACAGGGAGAAGCTGAATTTTCACTGGAGCAGCTGAAGCACAAGCACAGGTTTTCTTCTACCAGTTTTCTCAGGGTGAGTGACAAATTTTTTGGCAATAGGGGCCAGCAGACCAGCAAGGAGATAACATCTTATTGCAGGAACTCACCTGCAAGCACCTGAAACACCGTGGTCTGAGAGCAGGGCAGCTTCCTCACTGCCAGCCATAACACCAGTGCTCCACATCCACTACCTGCATCCTTAACCTCAGGCTTTCCAATCTACGTGCTAAAGAAGGTGAGGTGATATCAAGGTAAAAACACTGGATCATCAGCTGTAGTGGGGTCCTCACCATCAACAGAGGAGGCATCTTGGCCTTGGCAAGAGCTTCCAGGACCCTGACACAGACATGTGCCTTAAAACCTAAATGGATCCACAACAGGAGAAACAATGTGGTAGTTGTCAACAAGTATCTTGAGGCTCAAGATCTCACCGGTTCCTTTCCCCCCTCACAACTGCTGGAGTAGGAAAAACCAAACAGCTTTCAGGAACAGGGTAATGCATGTTTGTTTTGCTCTGGGGGAATAAATCAGCATCAGTTATCATGAAAAATGTGAAAGCACTAATACAGGTAAAAGCTTTCAATGATATTCCAGAATTTGGTCCTTTTCACAGTAATATTTTAACCATCTCCAGAGGAATCACTATGGAAAAACATAACAAAAAAAGATTCAATTCCTAATTTAGGGAAAAAGATTGCAGATGGAACTGTCTCTTCCAGCCTTTTTTTTTTTTTTTAAATAAATATTCTCTTCACTCAAGTCTTAAATGAGCTGCTCTGCTGTGTACATACCTGAGCTTCACAAGGATGTTACACCAACAGATGTAACCGCGGCTTCTCCAAACCCCTCTGCCCTATGAGGCCACCTCAACCAACGCTGCCCAGCGAGTAGTTAACTCTGGAACCATAAATAGCAGCGAGTAATCTAACCAGATTAATCCAACGTTAAGCGTCTCAACTGGACTTGCTTAACGCTGGGCAGTGATCCAGGTAAACTTTCCAAACACACACACACGGACGGTATTTCCACCCAGTTACTTCTTCATTTCGTGCCCCCCCCAACCAAGCACAGCTCTGGCCACAGAGACATCCGAGGGGGCTCCTTTATCCTGATTTATGGTGGCAGTTTTAGCAGTTTCTGAGTTGGTAAGAGGGCAGTTACCCATCACACATAACATCCTGGGGTAAGATGGACTTCCACGCTGAGAAACTGGAGGCACCGCTTATGTTACCCCTGGACTGATGCTTAATTTTGCAACGCAAAGAAAAAGTGTGACCCTACAAAGTTTTAGAAATTTAAGGGAAGGGATGAGAAAACCGTTCTTAGGACTGGCAGGCAGTATGGAATTAAAGGGAAGAAATAATTAAGTAACTGCACAACTGCAGCCCAAACTGCATTTCTTTATATGAAGACATTCAATCCGAAAAAAGAAAGTTTGGAGTTAGGAATAATGTAGTTATTGTTTCTACTTTCCCTTCCTGAGGGGGACAGTCAAACAAACTCCTTTTGGAGATGTAATTTACTTCCACCAGGACAATGGTGCTGGCACAGCTTTGACTTAACTGGGAGAAAGAAAAAAGGGAGACTCGCTACCCAGGGCCTGCCCAGAGGAAAAGGCTGCTCTTTGCATTCCCACTCCGGCAGCCCAAAGATGCCAGCTGGCTGGCTGCAACCACTGCTCCCTGCACTTCCCCCCAGGAAAGCAAGATTAAGGAAAAAAAAATTAAAAAAAATATAATAAAGTCCTCTACTTATACGCCCCAAACCTTTTTGCCGTCCCCATCTCCAAGGGTCCCTGAAAAGGCACAAATTTACCTTCATGAAAGTGCTACTGCTTGAAAAGGCAAATGGGGAAGAGGCAGAGGGAGGGTGAGCGCCCCGCTCGGCATCGCACAGGAAATCTGTGGCCACGCTGGGCGTCGCGTTCCAGCCCAGCAGCTCCGACCACAGCCAGGCAACGCGCTCCCACAAGACGTGGAGTGGAGAAAATCCTTACCAGAAGAAAAGAACGAGACGTGGATTTCGACATCCTCCCAGACTACCACGCAAAATACAGCTACTCAACTTGGAGCTCCTAAACCGCTGCTTCCCCGCTCCCCACTGCAGGAAACCGGCTCCAGACTGAGTACTGCGAGCCTGTAACCCATAGATTTTCTAATGGAGGACCATAAAACTACAGCCAGCCTACGGAGAATTTACGATGTCCCATCTAGAGATCCCCGCACAGATATTCATTGTTTCTGAACGCGGGACATAAAACTGTCCGGGTCACCAATATTAGTGTTGCTATTGATCAGTCAGTTAACTTTGCTGCACCGATCGATACGACATTAGTCAGGAGAAGGGAAGCAAAACATAGTGATGTTTGTGACACATTTTAACCTGTGCCTTTGTAATAGTCCTACGTGAACTATTACAACGTATATTTCATTTTCTACTTGAAGTCACTGGATCCTTTTATGTGCTCCTTAAATTACAAACGCGCATCTGCAAAAAGACCCAAAACCACCCATTTACCAGCTACTAACTGCAGATGGGACTTCCCTAATCTGTGCTGACTGCAGTGAACTGAAAGTGGCATTCAGGATACTCCTCTGCATCACCTCGTTCCTCTTTCCCTTTCTTTACCTCTGCTGAGCACCAGCACCTTTCCTACAGGAATCAAACCTGTGGCCTACAAACCCCCTCCGCCTCTTCCCCTCGCCTCACAGAATCCACCCTGTTCCCCATCATCTTCCTCACACCTCCTCGATGCTTCCAACATGGCACTTTCTTCCTCTCGCATCCAGGAGGCCTCTCCTCTATACCCTCCCTCCAACACTGCACCAACGCCAACAGCCCAGCACCTTCCAAGGAGGAAGGTAGGAAGGAGGAACACATTTTTACACTCTCGAGCTCTCCAAACCTCTCCATAAAGTTCAAACTAATGCCTTTTCCTTCCCAGTCTTCCCTCAGTTCCACAACGGTACCAGAACCCAGCCAGCTTTTAACACCTCAGCTGAGACCTGCTGAAAAAGCTGGTACCGATGAAGCCAGAACACAACTTGCAGGTTTTACTAATGCCTTTTCCTTCCCAATCTTCCCTCAGTTCCACAACGGTACCAGAACCCAGCCAGCTTTTAACACCTCAGCTGAGACCTGCTGAAAAAGCTGGTACCGATGAAGCCAGAACACAACTTGCAGGTTTTTTTTTGGTAGAAAAGTTACGTGTTTAGTGCACTTCTTCACAGTCTTTCCCATTCCATCTGCAACCTTCCCCTGCAAGGTACCTGGAAGAGGAACGTCTCCGATACCCAGCACAATGAGACTGCAGTTTTCAGGAGTACTTCTGGGTGATATAACAGCATGAGCAAGACGCGTGTAAACCTTGGAGATGATGAACCCTTTGGAACTTCCCCAGGGAGCCGCGACTGCAGCAACAAACAAAGGTTTCAGAGAAGCACATCAGTGAAAAAGGGACACGTGCTCCACGGAGGTCCCCTGGCCTGTGAGTCTTGTTCCTCCCTGGCCCAGCAGATCCCAACCGGACTTTTCGAGCACACACACTCACAATATCACTTGATTATTTCCACCCCTGCTTTGGTAATTCCACCACCATTGCACTACCCTGGTGAGACACCACACAAAGAGACCATGGACTTAACAGTATGTTTTACCTTACTTTGGCTAGAACTGCTCCAAGAGACAAGGCCACGAATATCTCTGGCTCCTACATCACCAGCAGTGGTGGAAGCTCCAATGGAAATAAGAGAGGAACAGGCTTTTGGAGAAACTGCGATACGACGAGAGATTAGCACGTTTGAGGTCCATAGCACATAGTCATTTTAACCTGCCAGCCAACTTACTGACTGATGTTGTTGTTTGTTTTTTTTTTTAATATTTGTAAACTGGATGCATTATTTGCCATTTTACTTCATTATGATTTGTACCGGGATAGGGCTGACACCATTCTGTATAAGATGGAACATCACTTCCGATAATCATCAGAGGATCCAGAGCTTTTAGATATATCCACATAAATAATCCCAACACACTGCTAATACAAATACTTTTCTGATATAAGAGGGGAAAAAAATTATGTCTTTAAAAAAAGCATGAAATATTTTACCAGTGTTCACTTCCCATTTACAAAGTAACGCTCACAGGCACCTTCAGACTAAGTGGTATTTACACTGCTATTTTCAGTAGCGCAAAACGCAAATGTTTTGTAATCACAGGAAACACAACCCAGGTAGTAAATCATAACAGCAGAGGTCCTCTGTCTTGATTTAAATCCGCTCGAGTCTCTCAGTAACAAAACAAACGACAAAACAAAAGCCACAGCTACAGCTGAACCAGGTAAGTCAGCACTCCGGTCTCCAGCGAAGCCAGGAATACAGCATTGCCCAACAGCTCTAAAGCTAAACCTCTCCCAAAGCAATTTATTTTTTGATTAAATACAGCACTTTGTGTCACACACCACCCAGGTCTCCCGCTTGTAAAAACAGAAGATGTGTTTGAGCAAACAGGAGATTTCTTCAATGTAGTTAAAAAAGGAAAGTAAAAAAAAAATAATTAAAAAAAAAAATCTATGAAGTTGCTCAACAAACCGAAACTTCAGTCTCTTCCAGAAAATGTTCTGTCAGGAGGGAAGAGGGAAGACTAGTGCATGCTGAAAGGAAAAAAAGCATTTGATGCAGCATTCACCCTTTAAAATTAAAACCAAGAGCTTCTGTCTGTTATTCAAATCATATCCTCCAGCTCAGAAGAAGGGCTACGACCACGGCCGAAGTTACTTAACCCACAACATTTTTATTGACTGACTTGCATAAAAATAAACCACAATAATGACTGAGTTGACATTTCGTACACATCACCACAAAACTAATTTCAGATCAAACACCATCCAGAAACCCTAAAAATATTTTCAGCCTTCTCACGTCCAAGAAAAGGATTTTCAGATTTACATTATCCTCGCAAACTTTGGTCTTCTAAAGCACAAGCAGTGCATAATCAAAAAAAAAAAAGGATTAGAAGAAAACCCGGATATATTTTTTTTTTGAAGAGCTGCTTCTGATTGATTGCGTTATACGCCAGAAGCAAGTTAACCTGTAACTGAAGTTTAACTAGTGCTGTTTTCTCATTAGCTGACAATGTTTTATGCACCCCCAGAAACAGCTCTCTGTAGATCAACGCCAGTGACTCGGAGCAGCACCGTGGCTCCTTCAGCCCGAGAGATTTCCAAGCATCCACCTGTTGCCTTTGAAAGAGTGGATTGGCCCTTATTTATTAATAATTCACACAGCAGTCTCCAGAAGCAGAAACTCTGTCTCTTCCCATTAAAGAAGCAGCCTCGGCATCAACCGGAGCAGCTTCCAGAAGATTTAATCCCCATCTTTTGGGGTGCAACCTCAGTTGGTTTATCCATAGGTGCACCCTCACCAGAGGCACGACCGACACACACCGCTCCTGGTGTCACCTCTCGCTCGGGGAAGGAACTTCAAAAGTTGAATGCAGGATTTGCCAGGCAACAGCAAGTTGCACGGAAGGAGGAAAAAAAAAACAACAAAAAACCAAACAACCCACTAAAGGAAAAAAAAAAAAGCTAAAAGCGACTAAATGCACGTTTTCTGATTAGCAACCGTTTTATCCTCCTCGGCACACGGAAGATTGAGGGGGGGTTATTAACTAAAGCGGAGCAAGGCAGATTATGAACGGCTGCAGGAAAGGTGGTCCTGGAAATCCTCCCAGGGAAGTGCAGAAGAGACCCCAGCAAGGGACAGGGTGCCCTGGCGAGATGATGTCCTGGGGAGATGGTGTCCTAGGCTGCCCTGGGGGGTGTCACAGGGACCCCCTAAATAAAAAGCTAAAAGCAACTAAATGCACGTTTTCTGATTAGCAACTGTCTTATCCTCCTCGGCACACGGGAGATTGGGGGGGGGTTATTAACTAAAGAGGAGCAAGGCAGATTATGAACGACTGCAGGAAAGGTGGTCCTGGAAATCTCTCCCAGAAGAGACCCCAGCAAGGGACAGGCTACCCTGGCAAGATGATGTCCTGGGGAGATGGTGTCCTGGGCTGCCCTGGGGGGTGTCACAGGGACCCCCAGCTGTGGGGAAGGTACAGAAGAGACCCCAGGAAGGAGCAAGGTGCTCTGGCTTGCTGGAAGGGGGGACACACACACAAGAACCCCCTTATGGGAAAGGTTCAGAAGAGACCCCAGGAAGAAGCAGGGTGCCCTGGCCTGCTGGGGGGGGGGGGTCACAGGGATCCAAAACACACAAAGAGAAGGTGCAGAAGAGACCCAACGAGGGAGCAGGGGCCGCAGGGGGGGTGCCGCAGGGACCCCTCCATGGAGGAAGGTGCAGAAGAGATCCCATGAAGGAGCAGGGTGTCGGGGAGGGGTGTCACAGGGACCCCTCCATGGAGGAAGATACAGAAGAGCCCCCAGGAAGGAGCAGGGCGCCACAGGGGGGGTGTCACAGGGACCCCTCCATGGAGGAAGATACAGAAGAGCCCCCAGGAAGGAGCAGGGCGCCACAGGGGGGGTGTCACAGGGACCCCTCCATGGAGGAAGATACAGAAGAGCCCCCAGGAAGGAGCAGGGCGCCACAGGGGGGGTGTCACAGGGACCCCTCCATGGAGGAAGATACAGAAGAGCCCCCAGGAAGGAGCAGGGCGCCACAGGGGGGGTGTCACAGGGACCCCCCAGACACAAAGGGAAGGTGCAGAAGAGAACCCACAAAGGAGCAGAGTGCCAAAAGGAGGGAGGGGGGGGATATCACAGGGACCCCTCCATGGAGGAAGATACAGAAGAGACCCCAGGAAGGAGCAGGGCGCCACAGGAAGAGACCCCAGGAAAGAGCAGGGTGCCACAGGGGGGGTGTCACAGGGACCCCTCCATGGAGAAAAGGTGCAAAAGAGCCCCCAGGAAGGCGCAGGGTGCCCTAACCCGCCGGCAGAAAAGGGGGGAAGACAGGAACACCCCCCTTTCTCCCTCATAAAGCCCACCTCCCCCTCGATTCTGTCAGCCGATTGTGGGGGGGGGTTTTTGTTTTGTTTTGTTTGTTTGCTTGTTTTTTCAATATGGTATTTAAAGTTAACTGTGGAGTCTCAGTTTCTGGATCTCAGGGAAACAATTTTTAATATGCAGACCTTCACTCACTTCTTCTTCCTTTTGCACGTAGTAAAGGAAATATAAACCACCTTAAGAGGGCACCTGAAGCTCCTTCATAGTATGGGTTAAACATAATGTGAAGCCTGCCACCAGCACCTTGAAGTAAAAACCATGATGGTGTCGCAAAAAATGTTTCAAAAGTTTGTCCAAGCTCAGGCAAATTAGAAACACAATTTCTGAAAATGGTTTGCTAGTATTTTTAAGTATCAGAAAAACACTGAAAACAAAAAGAACCTGCCAGAACCAAAAGAAAAAAGATCTGAAGTACTGTGCAAATGAGTGAAACATAACTAGTTCATGATACTGATTTTTAGATAGTTTTTCAATTTTCCAAGAGAAAGTTTAAAGCAAATCTTGAACTCGCTCAGTGGTTTAAAGGGAGTGATGTTCTGGTATCT
>NW_015090794.1:277047-342387 GCF_001431845.1 Calidris pugnax
GGGGTGGCAGGGGGGTTGGCATGGAGGGTGAATAGGACTTCTCAGGGGTGGCATGGAGGTGTCAGGGTGGTGACATGCAGAGTGGAATGGAGGGTGACAGGGGAGTGACATTGGGGTGACATGGAGGGTGGCATGGGGGGTGAATAGGACTTCTTGGAGGTTGCATGGAGGTGGAAGTGGGGTGTCATGGAGGGTGAATAAAGCCTCTTGGGGATGGCATGGTGATGACATGGAGGGTGGCATAGGGGTGACATGGCTGTAGCATGGAGGGTGGCATGGAAGGTGGCAAGGGGACATGTGTGAACATGTGTGCACCAAGCACGTGGGGTCTGGGAGCAGCACCCGCAGCCCTGGGTGGCTGGGACCTGCCCTGAATGTTCCCCACATCCCCATGTTGTCCCCCCTGGCAGGCTGACAGCCCCTAACTTCAGGTGCTGCTGCCCCCCAGCTCCGCTGTGCCCCATCCCTCCATCCCCCTCATGACCCCACCCCAACGTCTGATTTATGAACTGCCAAAAAAAACCCCCCAGAGCATCCCAGAAACCAGCCCTCCCACTCCCACCGGAAAGAAAATCACATCCGATAGAAAAATCCCCAAATCCTGAACCCCTCCGAGGGCAGGAGCATCCTCCTGGCTCCCCGCGTGGGGACAAACCCTGGGACCAGCCTGGTTTGTCACGAGGGGCTGAGCCCGGGCTGTCTGTTGCTGAGGGTACCCGTGGTCCAGCACGGGCAGTAAATCCCTGGCTTTTATTTCTCTGCTCTGCCCAGCCCTTCCCAGGGGCGAGAGGAGGAAAAAAAGCTTTTCCTCGTAAATTCCAGGGAGAAAGCAAAGTAGAGATGGAGGGAAGGAGAAAGCCTCAACGATTTATGGCCAACATCAGGCGCAGCAGAAGACTTGGCGGTGCATTTCACCATCCAAATTCTGCCTTAAAATCCCACTCTCCTCCCTCTTCCTTCTCGCCACCCATGGGGGTTTTGGCTCGGGGAGCTCCCCGGACTGGCTCCCGAAGGCTCCGGGGGTGCAGCCTCGGGGACACCCCCTTCCACCCGCTCCTGCAGAGCCAGACCCGGGTAACGAGTCCGTGCGGTGCCGGGGAGGCTGCGGGGTGCGCCCATGGCGGTAGGAAATGAGCAATTAGGTATAAAAGCGCTTTAGGAGAGACCCTGCCCCATCTGCAGAAATTAATTGGGTCCTAATTCGGGGCAAACAGGCCACCACGGGCACTGGCAGCACCTTTTCCAGCTCTGCAGAGCCGTGGGGACTGAGCAGCCGTCGCCGTGCTCTTCTGGGGCCAGGACACAGGATGATTTAATTAGAAAAATGGCTTTTTTTTTATTTTTTTGCGTGTCTCTCGAGGGAGGTTGAGATGCTCTGGGGAAGCAGCACGGCAGCATCTCGTCCTCGCTGGTCCCCACGGACCCCTTGTCCCCACAGCTACCCCATCCCACCCCATGGGGAGAAGCTGGTGGCTCCAAACCCCCTGGGATAGAGCACCAAAGCCAAAATTGCCACGATGGCTGGTGCCTGTGCCCTGGGTGGGACAACCAGGGCCCGTGGTGATCAGAGGAGAGCAGCTCCAAATAACCAGGCAAGCAGATGCCTGTAGGTCGCTCACACACCCTCGTTGCAGCAGCCTCACCATTCCAGCAGGCACTGGTCCCGGTTCTCCAGCCACCCCAAACATCTCCTCCAGTTTGCTCGCCCCACAGCACAGGACACAGACACCAACACCCTTAAAAAAAGGGGCATTTTTTCCTCTCCATCACGTTCAGGGCTACAGGGACACCATTTTATTGCAGCTTAAGGATGCGACGGTGGAAGCGAGCAGCTTTGGTCCCAGGGCTCTGCGTAACACCGTCTACTGCAGGCTCGTCTCCGGCACATAGAGGAAAGAAGGAGGAAAAAAGAAATCAAATAGCTCTGCCCTTTCTCTTTTTAGTTTGCTTTAAGTCAGCAGAGCATCAGCAAACAGCAGCTCTACTGCCTGTAAGGGACAGTCCTGCCTGAGTGTGGTAACAGCCACACGGGATGCTCCGGGCTGGACCAGGGACCCAGCTCCGGTCCTCATCTCCTTTTACACTGAGGAAGCTCCTGCCTGAGATTCGTTTTACCTGGTGAAATCTGAGCTTTTCCAGCTGCTGCATCAGCCTCGTCAGCAGCAGCAGGGGATGAGAGGGCGCAGGCAGCCGAGCCAGAGCCCTTTGTGTTAACCCATGGGCACAGACAAAGGATTTTCACAGGCACCTCTTTCAGGCATTGCTTTATCCCAGTTTTCTGTACATGGCTTTGGATCCAAGAAATAAAAACCAAGGAGCACTTTCCAATTCATCAGCTCCAGCTTTCTTAGTGTTAAGTGATACCCGGCTCTGGCACACTCGGTCAGGGCTGCGCACTTCCTTGCAGGGCATGGAGTGTAGCCAGACTTTAACTACCTAACTCCCTTTTCTCCCAGGTGGTCCAGAGGAGAAACACATAAATCCTCTGGTGAGCAGATACCAGGTGGAGAAAGAGGTTCTGCTTCCTGGAGAGAAGATTTTCCCTTCAGATTAATTTTATCTGTCCCATCAGCTCCCACCGCATCCAAGGAAGCGGAGCCCTGAACCCATCCAGGGTTATTTTGGATAGCCAAACCCCCACCACAGCAGGCAGGAGGAAGCTGCCACCCCAATCTCGCACAGAGCAAAGCCCTTGAGATAGCTCCAAGCCCTGTGGAGTGAAGGAACCTAGCAGAACCTTCCCCAACCCATCAGCACCACGAGGATGGAGCAGTGTCCAGCAGCACATCACATCTGCGTGATGCATCCACCAGCAGAGTGGTATGTATGGCTTCAGGGATGGGTACAAGAGACCAGAGCAACATCAACTCCATCCTCACCTTCTGCTCAGCCTGCAGCTAGAGACTGAAGCTGGAGGGCTTGGGGAGAGGGAGGACTCCTCTCAGGAAGGGGCAGTGACACGCACTGGAAACCTGAAATACAGGTCCTCAATATTAAAGGGGCAGATCAATGGGCTCCAGGTGTGGATAGCATCTGGGAAGCTGCAGTGGGAGGGGAATCAACTCCCATGGCAATAATTGCTTCTGACACAGCCTTGCTGCAAGCACCCCAGCTCCTGATACTTCCATACACAGGGGTGACAGTTACCCACCACCCCCAGGCCCACTTCCTTCTCCTCAAGGAGCATCTCCTCTCACATCGAGGTGTGTTCACCCACAGAAGGGCAAGACACCTCTTAACCAGCTTTTCAGAGCTGCTTCAGCTACTCCAAGTCAATCCTAGAAGTTCCCTCACTAGCCCCAAGACCCAGCAGGATTTGGTGGCAAGACCCTCCTCTCCAGCAGCTTAACACAGCTCACAGAAAGTTTCTCACCACTTTTTTCCACCCCAAAAACACACCCAGGAGCTCAAATACATTTCTGCAAGGCCTTAGATATGAGGGAAAAGAGAGTTTATACTGTTTGCAACAGCAGCTTATGAGGAAAAAAAAAAGTCAAAGGCAAGGAGTACAAAGAAGTGCAGTTTATTGACAAGTTTCAGAAGTAAAAAGACTCAGTGCTTTTGGTCCTCTTGGTCTAGAGACATGAGCTCTACCAGAGCACCTTCACCCACCAGCTCAGAGCTGTGTAGGGTTTCATCTTCAGAAGTTGAAGTCTTGCTTCTCCACCGAGAAATCGTACAGTCCATCTTGGCCAGTCCCAGGCTGCAGATCTGTGTTTTCCTGGGAGGAAGTTGACAGCCATCAGTTAAGGTTCTGCATCTTAATTAACCTAAGCTTTTCACACCAGAGTTTGCCTGAAGGTTTTTACAGCAGCTTGCTGTTTTATTCCCGTTTTTAAAAGTTCTGCTGCTGTAACAAGCTGTTAAGATCAGCTTGACTCTAACAGGACCCTTGGAGGCTGCACCAAGTTCTCCTGTTCTTTACAGCACACTGAAGCTGCCGTGTCCCTGCATCTCACTCAAAAAGGAGCCAAGTCCACAGGCTCAGACACCAGAGAAAGAAGAAGAAAGTGGCTGGAGTGGCAGAACTCAAATTAAATAACCTGCTTGGAACAGCACCAATGCAGGACAGCTCTGGAGAGATGCTCCCCCAGCCCCTCAGGCTGGTGTGTAGGAGAGCTTCCTCCACACCCTTTCACAGGGACATCCCGCAGACCCTGTTCTGGGCAAAGGGCTAAGACACTTGCTCCCTGCTGCTGCTGTTCACATCTAGATCAAGCCTCAGCACCAAGATCTGCCAAACCACTAAGCCTCTTCCCTGATGTTTCTCCATCTGCGAGACTAAGGCTAGGACCAAGCATGGCATCTGTGACAGTCATGGGACTCTCAGAACAACTAGCTGGTGTCCTATCCTCTTTTTCCATAAGTTCATTAGCATGAAGGGGGGGGGTCAAGTAATCCAAATGCAACCTGAGCACGGTTATCAGCCACTTCCTCCACACCCTTTCACAGGGACATCCCGCAGACCCTGTTCTGGGCAAAGGGCTAAGACACTTGCTCCCTGCTGCTGCTGTTCACATCTAGACCAAGCCTCAGCACCAAGATCTGCCAAACCACTAAGCCTCTTCCCTGATGTTTCTCCATCTGCGAGACTAAGGCTAGGACCAAGCATGGCATCTGTGACAGTCATGGGACTCTCAGAACAACTAGCTGGTGTCCTATCCTCTTTTTCCATAAGTTCATTAGCATGAGGGGGGGGTCAAGAAACCCAAATGCAACCTGAGCACGGTTATCAGCCAAATAGGAGGCTTCCATTCATAGTGACAAGCTAGCTCAGCTCTGAAGGAGGAAACTTCTCCGCATTTGGTATTCATATCAGCAACTGCAGCAACTCCAGCTGATGCCAGTTTAAATTCCAGCAGCGAGATGCTATCAAGGCATCCATATCTCTTGTGCAACTCATCAGCTGACAACTTGGAGCTTTTACAGACCTTTAAAAGCAACTGGAACAAGATGCAAGGACTACTCTAGTCATGTAGAGGTCTCTTCCAAACCCCTCTTTCAGCATCCTTAAAGCCTGCGCTTCATTCCAGTGTGTAATAGCTTCCCATTTTCAGAGAAGGAACCACAAGAGCTCACATACCTCACCAGAGAAGTATTTCTCTATGATATTCAGTGCTGCTCGGTAGACCATGTTGTTGTCATGGGTTTGCAAGGCTTCAATTTTCTCCAGACCATCGAGCTCCTCCACCAGCAGACACAATCTTTCTGTCTCTCCCAGCTTCTCAGCCGTCTGTAGCACCAGATAACCAAGCAGGAAAATGCAACCTTAGCTCAGCAGTAGGTCCCAGACAGTCTTCACTGTAAAGCCCTGATCTACAAGTCAAAGGATCACAGTCCCTGCAGTTGCGGTCCCTACCTGATCCCAGGGATGGGGCTACTCTGCATGTGGAACGCCAGTCCCTGCTGGGGTTACTGCACAGCAGCTTCACTGCCAACCAGACAAGCTGGCCAAACCCTACCTGGTCACAGCCACACGCTGAGAAGCGGCAGGCGTGACCTGCCACCCACCATTTCATTTGCAAAAGCCATTTCACTGGTGCAAAGGTGCTACAAGGAACAGGCCTTCAAGCGAGAGGCACATAGACATCTGCTGGCAGAGCTGCAATGCCCCCCCAGGATCACTTGATTTCCCTGCAGTTGCATTTCTGAAAGACCTTTACTTCTGTCCAAGCTTGGGACTTGGCACATAACCTCTTCTCCTTTCCAGGAGGAGACTACAAGTCACAGGGGGTAAAGAGGAACACTTTGGGTAATCTTGTCAAGCCCTTGAGAAATGTAAGGATGTCCAAGAACAAGTCAGGCAACATGAATTTCAACTCTTACTCCTACAAGATCAGCAGCTGCTGTAGGAGAAGCTGCTTTCACTACACAATGACTCACACCTTGCTGCTCTTCTGGGGAAAGGATGCAAGAGATTGTAGGAGAACTTACCAGGAAGAGATTTGAAATGGTATCTAGGATGATCAGGATAGTTTTGCTGTCTTTGGCCAAGAGCAGGTTAAGTAGAGGTTTGAGGACCCCAGACTGGACAAGTTGCACCACTTGCTCCTCGGTGGCTCCTGTCGTGAAGTTGGCCACTGCCCACACAGCCTCCTTCTGAGCTTTGAAGTCCCCCTGGAAGAATAACACAGTTAAGGCACTCCCCAGCTTTAGCATCCCTCTAAGACCAGCATGAGGTGAGGATAACCATTTCCCTTGTATGCAGTTTGGACTGACCCACCTTCCCTAGCACTTTGAGTGACAGGTGGACATGACCCAAGCCATCCTGAGGAGTCTGAGCACCCAAAGCTGTTCCAAGGATCTCAACAGCTTCAAATGATTGCTCAGGTGGCTCTCAGGTACATGCTGAGTGCTTCACAAAGGAGGCATCATGGACCTCATGAACTTCAGCATCGCTTGTGCAGCACCACAGTCATCCCTTACCTTATCGAGCAGCTCCACCAGAGGTGGCAGTAACCCACAGGTGATGAGTTGCTGGATCTGCTGGCCAGGCCCTGCTGCAATGTTGCTGAGCGCCCACGCGGCTTCCTTCTGTATGGATGGCTTTGTGTGTCGCAGGAGGCTGGGCAGGACAGCCAAGACACCAGCATCTATAGCTGCCTGGGTCTGCTCATCAGTCCCCGTGACTACGTTCCCAACAGCACGGAGAGCTGGAGTCTAGACAGAGATTAAAGGAGATGAGGTGAATCCTTACCTCAAGGGATACACACCAGAAAGCCCAGCGAGATCCCCCACTAAGTGCCTGATCCTTCAAATAAGGAAGGTATCGTAGGTGATTACTGTTGTATTTACAGACCTATCGCCCTCCTGTTTTGTTCTAAGCAGCTTTGCAGTCTCTATTCCAGGCTGCCAACCACAGCAAGCTGGAACAGAGTAGGGGCTTGACCAACAGCCAAGCACTCCTGCAGTCTGAAGAGGCAGCAGACCACACTAGCCACATTAATAATGAAATATGCCTTCCCTCTCCTCAGATGTTCTTACATTAAGGGACCAGAGGCTGGGGATTACTATTTCCTACCAAAATGATCAATGCCGAGCTGCCCATGAGTTCCACCAGCCTTGGGAGAACCCCTGTATCCACCACAATTTGGATGCGATCGTTGGAGCCGTCGGTCAGATAGGAAATAGCCCAGCAGGAGTCAGAAATTATTTCTTTGTCCTCGTGTTCAATGAGGCAGAGGAGGACTGGCAGCATCTTCTTCATTGCATTCAGGGGAGGGTAGGGGTTCTTGTTCCTACAGAGGTTTGACAGTGTCCACGTGATGTTCCTCAGGAACCCAACCTGAAACACAAGGGAGGTGTAAGATCATCACTGCAGCAACAAGCGAGGAAGAGGTAGCACTCCACTTCTGGTCCCTGCAGCTCAGAGATATTATCAAGTAGCCAGAAGCAGCCTTCTTAATAAGGGCTGAGGCTTATTGGAAGAAGGGAGATGAAACAGGCAAGTGACTAAGACAGATTCACCCCCTCCCTCCCCAATACCGAGTTCCAATAACTCCATCTCTGGTGGTGTGACAAGCTGCAATGACTAACAAAGGTGCCAAACAGCTTATTTGCTGGCTCCTTGTGACAAATTACAGAGCATTCTTTGGACAAGAGCAGGAATTTGTTGTTTTAATATTAGCATTAATAAATATTAGCAGCTCATTGTTCTAGAGCAGGGCACTGTGAGGAATTGATTTAAGTTGCATCACTCAGGCAGCTCATCCCAGTAAGGATGCTCCCAGGAGATTAGTGGAGCTACATTCAAACCATTGCAGCTACCAAGGGGTGCGATACATGAACTGGTGTTTTGTCATGTTGTTTTTCCACAGGGCTCCCTAAGAAAAGACAAGAGTGAGCTGGGCTAGGAACAGAGCAGCCACCAAAGTTACACTTTTTTTTTTTAAATAAATATCTTTCAGTACAAACTCACAGAAAACCTAGGGGGCCTGAAAGGCCGTAGTTATGCCTACAGAAAGCATAGAGCTTCCACCACACCCAGGAACAGGAAACCAGGAGGCAGTGGTACCACCATCACCACCCCCAAGAGGTTCTCAGTGAAGGTCCTTCTCTCCCAGAGACCAAGGAAGCAGTGGGGTAGGCACCATCACAGAAGGGCAGAGACGAGGCACAAATCCAGCATTCTAGAGCTACCCAAAGAGCAGCAGGAAGAAGATCAAAGAGCTGATTCAAGCCCTTCCACGCACATATGCAAAACTTGCATCAGCTTAATCCCATTTCTAGGTTGAGATGGTCAAAGCTGGAGAGCAAAGCTAGGATTGGAAGACATCACATTGGCTTGTGGAATGTCTGCTTGGCATCCCTAGCTTTGAATATAGCTTAGAGTCATTAAAAGCAGTTTAAGACAGGGTCTCATTCAATTATACAAATAGCTGTTGTTTTAAGGCAGACCATAGACCACTGTTCACCCAGAAGCCAAGTGATACAGAGCTGTTAAGAAAATGAACCATCCCTAGCTTTGAATATAAGCTCAGAGTCATTAAAGGCAGTTTAAGACAGGGTCTCATTCAATAAAACAACAGCTATTTGTATGAAGGCAGACGATAGACCACTGTTCACCTAGAACCCAAGTGATACAGAGCTGTTAAGAAAATGAAGGTTATTTACTGGAGTTGCAGGAGACACCAGAGCCAGCAAGGGAGGAATTACACTGCAATTGATAAGAGCATCTCTGTACAGAGGACCATCACCTGTACATATGAAAAAGGGTTGTTTAGTGCATTTGCCCAAGTCGCAAGACAGTCAACATCAAATGGCAATCAGACCTGCAGCCACAGGCCAGGGCTGGGTGACCAGGGTCCCTCACCAGCCACACACCAGTCAGTATTTTCTGATGGGGAGGATTTAACAGGTAGACTGGAGTGCCACCATGGCTAGTTTGACACAGCCTGTCTTCTCCCTACTGACATCACTATGGGTCTGATAAGGTTATTTACTGGAGTTGCAGGTGACACCAGAGCCAGCAAGGGAGGAATTACACTGCAATTGATAAGAGCATCTCTGTACAGAGGACCATCACCTGTACATATGAAAAAGGGTTGTTTAGTGCATTTGCCCAAGTCGCAAGACAGTCAACATCAAATGGCAATCAGACCTGCAGCCACAGGCCAGGGCTGGGTGACCAGGCTCCCACACCAGTCAGTATCCTCCTCCAGGGAGGATTTAACAGGTAGACTGGAGTGCCACCATGGCTAGTTTGACACAGCCTGTCTTCTCCCTACTGACATCACTATGGGTCTGATCACCCCAGCAGGACAGAGTCTCACACTCAACTCTGGCCAAAATCCTCCCGCAGAACCAACTAAGAGCGGAAATTTAGACTAGATAGAAGGAAGAGTGGTTTTTGTACAATGAGGGTGGTGAAACCCTGGCACAGCTTGCCCAGAGAGGTGGTGGATGCCCCATCCCTGGAAACATTCAAGGTCAGGTTGGATGGGCCTGTGAGCAACCTGATCTAGTTGAAGTCATCCCTGCTTCTGGCAGGAGGATTGGACTAGGGGGCCTTTAAAGGCCCCTCCCCACCCAAACCATTCTATAGCCAACAGAGGGTCTCAAAGGCTGCCAGGCCACATGAAGGGACTGAAGAGTTTCAATAGGGGCATCAGCTTGGAGACAACACTGCAAGGAGACAAGACTATCTTGAGGAACATCAGTATTTTTAGCTCCCCAGCACTGGCTTGGGCAGCAACCCTCCACATCCCCCCAGGCCTGGAGACCTCTGCTCACCTGCGATGTTGCCCAGAGCCCACACAGACTGCTCACTGATGTGCATGTGTGGGGAGGACAGGAGGGAGATCAAGGCTGGGATGGCATTGGCCTCCACTACAGCCTTGGTGTGGTCAGAGGTGCCAGAGGCGATGTTAGTCAGTGCCCAGGCTGCTTCAAACTGCAGAGCATCATTGTCAGTGCGGGTCAGGAACTCAACCAGCCTGGGGATGATCCCCAGCTCGATGATCTGATTGATAGGTGGGTCCTTCTGCCTGGACAGTATTCTTCTGCAGGAGAAGACACAGCACAGCCCACCATGAGAAGCCATAATACACCATAAACCTGTAGCCAGGTAAAGGCTGTGGCCTGTGAGGGAATGGGGACCTGTTAGAGATGCTAGTTCAGCATCCTATGTCAGCAGACCCTCTGGCAGAGGAGTTGCCATAGACAAGATCCTGCAGGAGACATATCTAAGAAGATGCTGGAGCACCAGCAGGATGTCTGAGCCACTCTCACAGCCACTGGGAACATCATTGGTCCCCTGGCACAGGGGCAGGTCGCTGATCTGGCAGCTCAAGCCAAAGGAGCACCAGCAGCAACTCAGCCTCTCCTGGACCCTCAGAAGACACCCCTGCTGCACCCCATGATCCCTCCTGCACCCACCCAGGTGGGGACAGCCCTGCTCAGCAGTGACCCTTACAGAGCCAGGCTTTTGGTCCCCTGGCACAGGGGCAGGTCGCTGATCTGGCAGCTCAAGCCAAAGGAGCACCAGCAGCAACTCAGCCTCTCCTGGACCCTCAGAAGACACCCCTGCTGCACCCCATGATCCCTCCTGCACCCACCCAGGTGGGGACAGCCCTGCTCAGCAGTGACCCTTACAGAGCCAGGCTTTCCAGCCCTTGTCCTGCCCAAGCCTTTGGCACTTGGTGTCTTCCCCAACCACCTCACCAGCTGGCGGGAGCCAGGCACGGTCCCTGCCCCAGCACAGGCACAGCCAGTGTGGCAGCTCCAGGAGCCACAGCCAACCCCTTGGTGAGGTTCAACCACACAGGTCCCTGCAGATGGAGCCAAGCAAGGCACAAAACCGGCACCAGCTGAGGTTCCTCAGGGCATTTCAGGTTACCAGGCTCCTTCCCCCTTTGCCATGTCTCCAGAGAAGCTCTTCAAACAGGAAGAAACACCTTCTGCTGACGGGACCCACCGCAGCTCCACCAGCCACCTCCCTCCCGGCGCAGGGCAGCATACCTGGCGGCCTGCGTCGCCTGCAGCTGCAGCTTGGTGTTGCTCCCATTCACAGCTTCAGCGATTTTCTCCAAGGACAGCGGGATAATCTGTGTCACAGGGGATGATTCAGAGTCAGATGGCGGGCCAGGGCTCCCTCCAGTTTAATCTCTGCAGTCAATCAGCTGTCTAGACCCGAGTCAGTCACCACTTCATATCTAAGCAATGTCTGCTCTTTATGCAATGCAGTTTCGAGATGAGGCAGAGGAAGAGAATCCACAAAAGCCTTCCAGGCAACTAATCCTTATAATCAAGCACGGAAAGAGTCACTGACACACCACAATGGGCCTACCAGCTCGCTAATTACCCCTCACCCTGCAAGGAGCCAGACAGGAGCTTCGCCAGCTCCTCAGCGAGCTGGAGCACCAGCCTGTTCTACCTGCCGTCCAGGGAAGCCACACGGGACATCATCTCCATGCAAAACACCACAGAAAAAGGGCAAGGCAGCCTCAAACACTCCCCAACACTGGGCACGGCCATCAGGAATGCCATGGGCTATTTAACCCAGGTCACTTGAGCTGGGCTTGGTAGTGGTCCAGGTAGATGAGAGCTACAGCACCAATCCTGCCTGGGTGCAGAGCACCCTGCACTCACCTCATTTCTTTTGTCTTCTCCGGGAGAGAGATTCTCATCCATGAAACTGAATGAAATACCCCTGCGCTTCTGGATCTGCTCATCCTTCTTGGACTTTCGCAGCTCAACAGTCACCTCCACTCTCTGCCTCCGCAGGGCCTGGAGGGGAGGAGAAGGACACCATCCTACTGGTGTCTGCATCACCCAGTTCCCCAAGGAGCTCAGCTCTGCAACCCTCTGCCCCAGGTTTCCTACACAAGGGATGCAGAGAGCCAGGATCTCCTCTTGGGCAGCTCCTTGCTCTGGCCTGAGGGTTTCATAGGAGATGGGACAGAGTAAAGCCTCTCACTTAGTGCTTCCCAAGGACACGGGCTGCTGGATGAGCAGCAACCAGTGGGTGCTTTTAAAAGGTAGATTTGCTGAACCTGAAAAGCAAACCCTCATCAGCTCCACTGGCTTAAAGCAAGCTGACAGGTCCCATGGTCTGACATCCCCTCCCAGCCCCGGCTCCGCAGGGATAACTGCTGCAGAGAACTCAGCAGGAACCATCTCCCTCCCCCAGCACAGCTCAGAGTCACCCACCCAAAGCTCACGTCCCCCTTGCCTGTGCCACCATGTTCCTTGCTGCCCAGCCAGCCCCACAACACATCTCAAAAGCCAACTGATCATCCTCACTGGCAGAGCCATCCCCCCTGCCTTTGTTCCCTTGTACAGGTAGATTTGGGGTCAATTGCCCTTCAGAAGCCTTCTCACTATCTCCTACCAACCAGCAAACCCCCAGTGGGGGCCACTGCCCAGAGGGGACAGCACAGATGGGTGGTGGAGATCAGTACTTACGTCCACATCCTTGCCCTTGTTCTTGAACTTCCTCATCCTCTCATCGGACTTGTTCACGACTGACATCTTGGCAGGTTTGAGAGAGGTGCCAGCTGAAAACCTTCACGTGCTTTGGGGGTTCAGGACAGAGCAGTGTCAGGTCATAACCACACCAGTGACATCCACATCCATCCACAGAGGGGTCTGGGATCTCCCCACACTCCCACCAACAGCCTGTCCCACACATTTTCTCCCCAGCACAGGAGATGCTGGAGATCTCCTGCCCTAAGCAGAGCTCAGTAGGAACCTCACACACTGCAGCTTGAGCCACCAGACTAAGGGCAGGCACAAAATGCCACTTAATACCAGGCTACAAAAATTACAGCTGCTGCTGTAACCCCAGGAGGACACACACTGGACACACCACTTCTCATCCCTACAGTGACACCACCTTCCTCTAGTTCTGATCCCAGGGCTTTTAGGTTTACTCAGACACATGGCTCAAGCCCAGCAAGGCCTCTTGCCTCCAAAAAGCATTTAAGGACAAGTAGCCACAGCCAAGCCAACCCTCTCACCCCACCACACAGCCCAGCTTGGCTTCCTGCACCAGGGTCCCCCCAGTAGAACAGACCCAAGGCCACATGCAGTGGCACGAAGTGACCAAGTTCAACCAAGCAAAGAGTTCCCCTTGGAAACCCAGCTACTCTTAAGGATTGCCAGGTGAAAAACATTAGTAGGGCAGGTAAAAATAATTTCTAAGCCTCTCTTAGTAAGGACCACAGACATACACACAAGTAGAACCAAGCACAAGCCTTCAGACAGTTTGTGTCAGAAAAAGCAAGGCTTCCACCCAGCAGAAGTGGAGGTCCTTTCAGAGCACCCAGACACCACCAAGGGCCTCACAAATCCCTAAGCACACACAGGTGCTGCATCTTCACCCTTTCTCCAGGCTCACAGCCAACTCCTGTGGCTCTAATCAGCCTCCAAGAGCTCCACTTAATCCAGCTTTCTGAGTTTTAAGCTTTTGGTGGAGTTTTTTTTACCTTCTCTCTCCACATTTCCTGCCCCAGCAACCAAGGCTAGATACCAGCACCATCAACTTTTTACCTCAACACAGCAGCCAGCCACCAAGCTACAGACCCACCTCACAGTGGGACCAGGATGAGCCCCCTCTTGGCTCAAGCCAATTACACCTCAAACCCTACTCTCAAACCTCAAGGTCTGCTTCAGCCTTTCTTACTGTGTTTTCCCTTCCAACAGAGGGGAACAACAACACCCCAGAAGACCTCTTCTTTTGGGGGAAGCTTTCTCCACCCCCACCTCAGCAGAGGTGCACCACAACACCCACAGTGACACCAGCCAAGCAGGAGACCCTGCAAAGCCCCAAACAGCCAGGAGAATCCAACCAGCAACCCCATACTCATCATAGGATAGATGAGACCTCATCACCCCAAGGAAGAGGAAAACTACTCACCCAAACTCTCTCTCATGCCCCATCATCCTCAACTGCCTCTTTTATTGCTCCCATGGAGCCACATCCTCCCCTCTGCTCCCCCCATGATTGGCTCTTCCCAGGACAGCCTCTCGTTATCTCCAGCTGCTCCTTTGCCATGGCCACCTGGATGCACCTGGAGAAGAATGGGTGGTGGTGCCTTCCCTCCTGAGCTGCTGTCCTGCCTGGGCCACCCTGCTCACCCCCCATCTCCTCCACACATTTATGCTTTGTCCACTTTGGCCATGTTTGTGGCCAGACCCTTCATGGGAGATGCCATCCTGCACCCATACAGCGTCCCATGACATGGGGGACAGTCTGGGCACTGCCTCCCCATCGTGTGCAGGGGATGGGCAGTCTGGGGATGCCCCTTTTTTGTTCAGACAGCAGGAAGGTCCTTCTGGGTGAGGATGCAGGGCAGGAGAGCAGCCATCTGTGGTTAGTGGGGACCAGGACCATGGAGCCGGGTGGGAGCAGAGGGGAATCAGCCATGAGGAGGTCGCAAGAGGCCTGAGATGGGATTAAGGAACGTGGAGGAGCAGCAGGGACTGAGCTGCTGATGCAGGTGGGAGCCTGGGGGCTGCGGCAGGAGGTAGGATGGAGAGAAACCCAGCAGGAACCTGTTCGTTTCATGAGTCCTTTAGATTTTGGCCAGGAGCTGCTGGGCAGCTCTTCTCCTGCTGCGTGATGTGCCTGTCACAGTCCCCAGCAGCTTTTGTCAGGAGATTGTTTGCATTTACAGTGTCCCATCACCCATCACAGGCCAACGCTCGGGCTGCTCACACGGTGTGTCCTCCTGCCCGTGCCACCGCTCGGGCCAACGGGGACCACAGCATCCCTGCCCTCAAAATAACCACCAGCCGTGGGGCTTGGCTACAGTGCTGTGGGCAGTTTTGGGGACCCTCAAGTCCTGAAGGCACCCTGGTTCTTGCAAGCCAAGAACCCCCAAAAACCATCACCCTGTTGAGCAAAGCCCCTACAACCCGCTGCGTACCCCTCCGTGTGTGCCAGCCCGCTCCAGCCCATGGGGAGATGGGGAGGAGGAGCAGCGTTTGCCAAGTGGGTGGGGAAAGCAGCTATTGAAATATTTAATTGAAACCCGATTTTAATTTTCTTGACAACTTTTGCTGCGAGGGGGACGGGAAGCGCAGTAAGTCATTTGGGGCTGGCTGCAGGAAGCAGGGGGGGAAACAGGGGGGTGGTGGGGGCAGGAGGGACCAGCACCCTGGGAACACTTACCCTGCCAGCCCCGGGCACGGGAACCATTTCAAACCAAGTTATATGAATTCCAGGGAACAAATAGTTCCCTCTGCGGCTATTTCCAGCGTGGAAATACCTATGGAAAGAGGCTGCTCTAAGTCACCGATTCAAATCCCAGGGTCATATCAATTCTCCCTTTCGAGGCAAATGAAACGGGTTGTGCGGAGCTTTGTGCAGAAGGTGATGGGGGGGGAGGTTTGAGAGAAGACCTTCGGATAAATCTGCTGTTTGTGGGCATTAAAAAGCCAGTTGTGCTAATCCCAGATGCTGGATTTTTAAGCTTCAAGTGCCACCGGTTGCATTATCTTGTTTCTTGGCTGCTTGAGACAGGAAAATTACATTTCAATTGCTTTTTAATTCAACTTAATCTGGTGCAAAAGTTAGTGTGCACCCTCTAATTTTGTTTCCTGAGCGGTTTGTTTCAGCTAATTCCTAATCAGCCAACGTTAAATCAAAACAGGCCTGGCTCAAGCTGCAATAGATGAGTCCTCGCAACCTTGCCAAGCAATTTAATTAAATTGGCTTAAAATCACGCCCCGAGATAAGCGGGGGCAGCCTCTGGCATGGGTCACCCCCCTTCCCCCCCCCTGCCAGGAGTAGCTCCTCTGCCTGGAGAGCTCTCTCGCCCCCGGTGCTGCAGGAACACGGCTGTGAGTTTATCCTTATCCTGGGCTGCTCTTTCCCTCTCTGCCCTTTCCATTCCCTCTCCCCCTGCCAAGAACAATCAGCCCCGTCCTGTTCATCCCCCTGTCGCTGCCAGGGCCGGGAGGGAGAAGATGGGGAGAGAAAAATAGGTGCAAATTGACGAGCAACCCCCCCTCCCCAGCCTTTTGCCTCGGTCACTGATGGCAGGAGAGGTGGCACCGCCGGGTGCTTGGCCCCAGGAACGGGCAGAGGATGAAGCAGAGCCCATTTCAACCCCACGAGGATGAAGCAGAGCCCATTTCAACCCCACGCTGAGGACAGATCGATATTTGCCCAACGGGAAAGGGGACAACTGCTGGAGGGAAAAAAAAAACCAACCAACCAACCCGTTTCGGTTTTCCACATAATAAGAGGGTATCACAGCTAATGGAGAGGAAAGGAGATAAAACCCTAAATCTACATGACAGTGTCCCCTGAGCTCAGCCTTGTGTGCTCAAGCTGAAAATCCGCATCGTGACAGGTATGAAAAGCTGCGGTTCCAGGTTGGAGGTTTTCTTGGTGGCTGCTCTCTCCCACCCGGCCACCTCCCCACCGGGGCACTGCGGGGTGGTTTGATGGTGACTGGTGGCAGATTTAAAAGTACCAGTTTTAAGCCTTGAGATAAATGCTCTGATTTTCCCCTCCTCTGTTTTTTTTTTCCATGTTTCTTCGGTAGGTTTACTCTCACTGCACGTGTGAAAAGGCACCGGTGAGGGAAGAGGTTGGCACGTGGATCTCCACGGTGGCAGGGACACCCCGAGCTCCATGGTGGGACATTGTGTGGCCGCAGCAGCTGGTCTGAGCCATCCCTTGGTGAAAGAAAAACCTCACCTGGCAGAGAGTGAGCGAAGGTAGGGATTCCTGCCAACCCCCTGAACGCTTACTCCCAGCCAGCAGATTTTCTCCATCAGCTCTAGTCTAGTCCAGCAAGTTAACATCAACAAATTAATTTTACTTATTAGTTACAGCAACACCAAGGAAGTACCCATGTGGGCTCCTGACCCAGCTGCCAAGGTGGACGCGGGGCAATTCCTAAGTGTGGCAGGGACGGAGCCTGGGAATTCCTCCTTTTCCAGTTGGGATGCATCCTCCTGGTGAAGGATCCTGGAGGGAGGCAGCGCTGACTCCGCAGCCGGCACCGGTCCCTGCTGGGGAGGCAGAACGTCAGGCAGCTGGTGACATCCCCACCGCTGGCCAGGAGGTTCCTCTCAGTCCTGTGCTTCGTCCAGCAGCTGCAGGTTTGGGTCGAGATCAGAGCTGCCTTGTGCCAGGCACTAAACGAGCACAGAACGAGTGACAGCCCCGTCCCTTGCAGTCTGTCTAATCAGGACATGCAGAAAGTGGGAGATGGGATTTATTGTTATCCCTGTCTTACTGCTGAGCCGAGCTCCACAGCTGGATTTTCCGAGGCTCAAGGTGCACCTTGTTGTTTCCCCTAATTTGGTGCAGCGGCCTCAAAAAAGCAGCCCTGCTTTTCTCCCCCCGTTCCTCCGCAGCCGGGGAGCCATGGGGACGCCTCAGTTCAGGCAGCTCGTTCAAAGGGATGGCAACCCACAAAAATGAAGCAACGAGCGTGGTTTTCCATCAATTTGATTGAAAAAGCTCCTGCTGGAACCATGGGATGGTTAGAGCTGGCAGACAAGGAGGAGAGGTGTCCCTAGGGGCTGGTGGTGGTGCAGTATCGCATCTCCCGTGGCCAGAAGTTATGGCAAACTGGTCCCAGTCCAGCACTTCATCCCTGCGGTCAGTACAGGGATGTCCCGGGGTTCTGCGGTGGGGTGGCACCAAAGGGAGGGAAGCCTGTCTTAAAGGCAGCTTGATTTTCTCCCAAATATCTAGGAATTTGGTCCGTTGCTGTGGGTTTGATAAACACCAACTCTGCGGCAGTCGCCTGCTGCACTGTGGGACATCTCCATTCCCGCCATCCCAGTTTGCCAGGAGTTTTTATTTGGGAGCACAAACACACTCTTCGTGCCTAAAACTTCTGTGAGGTTACACAGAGGAGAAAACTTGTCCCTCTGTGTGGGGCTTCTCAAGGCAAAGTGTTCTGCAGTGCCCCTTCCCAGCCAAGGAATGGCATCGCTCAGAGATGTAGATGCTGAAAAAAAGTAAAAAAAAAAAAAAAGTCACATTGCTGTTACACAGAAGAGATCTATATTTATTGACAGAGGCCTGGCAGAGCTGGGAATTCCCTGGGAATTAAGGAGAAGGGCATTGCTGTGCGGGAAGGCAGCTTGTAAAGTGGGTAACACCATGGGATGTAACACCAAGTGGTTACCCCATCAGCTGGGCCGGGGTCGGTGGGAGCTCCCGCCGAGGTCCCTGAGCCCCAGGAAGGAGAAGAGCCAACGGGATGAGGAATGGGAGCCCTTTCCCACTTCCCAAAGGCAGCTGTGAGTGTCCATTAGGCAACCGGTGTAAGCGGATGCCCCAGAAAAACCAGCACAACCCTGGAGCGGCTGTAACTCCACACCAGGCTGAACGTTAAGGAGCTAATTTTAACTTCTAAGCAGCATCCTTTCTGCCAGCCACGGAGGGATTAGAGTAACAGTTTTTGAAATTATTTAAAAATAACATCAGACTTAATCATAGCTATTTATTAAATCCATTATCCCCTGTCAGTTATGGGACACTGCTTTATTCAGCTGCGGAAACGATAATCACCTATGGCCAAAAATCTCACAGATTATTTTTTTTTCCTACCGGGGCCTAGTAATAATTATTCCTTTAGTCCCTGAACCTCTAACTCGGGGAACAGAAACAGAAATCTGCGGTGAATTTGGGGATGAGGCACAACAGAGTGATGGAGAAACCTGGGACTTACGGAAACTTATAAAACACATAATTTTGTATAAATCATGCATGATCTCGCTCCATGGCACCTACCGGGAGACAGGCTAAGGCACACGCTAAAGGAGTGTAAATCATGAAGGGAAGAGAAACCCCACAAAGCCACCAAAAAACCCAAATAAATCTTGGGCTGTTGAGTTTCTGGATGCCACTTTGCTGTCAGGGACTCCACGCGCAGCTTAATTAGAGGAGGAGATGAGCTTTCTCCTGCGGTTCCTCGGCGGGGAGGGCTGCCAGACGGCTGCTCACCTTGCGCCGGCGCCTCCGATTATCACAGCTGAGGACAGCATTTCAACAGAAATTAGTCTCTTTGTTTAAAATGTGTATTTAGGGGCCTTTGTTTGAAAGCTGTGTCTAGGAAATGCTAAAAAGAGGATCGGACATGCATATTCCACTTGATCCTCCGAGCTAAAGATAATTTTTGCCAAGCCCAGGGGCGATATTCGTCTCTGTTTTAACGGCTCCACGTCTCATACACACACTGATTTGATAACGAGCTTTCAGGGGGGTGGAAAGAAGTTCCAGGCTTGTGCTGGAAGGGACTGACCCAGGGACAGCCCCAGGGGCTGGAATTGTGTGGGGCTGGCCCAGTCTCACCGCTGGGGGCTGGGAGACATCCCTGTCCAGGATGAGGTTGGGGCTCCTGATGGTCTCTGGCCAAGCGTAAGGATTTGTTGGTGGTGGTCCTTGGCCAGAACTAGACATAAAGCCCTGAGGCTTGGGCTAGGGAAGGACTAAATGATAGACCTGCTTTGGGTTTAGGGTGGGGTCTGAGGGTTTTGGCTACCCCTGACCTCCATGTCAGACACATCTGGAGAGCTAAGGTAGGACAGAGAGGAAGGGACAGGCAGATGCACTGGCTGTTCATCCCCACCAACTTCCAGATCTGGGCAGAGACCTGTTTTCTGACTGTTGATACTCCTCTGCTGTTGGCAGACGCAGCTAAACCCTGGTGGAAGAGTTGGCTTAGGCCTCTGTACAGCTGGTCCACCTAGGGCAGAGACATCCACCAAGCTCTGAGTCTCTCCATGAGCTCAAGTGGCCAAAGTCTGTGCCATAGATTAAAAATTCCCAACCTTGCCAACGGTCTACGTGGGATCAATTTGACACCACATGCCAGAGGCATCAGGGGATTTTTTTTCCCCTTTTTTTCCTTTATAAAAAATAATCTTCAGAACTTCAGAAGGCTGTTTGTTTTGCCTCCATAAGTCCCTGCATTTAGAGAGTCCTACAATTGGAAAGCTGAGCACTGAAAAGTTCAGACAGCAGAAAGACTTGAGCTGTCCTTCCATATGCCCACACTTCCCGTAGAGTTTTTGATCGTGTAACCACACAGACGGTCTTCTGCAGGACCCATGACTCACCGAGCACCTGGTGGGATTTGAAAGCACTTGGCATCTTCCCCACCAGCCCCTCTGTGCCTCAGGAGCCATGATCTGCCCTTCTTTGGTTAGAGCCTGGTTGTGTCTCCGTGCAGCCAATACCCCTCCAGCCCTCCCAGGAATACACTGATCCTCCCCAAGGAAGCAACAGACAACAGCTGAGAATGAGGATACAGCTTTCACTACAGAACCAGCATTATTTTTTAAATGACTAATAAATGCAAAACCATCTTCTGGTCTCCTGGGCCAGATTTTTATATTCAGTTTGCTGGATAGAAGAGAAGGCTGAGGGGAGACCAAATTAATGCTTATAAGTATCTAAAGGGCAGTTTGAGGGAGGATGGAGCTGGACTCTGAATTTTCAGTGGTTCCCAGTGACAGGACGATGGACAATGGGCACAAACTGGAACATGGGAAGTTCCACTCAAATCTGATGAAGAACTTCTTTAGGGTGAGGGTTGCCCAGGGAGGGTGTGAAGTCCCCTTCTCTGGAGATCTTCAAGACCCACCTGGATGCTCCTGAGAGATGTGTCTGGGCAACCCTGCTTTGGCAGGGGAGTGAGACTGGATGATCTCTAGAAGGTTCCTTCCAAGTCCAACAGTTCCATGATTCCAGGATTCCATGATTCCTCATTACTCAGGAAGACTTTTGGCTGAGCTCTAGCCGTTGCTGATCTGTCCATGGGCTGAGTGAGCTTGTAGCTATTTAAGGTTTGCCATTTTGACCTGAATCACTCCATGGAGAGGTCCAATTGCTCCCTTTGCAGCTCGCTCCTCCTGTGCGGTAAAAACAGACAGTTCTGCACGTTCCACATGAGCGAAGAGGCCAGAACCCCTTATTTATTTGATGCATTTCAGGTCCTTCTCCATTAGTCTGAGAACTGTGTATGAACTTCATTCACAGATTCAAGGATTCACGCAGGCAATAATTCAAATTTATTCCATTGAAATAATTACCTCAAAAAGCCCAGAAAATATGACTTGCTCCGGATACATTCCTGAGAAGTTAATCACAATTTTCAGTACTCGAGACTCGAGCTGGCCCCGGTTTCTGTGGTATTATTCTGCTCCTGACGGAACATGCCGAGTTCTTAGAGTCAGATTTTCAGGGTGAATAGTCAGTTACAAATTCAAGAGGTGGGTGTTAACATGAACTCTCTAATTTTCACCTCAAAGCGGCTGTTTATCTGAATCTTCCTGCTCGGAAACTCTATCCCAAGCGTATTCACCCGAAACACCCACAATGGCAATAGCTGCGGAGTAACCACATCCCAGACGCTCCAGCTGAGGCAAATACAGCAGAGAAATACTTCAAGCTGGGAGAGAAGTAGTTGTTTCAGGGCAGTTTGCATCCTCTGGGAGAATGAAACAAGGCAGGCTGTAACACAACAGCAGCCTTCAGCCACTCTACTTGTAACAAAGAATTTATGCATCATAAACACAGAGCCTAGGAATTATTTTAAAATGAAACTTTAATCCCATCATCAACATGGTGAGGTGATGGAGCGGGTCCAGAGAAGGGCAACGGAGCTGGTGAGGGGTCTGGAGAATAAATCTGATGAGGAGAGGCTGAGGGAGCTGGGGGTGTTCAGTCTGGAGACAAGGAGGCTGAGGGGAGACCTTCTCGCTCTCTCCAACTCCCTGAAAGGAGGGTGTAGCCAGGGGGGGTCGGTCTCTTCTCCCAAGGAACAGGCCATGGGACAAGAGGAGATGGCCCCAAGTTGCACCAGGGGAGGTTCGATGGGACAAGAGGAGATGGCCCCAAGTTGCACCAGGAGAGGTTCAGGTTGGAGATTAGGAAGAATTGTTCCACAGAAAGGGTTATTAAGCATTGGAATGGGCTGCCCAGGCAAGTGGTTGAGGCACCATCTCTGGAGGTATTTAAAAGACAGGCTGACATAGTGCTTAGTGACATGGTTCAGCGATGGTTTTTATCAGAGTTAGGTTGATGATTGGACTAGATGATCTTAAATGTCCCTTCCAACCTTGACAGTTCTATGATTCTATGGCTGCTCCTGCATGGATTTGGTTTGTCTGGCACAGATCAGCTCCTCTCACCGATGAAATCCGCCAGGCCACCTTGGCAAGAAGGGCACAGCCAAAGATGTGGCTTTGAATGAAGGCTTCATGAGATGGCCTTCCTATTTCAGCTTCTTGTCCCTGTACTCCAGCAGCCAAGTTCATAAACCACCCTATAAGGAAAGGAAAGACAAGGAGAAATCCCCACGAAACAAAAGCATTATCTGATCTCTCCTGAGGGACCAAAGCTTTCCCAAGCAGGCTCCCAGTGTTATGGGCTGCTGAACTTATGGATAAGGAATGTCTTGTCTCTTTTAAAACCTAAGTGCTGGCTTGGGCCCTTTGGGCAGCTACGGAAGAGCCCTTGTCACCTCACATCTCCCAGGATCACGGGTTCAGCCTGGTGGGTGCTTGCTGTGTGTGACTGCTGGGCAGAGGTGTGGGGTGGAGGTCAGCAAGGACCTCCACGGGGCAGAAAGAGAAGAGCACAGTGCCTGCCGGTGTCTATGAGGCCCATCTGGACCTATATTCACTGTGGGGTTGTTTTATAACCAGTAGACTTGAACTCACTAGTATTTTAACCTTAAATTTATTAAATTCTATGTAATTTGGGGGAAATGAAATGTCAGAATTTTAACTCACCCCCAGTTGTTGGCGTGGCCTTACCACTTCCTTGACCTTGGGCCTTTGGGACTACATTTATGCCTAAGCTTTTAAGAACATACATTGTCTCTGATCACCTAAACATCACAGCTGAGGGCTGCCCTTAGAGGAGCTGAGCACCAGTCACTCCTACTGACTTAAGGCCAGAATAAGGGATTTAAAAGACAGGTTGACATAGTGCTTAGTGACATGGTTCAGCAATGGTTTTTATCAGAGTTAGGTTGATGGTTGGACTAGATGATCTTAAATGTCCCTTCCAACCTTGACAATGCACATTTATCTCCTGTAGGTGTTTGGTTTAACATTTCATTGATCTGTTGCAGAGACCATGCAGCTGCTCCTGCATGGATTTGGTTTGTCTGGCACAGATCAGCTCCTCTCACCGATGAAATCCGCCAGGCCACCTTGGCAAGAAGGGCACAGCCAAAGATGTGGCTTTGAATGAAGGCTTCATGAGATGGCCTTCCTATTTCAGCTTCTTGTCCCTGTACTCCAGCAGCCAAGTTCATAAACCACCCTATAAGGAAAGGAAAGACAAGGAGAAATCCCCACGAAACAAAAGCATTATCTGATCTCTCCTGAGGGACCAAAGCTTTCCCAAGCAGGCTCCCAGTGTTATGGGCTGCTGAACTTATGGATAAGGAATGTCTTGTCTCTTTTAAAACCTAAGTGCTGGCTTGGGCCCTTTGGGCAGCTACGGAAGAGCCCTTGTCACCTCACATCTCCCAGGATCACGGGTTCAGCCTGGTGGGTGCTTGCTGTGTGTGACTGCTGGGCAGAGGTGTGGGGTGGAGGTCAGCAAGGACCTCCACGGGGCAGAAAGAGAAGAGCACAGTGCCTGCCGGTGTCTATGAGGCCCATCTGGACCTATATTCACTGTGGGGTTGTTTTATAACCAGTAGACTTGAACTCACTAGTATTTTAACCTTAAATTTATTAAATTCTATGTAATTTGGGGGAAATGAAATGTCAGAATTTTAACTCACCCCCAGTTGTTGGCGTGGCCTTACCACTTCCTTGACCTTGGGCCTTTGGGACTACATTTATGCCTAAGCTTTTAAGAACATACATTGTCTCTGATCACCTAAACATCACAGCTGAGGGCTGCCCTTAGAGGAGCTGAGCACCAGTCACTCCTACTGACTTAAGGCCAGAATAAAACATACTTTTTGCAGGTACTTTATCTGCCAAAGACTGGGCTGATTTAAGTTGATTTAAGTTGTCGTTGTGCCGTGCCTCAGTTTCCCCAGCTGTAAAAGGATGGTGAAGCATAAAGGATCTGAAGTTCCATAAAGGTCTGAGACCTGCACCCAAGAAACTCTGAAGTTGTTTCAGTCACGCACATTTATCTTCTGTAGGTGTTTGGTTTAGCATTTCATTGATCTGTTGCAGAGACCATGCAAGTCGGTGGATTTCACGGAGATCACAGACACAGTGTAGTCCTGAGCCTTCTGTGGCAAGGGGCCACAGACTCAATTCCTCAAAATACATTGCAAATATGGGCACCTAAAACCAGCATGTCTATAGATTTAAGCATACAGATGGAGGGGGGAAATCGTTGTCGAGCTGTTACAGCTCCTCATCTCTGCCTGATCAGAATTGGAAATTGAGAGGAAAGTTTCTCCTTCCTGCTTTATGGGTGACATTCATCCCAGAGCAGCAGATTGATAGTGTTAAACCAACATCCCAGACGCTCCAGCTGAGGCAAATACAGCAGAGAAATACTTCAAGCTGGGAGAGAAGTAGTTGTTTCAGGGCAGTTTGCATCCTCTGGGAGAATGAAACAAGGCAGGCTGTAACACAACAGCAGCCTTCAGCCACTCTACTTGTAACAAAGAATTTATGCATCATAAACACAGAGCCTAGGAATTATTTTAAAATGAAACTTTAATCCCATCATCAACATGGTGAGGTGATGGAGCGGGTCCAGAGAAGGGCAACGGAGCTGGTGAGGGGTCTGGAGAATAAATCTGATGAGGAGAGGCTGAGGGAGCTGGGGGTGTTCAGTCTGGAGACAAGGAGGCTGAGGGGAGACCTTCTCGCTCTCTCCAACTCCCTGAAAGGAGGGTGTAGCCAGGGGGGGTCGGTCTCTTCTCCCAATGAACAGTCGATGGGACAAGAGGAGATGGCCCCAAGTTGCACCAGGAGAGGTTCAGGTTGGAGATTAGGAAGAATTGTTCCACAGAAAGGGTTATTAAGCATTGGAATGGGCTGCCCAGGCAAGTGGTTGAGGCACCATCTCTGGAGGTATTTAAAAGACAGGCTGACATAGTGCTTAGTGACATGGTTCAGCGATGGTTTTTATCAGAGTTAGGTTGATGATTGGACTAGATGATCTTAAATGTCCCTTCCAACCTTGACAGTTCTATGATTCTATGGCTGCTCCTGCATGGATTTGGTTTGTCTGGCACAGATCAGCTCCTCTCACCGATGAAATCCGCCAGGCCACCTTGGCAAGAAGGGCACAGCCAAAGATGTGGCTTTGAATGAAGGCTTCATGAGATGGCCTTCCTATTTCAGCTTCTTGTCCCTGTACTCCAGCAGCCAAGTTCATAAACCACCCTATAAGGAAAGGAAAGACAAGGAGAAATCCCCACGAAACAAAAGCATTATCTGATCTCTCCTGAGGGACCAAAGCTTTCCCAAGCAGGCTCCCAGTGTTATGGGCTGCTGAACTTATGGATAAGGAATGTCTTGTCTCTTTTAAAACCTAAGTGCTGGCTTGGGCCCTTTGGGCAGCTACGGAAGAGCCCTTGTCACCTCACATCTCCCAGGATCACGGGTTCAGCCTGGTGGGTGCTTGCTGTGTGTGACTGCTGGGCAGAGGTGTGGGGTGGAGGTCAGCAAGGACCTCCACGGGGCAGAAAGAGAAGAGCACAGTGCCTGCCGGTGTCTATGAGGCCCATCTGGACCTATATTCACTGTGGGGTTGTTTTATAACCAGTAGACTTGAACTCACTAGTATTTTAACCTTAAATTTATTAAATTCTATGTAATTTGGGGGAAATGAAATGTCAGAATTTTAACTCACCCCCAGTTGTTGGCGTGGCCTTACCACTTCCTTGACCTTGGGCCTTTGGGACTACATTTATGCCTAAGCTTTTAAGAACATACATTGTCTCTGATCACCTAAACATCACAGCTGAGGGCTGCCCTTAGAGGAGCTGAGCACCAGTCACTCCTACTGACTTAAGGCCAGAATAAAACATACTTTTTGCAGGTACTTTATCTGCCAAAGACTGGGCTGATTTAAGTTGATTTAAGTTGTCGTTGTGCCGTGCCTCAGTTTCCCCAGCTGTAAAAGGATGGTGAAGCATAAAGGATCTGAAGTTCCATAAAGGTCTGAGACCTGCACCCAAGAAACTCTGAAGTTGTTTCAGTCACGCACATTTATCTTCTGTAGGTGTTTGGTTTAGCATTTCATTGATCTGTTGCAGAGACCATGCAAGTCGGTGGATTTCACGGAGATCACAGACACAGTGTAGTCCTGAGCCTTCTGTGGCAAGGGGCCACAGACTCAATTCCTCAAAATACATTGCAAATATGGGCATCTAAAACCAGCAAGTCTATAGATGTAAGCATACAGATGGAGGGGGGAAATGGTTGTCGAGCTGTTACAGCTCCTCATCTCTGCCTGATCAGAATTGGAAATTGAGAGGAAAGTTTCTCCTTCCCGCTTTATGGGTGACATTCATCCCAGAGCAGCAGATTGATAGTGTTAAACCAGGACCTTCTTGAGCCCTAAAACCAGTTTCCAAAGGTGCAGCACCGCTGCCTTGCAGCCCTTGCACGTGAATATTTTTAGACCACCAAGGTTTTCAGGAGGATGGTGGGGAAAATGAGATCAGCAGGGCCATCATCCTCATCTAAGCAGAGCCAAGCCATTCTGACTTCAGCCCAAGCAGCAGCCTCTAAAACCAGACCCTGCTGGGCAAAGAGTCCCCCATCCACCCCGGGGGCTTCTTCCTCTCACCCCAGACAGACTCCTCTTCCTCCCGTGCAGACCGTGACTCACCGGGCTGGCACAAAGCGTTGCTTGGGGCTGTCATCCCAGGGGCTGCAGAGGTGGAAAGGAGAACAGCCCCCGGCCTGGGCAGTGTGTCCACACAGCGAAACAAAGCCACAGCTCGGCCCCGTGTTCCCTTTAATCTCAGGAACGCAGAGCAGTGATGAAATCAGCTTTGCCTCTGCAGGGAGCAACAAGTCGAGCAGGTATTGTAGGCACATCTTTAGGTAGCTGGACACTGACAAAGACTACTCACCATCAGCAGTTTGACTGTTGCCTTGACAACATTAAAGCTGGTTCAGATGTGTGGGTGGGGGAAGGAAGACCGCCTGGAGTGCGGGACATAGTTTGCTCCCAACATGAAACAGGTCCCAAAAAATGCAAAGCCCTGGGACATGAGTCATGTCCTTGAACTCCCCTGCTTCCTCCTGCGGAATGGCTTTGCCACAGGTATGGTCTCAGGTTGTGACAAGGGTGAAAACCACCAAGGGGCGTGTGAAGTGGATGTGCCATGGACTCTCCTCCATGACCCCGGTGGGTTTTGACGGCTGAGGACAGGAGCTGACGAACCAGGTCCTCCCTTTCAGGCTCCTCTGAACCCTTTTTACAGCTGTGCCTGCATTTGTGCTATTTTGTGCTTTTCTGTGGCTTTTCACACTAAGAGGGTCTATGCCCACACTGCACAGGAGGCATCTGCTAGAACAAGACTTGAAGGGGAAGCATGCCCAAGAGAGCATCTTCCCATGTGGTCCAGGGAGACCTACCTAGGGTAACACCACCTACTTTCTGTTCCCCAACACTGCAGATCATCATGATGAAGAATGTCCAGCAGATGGACAGAACAGTGGACGATGAACCCACCCAAGTTCAACCAGATTGATGACATGGCACACATGAACTTCCTGAACAAGGCCAGTGTCCTGGACAACCTGTGTCAGCACTACACCCACATGAGGATCTATGACTTGAGAGGGCAGAGGGGAAGAAGCAAAGCAGCATGGGGTAATGGTGGGACAGGAACTGGTCCTGACTCAGAGGGGCCAGCCCGTGCTGCTGTAAATTGGGTGGGTGGGTGTGATTTAAATCTTCCAATGTCAGCTCGTGTCCAAGCCCCTCTTTCCTGCCTGTCTGTCACTCGTTAAAAGCAAATGGCAAAGCACCAGGACATTTCAGTTCTCTGCTTTCCTCTTCCCTGTCTTCAAATGAATTCCCTGCATTTCTTTTTTTTCCCCATTCATAAAACGGAGTGTGATATTGATCTGTGGCTGCAACGGATCTACCCTCACACTGAGCTCTGGGGGCTTGCAGGTGGTCTGGAAACTGAAATAAACAGCAGTGGGAGGAATAATCACAGTGTTTGCAGAGAGCGTGGAGATTCTTGAGAGAACAGTGCTGTAGAGCAGCCTCAGGGATCCTTGGCCAGGTGGGATTTCCCAGCGCTTTATTTCCTGCCACCTGCAAAAATAAAACTAAAAAGCGTTTTATCTGGGTAAAACATGCTGAAGAGCAAGTTGTCCAAATAATAAAAGAGACAGAAGCGTCAATAATCAGGGAGTGAGACCTGGTCTTTTCTCTCCTGATAGCAAAGAAGTATGTTGTTTGGAAGCAAATGGCAAGAAGCTCTCCATGAGAATGGCTGCTTCACCCTGCAGAGGCATTGCAGCTTCCAAGGCTGAGAGCAGAGGTGTTTCTTCTTTCTCTTTTCCTCTCCCCTCCGACTCTACTGTGGGGGTCAGTAAAACAATTCAGGATTTAAAGGCATAAATAGCAGCTACATTTGGCCTTGCAGCAAAAATCCTGTTATTCTAGCCGTGTGGGATTCCTTCGGTGGCTTCCTATTTCTCCTTCCAGCTTCCTCACCACCAGAGCTCCGGACTGTCATGTCCCAGCTTGTACCTCTGTGCCTGTTTCCTCCTCCACAACTTCTCCCCCCGAGGCTGTCCCTACCCTACACACATTCCTAGCCTGTCTTATGCTGCCCTCTATCCTTGGAATAACCTTCCTCATCCTACAAGCAATAAACCTCACTCCTCTTTCCTAAGCTGCCTGCAGATCCCAGCCTTGCCCTCCCATTCATTCCCCCATGGGTCTCTCAATCCTGGCACATCCGGTGGGGAAAATGAGATCAGCAGAAGGGCCAGCACCATCATCCTCATCTAAGCAGAGCCAAACCATTCTGACTTCAGCCCAAGCAGCAGCCTCTAAAACCAGACCCTGCTGGGCAAAGAGTCCCCCATCCACCCCGGGGGCTTCTTCCTCTCACCCCAGACAGACTCCTCTTCCTCCCGTGCAGACCGTGACTCACCGGGCTGGCACAAAGCATTGCTTGGGGCTGTCATCCCAGGGGCTGCAGAGGTGGAAAGGAGAACAGCCCCCGGCCTGGGCAGTGTGTCCACACAGCGAAACAAAGCCACAGCTCGGCCCCGTGTTCCCTTTAATCTCAGGAACGCAGAGCAGTGATGAAATCAGCTTTGCCTCTGCAGGGAGCAACAAGTCGAGCAGGTATTGTAGGCACATCTTTAGGTAGCTGGACACTGACAAAGACTACTCACCATCAGCAGTTTGACTGTTGCCTTGACAACATTAAAGCTGGTTCAGATGTGTGGGTGGGGGAAGGAAGACCGCCTGGAGTGCGGGACATAGTTTGCTCCCAACATGAAACAGGTCCCAAAAAATGCAAAGCCCTGGGACATGAGTCATGTCCTTGAACTCCCCTGCTTCCTCCTGCGGAATGGCTTTGCCACAGGTATGGTCTCAGGTTGTGACAAGGGTGAAAACCACCAAGGGGTGTGTGAAGTGGATGTGCCATGGACTCTCCTCCATGACCCCGGTGGGTTTTGACGGCTGAGGACAGGAGCTGACGAACCAGGTCCTCCCTTTCAGGCTCCTCTGAACCCTTTTTACAGCTGTGCCTGCATTTGTGCTATTTTGTGCTTTTCTGTGGCTTTTCACACTAAGAGGGTCTATGCCCACACTGCACAGGAGGCACCTGCTAGAACAAGACTTGAAGGGGAAGCATGCCCAAGAGAGCATCTTCCCATGTGGTCCAGGGAGACCTACCTAGGGTAACACCACCTACTTTCTGTTCCCCAACACTGCAGATCATCATGATGAAGAATGTCCAGCAGATGGACAGAACAGTGGACGATGAACCCACCGAAGTTCAACCAGATTGATGACATGGCACACATGAACTTCCTGAACAAGGCCAGTGTCCTGGACAACCTGTGTCAGCACTACACCCACATGAGGATCTATGACTTGAGAGGGCAGAGGGGAAGAAGCAAAGCAGCATGGGGTAATGGTGGGACAGGAACTGGTCCTGACTCAGAGGGGCCAGCCCGTGCTGCTGTAAATTGGGTGGGTGGGTGTGATTTAAATCTTCCAATGTCAGCTCGTGTCCAAGCCCCTCTTTCCTGCCTGTCTGTCACTCGTTAAAAGCAAATGGCAAAGCACCAGGACATTTCAGTTCTCTGCTTTCCTCTTCCCTGTCTTCAAATGAATTCCCTGCATTTCTTTTTTTTCCCCATTCATAAAACGGAGTGTGATATTGATCTGTGGCTGCAACGGATCTACCCTCACACTGAGCTCTGGGGGCTTGCAGGTGGTCTGGAAACTGAAATAAACAGCAGTGGGAGGAATAATCACAGTGTTTGCAGAGAGCGTGGAGATTCTTGAGAGAACAGTGCTGTAGAGCAGCCTCAGGGATCCTTGGCCAGGTGGGATTTCCCAGCGCTTTATTTCCTGCCACCTGCAAAAATAAAACTAAAAAGCGTTTTATCTGGGTAAAACATGCTGAAGAGCAAGTTGTCCAAATAATAAAAGAGACAGAAGCGTCAATAATCAGGGAGTGAGACCTGGTCTTTTCTCTCCTGATAGCAAAGAAGTATGTTGTTTGGAAGCAAATGGCAAGAAGCTCTCCATGAGAATGGCTGCTTCACCCTGCAGAGGCATTGCAGCTTCCAAGGCTGAGAGCAGAGGTGTTTCTTCTTTCTCTTTTCCTCTCCCCTCCGACTCTACTGTGGGGGTCAGTAAAACAATTCAGGATTTAAAGGCATAAATAGCAGCTACATTTGGCCTTGCAGCAAAAATCCTGTTATTCTAGCCGTGTGGGATTCCTTCGGTGGCTTCCTATTTCTCCTTCCAGCTTCCTCACCACCAGAGCTCCGGACTGTCATGTCCCAGCTTGTACCTCTGTGCCTGTTTCCTCCTCCACAACTTCTCCCCCCGAGGCTGTCCCTACCCTACACACATTCCTAGCCTGTCTTATGCTGCCCTCTATCCTTGGAATAACCTTCCTCATCCTACAAGCAATAAACCTCACTCCTCTTTCCTAAGCTGCCTGCAGATCCCAGCCTTGCCCTCCCATTCATTCCCCCATGGGTCTCTCAATCCTGGCACATCCCAAAAACTCTTTTCTGGAAGACCAAAGGACTGAAAACTGCATTGCACTTTGCATTTGGTGTTGTTTCTTAGAAACGGGGAGATCAGCCAGACTCCTGCCTGCCCCAAATCCACAAGGCTGGACTTCTGTGGAGAGCCTTCAGTAGGGCTGAACGTGGAGAGGAATTGCTGCTCACAGCAGTAACTCAGCTTTCTGTGGGACCTGACTGCCAGAAAATGTATTTACTGCCTTGCTTTGGATGGTGAGGAGTAGTTGTGCCCAAAGCACAAGTCTTCAGTGTTGAGCATCCTGCTGATGCTGACTTTTACCTTCTTTTTGTGTGTGTGTAGGAATCCCTGGAAGATCAAATAATCCAGGTGAATCCTGTGCTGGAGGCCCTTGATAATGCTAAAACTATGAGGAAGAAAAATTCCTCCTGTTTTGGAAGTACCAGCCCTTCACTGATTGGTAGGTCATACAAAGATGTTCTCTCAGAAGAAACAAAAACAAAAATTATTTTAAAATGCTTTCTCAAGCACTACAGCTAGATTATATTTATTAACATTTCACAGGAAGCATTATTGTTTCTGATTGTCTTTAACTAAGTTTGTCAGTTGATTTTGTTTTGACTTCATATTTTTATATGCCAAAAGAAAAAAACAGTTTTCATTAACCCCAAATCCATGCCCTTTCAGCTGTTTACTTTTGCAAAGCAGTAAATTTCTGCTTTCATTTTTTGCAAATTATTTTTAATTTTGAAATTGTCAGTGAAAATGTAAAACATTGGGCTTTTCAACGGAAGTCTCATTCCTCTGTGTGCTACATACTTCTGCCATATGCTGCAGAGAAAGGAGGATTTCTTTAAGCTCTAATACAGAATCCAAGAAGAAAGAGGTTTTTTATAGATCTGATCTTTGAAAAGATTAAATTTCCTCTCACTGACTTGCAAATTTGCCCCTACAGGCAATGCTGTCTGTCCCTGATGAATGCTCAGAACCTCTCAGCTACTTTCTGTTTTCCTACAGATATTGCAATCTTGATTAACAGACTCATCTTTTATTTTCTCATCTAGGGCAAATTTATCTGAATTCACTCTGGTGGCACAGGGAAGCTGGCTGGGGCTAACACTGAGAGCTGTAACTACGCACCTAGTTCTTCATATTAATTTTGCTTTTGGATTTTTTTTCTTGTGTTGAATGGACCCTGTTCTGATTACATCAGACACGTGCAGATCTGAAATAAATTCTGTTAACTTGAGGGATCTGCTCTGCTGTAAATGAACCCCAAATCTGCCCCTACTTCCGCAGTGAAGTTACGTGCTTCAGATGAGAAATTTATTTCTTCTTTCTTTAGTTGCCTATGAGACTCTGTGTGAACACATAAAAGACACAATGCCTCCCCCAAAAGCTGTGCACTTCTCATTCTACAATTATATTGCAACCATTACTCACATTCATCAGTACAATGGTATAATTGTCTTGCAACCAAGACCCTAAAAATAGCTGTCCAGGGAAGGTGCATTGTTCTCTGTTTGCACACGTGCATCCAAGACTGAATTGAGAACCACAAATCCCAGCTCTCAAGGTAAAAAGACCCCACCACGTTTCCTGACTAAAGCCCTTTAGCACACAGAAAAAAGAGAGAGGAAACATATGGACCGGGTATTCTTTAATGTGGGATTGTCTGCATCCCTCCTACTTTCAACTCATCCCAGATTTGCATCACACCCAGAGACCATATGTTGGATTTGCCTCTCTGGACAGTGGGCCAAGGCAAGTTTCAGGTTGTTTACCAGCAGGTTGCATCTCCAGGCCTGGAGAGCGAGGGCTTGGACAGACCTTGACTCTGCAGCACCAGCTCAAGGTCCTTCTTCACCCTTGCTGGAGCTCTGCTGGCAGCAGGGATTGTAGGAGTGCTCCCCAAAGTCACCCGGACTAACTAAAATTGGCAACCAAGGCAACCCAAATTTGTCTGAAGAACTCACATGATGCCATTCACCAGCAGAGCTATAGAGACAGAAGACTTCAGCTAAGAGACAAGGAGCAAAAATGCCCAGCCAGGACTTTCAGCAAGATCTGGTGATTTGGTGCAGCTGAATGAACTGATACAGTGAGGTCTAGAGGAGGGTGGTTTTTGTGGAGATCAGAAGCCAAACCGAGCATGTTAGTGCCTGACAGAGGTATGGACAGAGTGACTACAAAGTACAAAATATCTTTTCCAGAGCTCTTCTCGGAAGGAAAGGGCAGTATAAGGACACGCTTCGCAGGTCAATCATACAAAGCATGCACTGGCAAATCGGAAGGAAAGTATAAGGACACGTTTCACAGGTCAATCATACAAAGCATGCACTGGCAATTCAGAGGATGCTTAGAAGTACGATGAGTTGGTCTGGAGATCTGTTCCTGAACCCAGCACTGACATAACTGGACAATTCAAGGCATCTTTTGCCTCCATTTCACTGCCAAAACAGCTACACTAAAACTTGTGCCAGGGGGAATGTTGTGAAGCTTAAAAGCATGCTCTGAGAGTATCTCTGAAAGATACTGTGGTTCTTGCTGCACTCACAGGACTTCCAAAGGACATCATTGGTGAAATGCTGGTTTTGCTGATATTAAAAGCAAAATTCTCACTGACATCCACAGGGCCATGATTTTTCAATCTGTGGCTGCTTCCTACACCTGGATGTGTTTCCCTCGGAATTCCAGGTCTGGAGAAGTCACCTGGCATTTCCCAAGAAGCAGCTGAGAGAGATTATCACATCTTCCATCAGATTCTCTCCAAGAAGAAACTCGAATTTACTGGTATGGCACTCTGTGTGTGTTACTCACTCCCTTTAATGCACACATCCCTGCTCCATCCGCTGTTTCTAGAATAAGAAACCTACTCACCAGAACCGTGCTTGGCTGGAGATTGAAATAGGTTCTCTGCAGTGGGGGGTTGTTACTAATTATCCAGGAAGAAGAGGATTGCAAGTGACTTTTCCTTAGGCAGGCCAGGGTGAGAAAAGAAAGCTGTCTTCCCTTATCTTGATCAATGCATGGGGAGGTCCCGCTTGATCCGGCAGGGCTGCCACTAAGGTAAAAATGATCATTTTCCAACTGAAGTGTTGAGCTGCTTCATGTCAATTGCTGACGTCTCCTCAGTGCAGGAAAGACAGCCAGGACAAGTTTTTCAATACTGGTGAAAAGGTTTGGGTGTTCAATCCCACTTACTTTGACACGGCTGTTGTCAAAATCTCCTAGGCAGTCTAAGCAACTCAACCCGTAACAGGGTTTTTTCTGAAGTGATGCACTCAAAAGGTGCTTAGATATTGAAACCTGAGGGAGAAGAACCTTCAGTGTCCAGTCAAAAAGCTCATGTTTGATTGTACCGATGGCAATTGGTGTAATCACCTCTTGGTCTGTCTCTGTGCCCAAACTTAATCATTACCCCTGGGTGCATCGAGGTGTGATCACAACAGACAACACAGATGATGGGAAAGAATCACTTTCTTACTGAAATAAGCAAGAACATCAGTGAAATTGAAAATACAACAAACAGGATGCTGCTGTTCCAGCCTGAGTTTCCCCTAGGAATAAAATTCCGCTTCTTCAACCTGAGGATAAATAAACTACTGAAAGAGCAGCTAGGGATAGCCGAAAGATTTCTTCAATTGTCTGTGAGCTGAAGCCTGAATGTAAGAGATCTGCTCCAGAGCAAATGAGCCTGACAGAGGAGTTTCTGGTTAACATTCAATGGCCCGGGGTTTGCAGGACTTCAAACGAGCTGGTTACAGGGTTTGTTTGAAGCCTGAAAACTGACAGATCTGAAAGCTGTGGCAGAGACCACGGGTTAAAACCTGTTCATCTCGCATACATATGTAATCTCGAGGAGCAGCTTTTTGTAAGAAGAAGAGTTGACCCTTTGTCTGGTTTTGACACACATTTTCCTTTTTAATATCATCTTGAAGAGTATCTGTTACTGAAAAGAGCTTATTGGTAATGTCTGCTGGCTCCCGAGACTATTATTACAAGCAGGACTTGAGCTACAGAGAGATCAAACAGTCTCCAGCTGCTGAACTTACAGTGCCCCTTCCAGCAGCTGTTGGTATTTTACAGCTTCCAGGATTTGTAGATGGGGAACAAGCCTTTTGTACAAAGCAGATATGATTTTCACAGCCTCTACGACAGGCAGTCCCCAAACCATGGCTGTGAGATTCTCTTGGCGTGCTCCTCGTCCTGCGCTCTCCCTTCTCCGGGCACGGTGAGAGAGCAAAGCACCGTGTTCCCCGCAGAGCTCCACATCCTCCACGGCTCTGCTGGCTGGGAGGTGGGATAATTGCTACAAGGGGATGTTGCTGCTCGTGTCCTGCTGATTTTAAAAAGCGTGGTGAAGAATGGAATGAGCTGATATCCCCGGTGCATTTCGCTCGTGGTATCAGAGACACTAAGAACTAAGCACGTGGTTCTTAGCTGGCATAAATCTGTGTACGGAGGAAAAGCAGAGGGCTGGTTTGCAGCAACGTTAAGCTGCTCTTGTCCCACACCAGTCTGAAGGGACCTGGCTGGTCAAATTTCAATGGGCTGGAAAATGATTTTAGCTGTTTAGCGCTACAGGCTGGCTTCCAGCTTATGGTGCAGATTAAGAATTCCCTTGTGTGGGTCTGTACCCCTTCTGCCAGGTGGCCTTTGATGTCCTGGGCTCCAGTCCAGAAGAGAGGATCTGTGTTTCCAAGCTGACGAGGGGGACTGTGCACTTGGGCACTGGGAAGTTCAAGCAGAAGCCAAGAGAGGAGCAGGCAGAGGTGGACAACACGGTGGTGGGTTGAGGTCTCACTCCTGGTGACAGCAAACCAGGAGGAAGCCAGAATGCTCCAAGCTCAGCCAGTTCACTAAGATTGAAAAAGCTGCTAAAACCAGACGCTTGTTCCCAGGGAATATAAAATGACCTTAAACAACACACTGATTTTTTTTTATTTTTTTTTTTTTTAAATGAACAGATGTGCTATTGAGAGTCAGAGCTGGCATTCACAGCTGCCACAGGGCAGCAGGCTGAGCCAGATGGCGGAGCTGTCAGCTGAGGACTTGATCCTTCTTTGTGGAGCAGCCCTGCTTTGCAGGTGTTTCTGGACCCAACGGTGGAGCAAACCAGCACGGACCTCCCAGAGCATATGGGAGCCCAGACACAGAGCAGTTGCTCTAACACCTTGTTTGAGGTGTGTGTTATTGCCTTGGCTCCATCCAGCGAGCTCTGATGAATGGGGGGTGTGTGTGAAGGGCCAGAGCTGAGACCCACTTCCCTTCATTGAGAGTCAGAGCTGGCATTCACAGCTGCCACAGGGCAGCAGGCTGAGCCAGATGGCGGAGCTGTCAGCTGAGGACTTGATCCTTCTTTGTGGAGCAGCCCTGCTTTGCAGGTGTTTCTGGACCCAACGGTGGAGCAAACCAGCACGGACCTCCCAGAGCATATGGGAGCCCAGACACAGAGCAGTTGCTCTAACACCTTGTTTGAGGTGTGTGTTATTGCCTCGGCTCCATCCAGTGAGTTCTGCTGATTGGGGGGTGTGTGTGAAGGGACAGAGCTGAGACCCGCTTCCCTTCTGCCCTTCTCTCCTTCTGGAGACCTGCCCTGCCCCTGAAGACAGAGCCTGGAGCCATGTTTCTGAGTATGCAACAAGGGGATAGGGACGATGAGCAATTTTCATCCTTTCACTGAGGTTAACATGGTCATCTTCTTCCCTCCAACTGACAAAGTTGCTCTGCTCATGGGTCTGAACTCTGGAAAGCTCAAGAGGGGCATCACCAGGTCCAGGGTGAAAGCAGGGAGCAAGCTGGAGCAGAGAAGCTCTCTTGGCCCTACGCTGCCAGGACCAGGGATTTGGCCAGCGAGTGCAAGTTCCTCAAGGCCACTGATGGCCAGTGAAGGCCAACCACTAGCAAATGCAGACCAGGGCTGCTTCTGCCACAGCCCTGTCGGCTCCATCCAGTGAGTTCTGCTGATTGGGGGGTGTGTGTGAAGGGACAGAGCTGAGACCCGCTTCCCTTCTGCCCTTCTCTCCTTCTGGAGACCTGCCCTGCCCCTGAAGACAGAGCCTGGAGCCATGTTTCTGAGTATGCAACAAGGGGATAGGGACGATGAGCAATTTTCATCCTTTCACTGAGGTTAACATGGTCATCTTCTTCCCTCCAACTGACAAAGTTGCTCTGCTCATGGGTCTGAACTCTGGAAAGCTCAAGAGGGGCATCACCAGGTCCAGGGTGAAAGCAGGGAGCAAGCTGGAGCAGAGAAGCTCTCTTGGCCCTACGCTGCCAGGACCAGGGATTTGGCCAGCGAGTGCAAGTTCCTCAAGGCCACTGATGGCCAGTGAAGGCCAACCACTAGCAAATGCAGACCAGGGCTGCTTCTGCCACAGCCCTGTCTCCAACCCGGAGAAAGCTGGAATATGCACTGAGCGAGGGCAGACACGAGGCAAGTCCTCTGTATGAAGAGATGACATCCAACTTCCATGGGTTTTAACGCACAACAGCATTGGAAAAAAAGTACTTTGTTGGTGCAAATTAATGTGGCCCTGTTGCCCTAAAGAAGTACCGCAGCCGGAGATTGGCTCAGAAATGTGCATCTCAGAAATAATTTCCAGAAACAATTAATTGAAAACACTGGTTGTGCAAATGTCTGACCAGCGACGCCACAGCCGAGCATTTTAACGTACCCAGAACAGCAAGGCTGTTTCATGAGTCTTCAACATGTTGCCACTGGCCTCCATTAAAAATATAATCCTTATAGATATTCTGAAAAGGAAAAAAAAAAACCAAAAACTCAAGCCCAGGCTTGCTTCTAGTGATACAAAGCCATAGGAAAGCTACCCAAAAGGCACATCAGCCAAAGGACGAAATTCATTTTTGCTTCTGTTGCTTACACATTGCTGGAAGAGCCAGAGTCCTGCAGTTCACTGCAGCTTGTGGAGCCTTTCCTGGTGGATGTGACTCTCCTCTCTGCTGTGCTGTCAAGCAGCCATGCTAATGCCTACCAGCGGGAACAGTATTTAAGCATATTATCAAACTCCACCAGTTATTCATATACTCCACTGCACAGACATACTGACAGAACATGATCAGAGCATGAATCACAGGCCCTTTGCTCTAGCTTTTTTACACTCAGCAACTATTTCCTTTCTTTGCTACCGAGCAGGTTTTTTGAATGTGACATTTGGACTGTGCCAAAATATGTTCTGATTGTGCTTGGTTATACCAGTCTATAAGCCGCATTGTCCCCACTGTCAGCGTATCCAAGTAGAAGCCTAAAAGGTAAAAATATAATCTCTCCACAACATCCTTTCCTTTGGCAGTCCTGCAGAATCCTTTATTCAGGGCAAATGGGCTTTCCATGGTAAGGGCCCCTCATGAGTCCTGAGACTCCAGGGAGTACATTAGTGCTATTCCCGTGTCAACATTTACTCGTTTCTTTTCCCTGCACCCACAGAGGATTTCTCCCTCTTTCTACGCAGGTTAACAACCAGAAATCTGCTTTCTCATGCCCTGCTGCTGGGCTATTCTCTCACTGTTCCTGAACTGGGCAGACCTTTTCTCCCCTGCTCCTTTCCAGGTGTGACATGGTATCACAGGGTGGCAGGAGAAGAATGAAGCAGTGGTGGGCTTGCTCCCGAAATCCAGCACTGACCCTACTCTGGGTCCTTTTTAAAGAGGAGGAGGCTGCGGGGAGGGTGAACGTTATGCGGTACAATCAATAGTGTCAGCTCAACGTGTGGGCAAGCAAATGTCATCGGTTCTGGTGCCCAGTGCTTCCCCATCATTCTTTCCTGGAAAGGATTAAGCCTGTCATTATAACACTCTCTTCATCCAGGTGACAGCCTGTGTCTGTCTCTGTAAACGTCTCTTCCGTGCCAAAAGACAATCCAGCTCTGCCCTTGAAAATCCTGCCCCTCCAGCACCAAGAGGCAGCCGGCGCACACCGTGCTCGTGAAGGCACCACCGAGGGCTGCCGCAGGAACACGCTCGCACAGATGGAAGCGTGAGCACAGGCCCAGCTTAATGATGAGCTACATAATCCCCTCCTGGCACTCAGCGGCCTTCTGCTGCCCAGACAAATGTCAGGTTTCCATCAACCAGGAAAACTTGCTGCCTACCGGGATTGTCATCAGCCCAGGACTCCGCAGTTGAAAGGTGAACGGGAAACAGTTTAGGAAACTGCTTTTCAGATTTCGAGCTATCAAATAGGGTGGGATCTTATTTCTACTTCCTCCATGTGCAACTCCATCTCAGCCTACGCTAAACTGGCAAAGCAGCACCAGTGTGAGAGGAGACCGACTTAGAGTGCAAAAAATGGTGAATGCCAACAGACTGTGAACGCAGCTTCTCTTCTTTTCCAAGGATGATGTTCACTTCTGGCTTCAGGATTTTTTTAGGGTACTAAACAACGAAAGAACAACCTCTAAACCAAAGCACAATGCAGGTAAAATGATGCACATTTTTATTTGGTTGGTAGTTTATCCAGACAGCACTGATCTGTTAACTTCAGTCAGTCCAGGCAGATTTACATCGGAGGCTCCAATATACTACTGCAGTGTGATTCCCTTTCAAGAGCATCTCTCATATTCTGTGCAATAATATTGATTTTAGCTGGTGGCAGCAAGAGGCAGGAAAAAGGGTCCTTTTTTGTGACTGCCTCCCAACTTCTGCAGGGTAAGCGATCATCTGTGCCTTTGTATTTAAACTGCCATCAATGCCTTTGTATTCCAGCAGCAGCTCAGTCTCCCTAGTTCATCTTCAACCCTGCCTAAGGCTGGATAACGGTGTCACCCTGATTTTACCAACACAGAACGGAAAGAGTCTGCAGCACTGCAGAGGAATCCTCAGGCAAAGCCACATCGTGGCTCCAGCACAAGCTGTGGCTGGAGGAACAACAGATCTTTATTCAGGAACGAAAGAAGTTGGGTCATCGCTTCACAGACTACCTTGTACCCCTCCAAGGGAATGTTAGTCTGAGAGATGCTTCCAAGCGCCAGGGCTAGAGACAGGATGTCTAATAAACCTCTAATTTTGTGAGAGAAGCATGAAGAATTAGGAAATACACAACCTGGAACTAGACAAATTGGCACCATTATTCATTAGGCTGCATTCCCTCCTGCAACCTATTTTTTTTTTTCGGTACCAACCGCAGAAACAGTGAATTGCAGAGAGGAAGAGCAACCTAAGTTTTCACCTCTGACATGTAATAAAGTGGAAGGGCAAGTAATGGAAAGCAGTTGGAAAACGGCAAACAAATCTGCTATGAATAAGCAGTTACTCACGTTGTTTGAATTCCAACACTATGAAGGCACATCTTCCACTTTCAGATGATGGAGGTGTGCATCCTGTGCAGCGATTTGTCCGTGAGGAATCAGAGGGAGTGGGTAGGAATGCCTACTTCTAACACTTCCATCTCCCACTCCGAGAACTTCCACTTTTCACAGACGGATAGAAATGTCCACAATCTTCTTTACCACTCATATTTCAGTCCGTGCCCCTGGGGCCAGGAAGCTAAACCAGAGAAGATCTTAAGCAGCGATGAGCCTTTCTGCGCTACCGCTAAATGTAGCTCTTATAACATTATACCTGTCTTTCTCATTTTAGATACCAAAGGCTGAATCCCAGCATAATCCCTCCAGGGTCTGTGGACAATAAGAAAGCATCAGAGTTGCTGCTTGGCTCTACTGACCTGGGGGAGAGAAAGAGCAGAATTGGATATAACGAGGTCCTGTTTGCTCCTACCAAATTGAGCTAAATAAATTGCTGGCAGTTATGACTCAGCATGCCTTTGGTGTAGATATAGCTGCAGAGTTAGAGTTTCTACAGCAACCCACTTCCTCATGCATATAATGTTCTCTCTTACACATGCTCCCCCAAACTGACTTTTAATCAGACAGTACAGTTAATATAATGCAAATGAAGTGCACCTTAAGCTATGCGATAAATCTCACTTGCTCTTTACTATTCCTTAGTCAGGCAAAAATCCTACTAACTGATCATTTATCCAATTTAAAAATGGAGAGAGACTGTTGTAGCTGTCTAATATTAGCAGCATATATCATTAATTGTGCATATATGTTTTTGTCATAACATAATGAGAGTAGCTATTGGAACAGCCATGCAAAAGGGAGTATTCTGTTCTTTGTGTGAACCTAAAATCTGCATTTCCCAACTTTTATAATAATTATGCAGTATTCATCACTCCTCCCGCCTATTCTATCCTTAAATTTCAACTTATGGATGGAGGTTAGGTGGGCCAGACACTGTCCCTGATGTTACTTTTAAAGACAAGCACCACAAGATTACTACTGTTATTTTTTTCACGGTCACTGAAACAATTTTTCATTGTCACTGACTGGAGAGGAAAGACAGGAGGCAAAAAACATCCTTTCAATTAACTTCCAGTTTATTTCTATATTTGTATATTTCCAGCAGTATTTGGCTCTTCCAGTGCATGAAAAACTTCATTTTCTACATCCCCAGTAGCATTTTTAAAACAAATTCAATGCTGTTGTCCCTTTTCCTATGTCAGAAAGCTGCTATGGCTCTTCTTGCATGCTGAAAAGTTGTGGGGCATCGAGGTCTTCTCCATTTGACCGAGACTACACACTGACTCCAGCATTCTGCTGCCTACAATGGAGAGTGAACACTTTAAGTCCCCCCTATATACAGTGCCTGGAAACAGAATTGTTTCTAAGCCACACACGTTCTGTTTGCTGCAGGCTAGACCTGATGGCAATGCAGAGGAATGTCCAGAAGTTTCTGCAGCTGCTTTTCTGGGGAGGGTGGAAATTGTATGGTAGGGTGAGGAAAATACTCTGAGGCTGTCCTCATCTGCAGAATTAAACAGTGGCAATTACAGGCACTGAGAACCTTGGGATGTCTGGGCAGGGAAGATAAGGGCTGGGAGAAAAAAATAGAATGGCCACGTTCACTTAAGTAAAGACACTGAGAAAGCGAGTGGCATTCCGGTTAATTATTAATAGGGCAAGGGGCCTGAATGATTTCCTTCCAAATCAATGCCAGAAAAGTTAGTAGACAGAGAAATTCCTGAAATCTGAGTCTAAGCTTGCTTCCTCCAGGGAGTGGAAAGAGAGTGTCTTAGAAATTCCAGACCTGGACTTCCCACTTCTCAAAAGAGCATCGAGAAAAGCGGTGAGGTTATGAGCACGGGACTAAAAGATTTCACTAGTCATTAACACTTAAAAGCCGAAATAAAGCTGCTTAGTTCACTTCTCTTAAGCAGGACCACATTGTCACCATGAAGGAACAGTTCCAGCTCGGACTCTCTTCAATTAGTCCCAGGATGGATAATTCAGTTAGTTTTCTGGTAAGAGAGGAAAGAAAGTGTTGACCGAGACATTCAAGTGAAACAAAACTATGTTAAAGCCAATTTTCCACATGTAGGTGAAACAAAATCTGCCTTTTTGCCTGGGGACATACCTTCCCAACTCTAGTGCAAACCAAATGAACTTCCACAGCCTTAGAAAGAAAGAGCTTTCAAAGGATTCTGGTCCCATTTGGACTGGTAGGAATCTAGAGCATTATAAGAATCATTCTGCATTTATATCAGTTCAGAATCTGGAATGCAGTCCTGATTTCTATGCTGGCACGCAGATCTGCTACTGTGCACCAGAACAACCTTTTCTAGGAGTGGTATTACTCATACTATAGATATGAAACTCTCTGCACTAAACAGGCATTTCAGGAAACACCAGGTCTCCCACTGGTATGCAAAAAATACCAGGATCTGATAATAAAAGGACCACCTCAGGGCTTTCAGGGACCATTATAATAGAAAAGGCTTGTTTGGGGAACCTCACGCTTGAACTCCTTACTTCCAGGTGAAGCCTTTGCTGAATGTGGCCCAATAGAAGAAGAAAAAGTAACAGAAAGAACTGGAGCCGAGAAGCATCATGTCAAAGAGTCAGGACCCCACAAAACCCGAAAAAGAGCAGAGGAGCAGACAGGGACCCTCAGTCAGGAGAAAAATGACCTCCCCATCCAACTGCTGGCTGAGTGTTATCAATGGTTAAAGGCTTCATATTCCTTTAGGCAGGGCATTGTCTTTCTCAAATGACTCAGAAGAGGCTCCTTTTCAGAATATGGAACGAATAAAGAGCATATGGGGACGATGCGTGAGATTCACAGACAGCCTGACTGTATCTGAAATAAAGTTAAGCCCTTAGAAAACAGAGGAGACGAGAGGCCTCATGGCTAAAGCAAAGGAGCTGTTGTCACAAGTCCCAAGTTATCTTCCTTGTCAACCATTGATGCTCAGCATGATCTACACCAGGTCAGGGTGGCATCTTTTTAAAATGTAAACTCTTCTTTAAGGACCTGTGTGTGTATAAACAAACAGATTTTTTTATGCTTAACTAAGAAGGTACAGCCTGAGTCACAGAGATTCAGATCAACAGGTATGTTAAAGGAATCTTAATAAACTCTGCAGAAGACGTATAAACAAACAGATTTTTTGATGCTTAACTTTAAGAAGCTATGGCCTGAGTCACAGAGATTCAGATCAACAGGTATGTTAAAGGAATCTTAATAAACTCTGCAGAAGAGGCAAAATCTTACTCTTCTTGCTAATGGAAGTTTGCTGCTGTAAGAGAGGAGTTGTAGCAGCCTTTCATAGGATGAACACTGGATTCTCTTGCCTTCATTAGGAACAAGAGAACTTGTTGGATGCTGAGGGGCACCTGGCCCAAATGAGCCCGATCCTGGATATGAAGGAGGTGACATCAAGTGCCAGCAAGTGGATCCTGGAGGATCAGCTCAGTGATCTGAAATGTGACTTGGAAGGGCAGGAGACTACCTTGACTCAAACTCAGAAGGAAAGGCAGGTATGAAACGTGACAGAGAGGTTTTTTTCTGCCTCATTCTTCAGGGAAATGAACCCTAGAAATGTCCCTAAAGACATCTGCATCTCCTCTATGTTCTTTATTAATTATACCCACTTTTACATGGCAATATTGACCAGCCTCTACTTATAAAATGCTCCCCTCCACAGCCATGTAACTCCTTTCCACCTCGCTTTGGGGAATACTTTTCCCTCTCCTGCACCTGAACTGTTTTTGATTTAATGTAATTGGAGAAGTTTTAAATCTGTACTGTAGCAGCCATGTGGCTGTCTGCTGCTTCTTCTGAAGTCAGTGTTAACATCCACAGGATGTTAAACTCACAGATGCCTCATATGTCTCAGAATTTATTAACTGAAGCTCAGATCCCTTCTAAAGAAATATAAGCTTCCAGTGACATTTTGTCCCGATGCTGCTAACGGCTCGTGTGATCCACAAAACCTTCATGATGTTCCCTTTCCTGTCTCCAGGCATTAGACCACGGAGTTCGAACTCTGACTTCAGATCTCGCGGCTCAGAATGACTCAGTCACTAAATTCCAAAAGGAGAAGAGGGCTTTGGAGGAAGTTCATCAGGCAGAAATAACTGCTCCATTTTTCTTTACTTTCTCCCATTCTCATTCTCCCAGTCTGGGGAAAGGAAAAAAACCCAATGTTGTCTGCTTGCTTAAATACTGCGAGGCCACAGTTTGCTGCACAAACAGGAAGGGAGTTGTGTTTTTCTAGGTATTAACTCATGGCAGCACAGTGAAGTGTTGCCAACTTGTGCCACTGCCCAAAAGAGCTACATGAATTGCTGAGGGCGAGCAGGATTCTTCCGTAAGAGTCAATGCTGGACCAGATTCCTCTGGGCCCATTGAAAATACACACATGAAGCGCATACTGCTTTCGGGAGGCATCTCAGATGAATCTATTCTTTGGGTTTTCAGGCTGAATTAGTTTCTCAACCAACTCTGTCTTGGTCTCTCCCTTCCTAGAAAACTACAATGTGAGGAGAACCCAACCAAGGACAGCAAACCTACCACTCTGATGCACGAGGTGAGGTGCAGTTGCCATGGTCTGTATTTTAGATGGTCCTCTTCCATCTGTTTTTGGTATCTTGCACCCTTCTGATAAACATCACCTGTATGTATGTTACAAAGTTCTTTTTCACACTGATTCCACTTTTTTCAACTTGTTGGAGGAACAAGAAAAGACAATCCATAGCAAGGTGGAAAAGGCTCATCATAAAGTAGAGTGACCTCAAAATAACAATTGCTAACCTCAAGGAGATGAAATGAGCCAAACTTGAAAGAGGCTGTAAAGAAGTGTCAATTGTAACAGAATTTCCCAGGGTACAGGATCCCACTGGGTGCAGTTGTGCTACATCACAGCTCTGACAGCATTAGCTACACCTGAAAAGTCACTTGATCATAAAGTCACCAGGAAAATCCAGTGTCATACCCTGATCTCTTCAGTATTAACCTAATGACAAGCAGAAGTACAGTTCAGTAGATCAGGCAAGCAGAATCAGAAATACAGGATTTTGTTTCCTGTGTCTTTCTCTGACTCATTGTCTGATATTTGTAATTCATCTTCCATGCTCACCCACATATAAAAAGTGTATAATCACTGGGAAGTTATGAGGCTTAAATGATTCATGTTTATGTAAGGCCTTATGATCTCCAGATAAAAACTGGTTTAGAAATGCAAAATATTATCACAAATTAGAACTTTATTTTAGTGTCACTATTGACTACTTTAGTGATGGGTCTGCCAGCACTTCTCTGACAAACCTCCCCTTAGAAATTAACTTCCCAGAATACAAATATCCCACTCCACATTATCCAAACCACTAATTTACCTAGTTAAAGAGCTAAGTAGCTAAGGCAATGTGTACAATCATTAATAAATACTGGCAAGCTTTGCTAATTCAAATTCTAACACAGTGCTCCACAGGGAGTACAAGATGCTTGTGCTTCAGAGCAAGGCCACTGGGATGCCTAAGTGACAGAAGAAAAATTAAGTGCTGTTGTTAGCTCTTCAGAGCTGCAAACAGACAATTCAACTTCCTGGGCTGCTTGTGCCTTTACGTGTGGACTAGTTAATGATGGGGTAAGGAGGAGCTTCCACAAAGGAAAAAGGGACTTAAGTGCCCTTCCAGTCCCACCAAGGAGACAGGACACTAGATCTCAACCCACTTTCAACAAAGATTAACACGTTCAGTACATTGTAGAAACACTTACTTGGCTTAACTCATTTGCTGTAACGTCCTTCCTTTCCCTACCCCGCAGTAGCCTGCTTGCGCAGCTTTATCTTTTTGGTAAGACTGAATTGGCATAAAAGATTAATACAGCCATTTTAAACCTACCCTGTTAAGTTGGAGTCTGGAGCCTATCACGCTTCAAACCCTTAAATAATAGAACCAGCTGAGATCTAGTATTTATTTTTCCCCAGGTAGATTTTGACTTTTTTTTTTTTTCTGCAGCAGGTTCTGACTACTTCTCTATGAGCTTGTGAAAGCCCTCGGCTTGGAAACATTTGTCTTGTTAGCTTCCAGTGAATCAATAGCTCAGCCAGCTCTGAGATCCAGCTTGCCTTGTATATTATCCACTCACTGTATGCTCTGCCTTCTTTGAAGTTTGGGATATGGTACGCTCTCTGCAGATGTCCTGCCATGCTGCTGTGGCCTGCAGAAAGGTGATCTGCTGCCAGCACCTCCTCTTCTCCTTGCAGGCAGATAGCAAAGACAGCCGATAGATCTCTTCACTCACACGAATGCCAAAGGCTCCTGGAAGGCATTCTCCCTCTCACCGTGGAAGGAGAGGTGGTAAATAAAACCAGAAGTGAGGCCACAGCTCACAAGATGTGTTACCATTCTGAATTCAAATATTTCTGTCATCCGACATATTTCAGTGCCCAAAACTCAGCGTTTTAACAAAAAAAAAAAGACCCACAAACCTAGACTGTAGCTATTTCTACAAATAAGCCTCTCTTTCCCTCAAGTAACCAAATCAGCTTGATCCTATTCCTGAAGGCCAAATTCCAACATGATACAGGAAGGCAACAACGCTGCAGATAACATCAGTTGTCTGCTGAGACACCTGGCCAGGTCTTTCTTGCTTTGTTGGCTGAGTATTCCCAGCAGATCTCTCCCAGGAAAAAAAAAAATGAATGCACAGTGTTACTATTCTGAATTCAAATATTTCTGTCATCCGACATATTTCAGTGCCCAAAACTCAGCGTTTTAACCAAAAAAAAAAATGACCCACAAACCTAGACTGCAGCTATTTCTACAAATAAGCCTCTCTTTCCCTCAAGTAACCAAATCAGCTTGATCCTATTCCTGAAGGCCAAATTCCAACATGATACAGGAAGGCAACAACGCTGCAGATAACATCAGTTGTCTGCTGAGACACCTGGCCAGGTCTTTCTTGCTTTGTTGGCTGAGTATTCCCAGCAGATCTCTCCCAGGAAAAAAAAAAATCCAGTACAGCTGACATATATATGGAAAAAGGAAAAAATTGTGATTCTTGTTTGTATTTCCACAGATTTCTCTCACATTTCTTGCACATTGCCACAGCTGTGCTTGTGTGCACCTTCCAGGCCCATATATTGAAGGGTTGTAAGAAGAACTAGATGCTGAGCACACTCTAAGAACACAGGTAACATTATCCAAGGAGGGAAAAACTCCCCAGGGGAGTGATTACACCTCTGAAAAGACCTAAAGACATTAAACTACTAATTAAAACCCCAAAATTCCTCATGAAAGAGTAGTAAGATGGACAACAATCTTGAACTCTAGTTTTAGCTCAAGCAAACTCAGAGTTATAAATTGAACACGCTACTCCTTTCATAGCAACCTCTGAAGAAGCCAGTTATGGATGGAGCAGCCCTCCACAGAGCAGGAGAGCAGCAAGTTGGGGAAAACAGGGATTTCTCTGTCCTGTGCTTCAGCCATCAAATCACCCCATCCACCTTTTACAGTTCTGTAGTGATGGGTGGATCTACCCTAATAAATCTTTCGTAAATTGCCAGGATGTGGTTGTTAAATATATAATCAGATTCATTAACAATGGAAAAGCCTGAAGATAATTCACTCCCCAAAAAGGTTATATTTTAATAGAATGCTCTGAACACAGTCTAATGACTATTACAAATTGATAGCATCAATAATAAGTAACATTTCCATTTCAGTTCACAGTAGAAATGCTAGCTAATTAATTCTCAACCGTATCAGGAGATAGGTCAGTGTTGTTAGACACCCTGAAGGTGGGAAACCTGCAGGTGGGCTTTTCTAGGTGGGAAAACACGAGGTAAAAGAACTTGTCCAGTGACACAAAAAGCAGCAACGTGAGTTAAAGCAGAGCATAGCACTGGGGAATTTCTCTTCCCTCTCTGATTATGCCCTCACACTTGCTACCGTTCTTTCCAAAATGGTTATGCTCCTAAATTACAAAGGCTCTTTGGCATGGAGTAAGAATTTCTTCCCTTCTTTCCCACTAGGTGGAGAAACACGGAAGATTGCCTGGAAGAAGGTGGTGTTGCAACAACTGCTGAGCTCAAACACCTTCCCAGCATCAGGGCATCTTGTCTCTCCTAAGAGAACGACAAACATCCCTGGGACCCTCCAAAGAAAAAGCTTCTTCAGCAGCTTCTCTGAGCTCATAAGTGGGTCAGATCCTGCAGACCTTACCCAACCTTCTCTGCACACTGCAGACCTTGGATGGGGTAAAGCACCAAGGGTCCATTAAATTCACTGTGAGCTTTGTCATTCCTATAGAGTTGGAGAGGAAGGGGATCAGAAATTCATTAGAAAGTTGCTAATTCAGAAGCATACAGTAAAAAGAGGAGGCAGGACTGTTAGGTGCATTTTATACTGTTTTGCAAGGAAATATACAATGCCTGCAGTCCAAAGAATTACTCTGAGCTTTAGCACGGAGGCCTAGAGATGGTTAATCTTTCTGGAAGATATCAGCCACTGACCTCCTAATGGATAAATACCAAAGATGGGATTTGTCCCAAATAAAGAGACCATTAAAGCTAAATAAAAAGCTTCCAGAAGCCTTTCTTATAAAGCATCCCTGAGGGCCTTACCGAGACTCCAGGGCTGCCAGATCCCAGCTGACAACACCCACTTGGCCCCTTCTCAGATCTAATAGAACCGCAAGTGGGAAGCTGGGCTGCTGAAGCTGATCCTTGAGCTGGAGGAGGAAGCCCAGCAGATCCAGGCCACAGGCTCTACCCCACACAGGAAGCACACAGCTGCAGATGGCAGAGCTCCTGGAGCATCCTCAGAGTCAAAGGGAAGCTGCAGACAAACAAACAGGTCATGAAAACAGAGTGGAATTCCTGCAGAAATCCAAGGTGAAAGGCCAGGAGGGAATTCCTCAACAAACCACCAACACAGCCACGGGTGCAGCCATCAGTGCAAGGAAGAATTCAGCCCTCTGCAATGGGAGATAACCCACCCCAGCAAGCAGCTGTCTGCAGGTGGTGTGAACACTGCCCACCCTGGCTGATGGAGAGGACATCCCCCTCACTAAAGATCCAGACACTCTCCACTCCCCCGGGCTATTACAGTCATCCTGTTATAAATACAACCAACTGGAATAAACTTGAGTTTGCAAGAGAGGGAGGGTATTTTGGTTCTTCAAGCCTCAGCATCATATGACTGACTTCTCTCTCACAGCTGAATTCAGATGCTCTTGTTCACAAGCTGGAAGATAACCTGTCTGAAGCCAATGCCCAGCTGGCTGAGGTGGAGAAAAGCCAAGCTGAAATTAATGCCATCAGGCTTCAAGGTAAATTCCTTGACAGCTTTGTGCAATGTTACCTCACTCTGATCCTCCTCTTCCCCTACATTTTGTTTAACCCTGGCAGCCTTGCCCTGTCTCCTCTAGCAAATCTGCCCCATCCTTCCAGCCTTTGCTTCTCTTTCTCTCCAGTCAGATTGAATTAGTTCCTCCCCTGCTTCATTACAGACTTTTCCCACAGCTGAAAACAGCCAGCTGAGTCGGGGGCACAAGGAAGCTCAGAGCAGACTTAAACCAGATCGTCCACGTGAAGATTTCTCTCTCCTCACAAGCAGATGACTTCAAGAGGCAGCTGGATGAAGAGTCGAAGGTACTGGGGACCGCCAACTGCCTACAGAGGTTGTTGGTGTCATGGGACATGCAGTGACTGCTCTTTTGCATGCTGTCCACTGCAGAGTAACAAATCTTGTTTCCTCACAAAGGAAAACTTTCTCATCCAAATTAATCTCTGGGCTTGTCACCAGCTGATCTTGGAAGCAGTGGGGTGGGGAGCGTGAGCCTGGATATGAAAATAAGATACAAAATCTCCCATGAATCAGCAGCGAAGATTCTCAGCCCACTGTCCATTCTCATACAGCAGTTTATTTGCATAGATCCCACAAGTTTGGCTCAAAATACACCAGCATTTCAGGTCTGTCTGACACATCTGTCTTGGAAATTTCTGCTTATCTCCAAAGAGTAATTTGAGTGCTGCACCTGTATATCAAAAGTCTGGCAAGAATTGCCTGTGTGTTCAGAACAATCACCAAATGGGTTTACTGTCATAGTTCTTTTGAAACATTGTTTGAGAGAAAACAGCGATGATGACAAGCCAAGTTCTGTTTTCAGTTGTATGAACTCAATTCAATTCACTGCAGCACAGCAAAAAGCAGGTACAGAGAACAGAAACTTGGCTCCTGACCAGGAAGGTATTTTGAAGCTTGAGATGTTTCTAGCTGGTTCAGAACTGGGTTGTTCAAGTGGAACACTCCAGCTCTGGGGAGTGGGGTCAGTGCATTCATGCATCCAGTAGGACAGATGAACGGTAATGGCCATAATGTCTCAAGTCCTGTGCTGCTGCTGCAGTGATTCTGGCCAACACCAAGCGTGATCTGGACTCAATGGAAGAGTAGTTGGAGGAAGAGGTGGAGAGCAAAGCTGAACTGCATTGCCTGGCCTCTAAACTCAATACTGAAGTCACAATCTGGAGGACTAAATACAAGACTGATGTCACTGAAAGAACCAAAGAGCTGGAAGAAATCAAGTGAGCACTTGCCTTTCAGGGAATCTGGGATGGGACTTATGTCAGGCTCGTTATTCAGTTTGACCGCTGAGTCACAGCTTGGAGGTGTGATCTGTTAGGACTCAATTCAGTAAGACAGAGAGAAAGCAAAGAACCCCAGCCAAGAGAAAGAAAATAATACTTGCAATAATAAACAGGGAGTATTCAGACCTAACACTTACACACTGACAACAGAAAACCAACACTGATCCTTTCTGATAAAGGCTTGGATTTGGACAGCCTTTCTTTATTCCAACAAGGGCTTTACTCTTCCAGCAGCCCCACCCCTTAGAATCTGGTCCTTGGGATCTGGTATTACAGACTAGAAGTTGAGCCAACCCTTGCAGCAGTCTCTCTAACAGAGCTAACATAAAGATGCTTTCGCATAAGAGCAACAAAAGTTAAGGCATCACTATGCACCTGAACAAGGTGAGACAAATGGAATAAGGTAGTGCATCTCTGCACGACTTTGTACTGAATCCCAGGGATAGTCACAAGGGAGGGAGGCTCCTTTGCTCTGAGACACTATCCCAGTCCTTAAGGTACTTTAATGGACGGTGGGAGTGTCTGTCACCAGGTTACAACCCAGTAATGAAGAGCTGAGCTGTGGCCCAGTATGCCATACCCCACCAGTGGAGGGGATGAATCGGCCACATCCTAGTAATAGTTTTGCAGTCCCTTTTCTGAGACTGCTACCAGGTTTCCACCTTTTCACTGGTGAAAACAGTGATGGTGCTTGAGATGAGGGCTCCTGACTCCTACCACTCCTTGCTCCGTTAACTACTTACTCACCAGGATATTTCTGCCCTCACTCCCTCAGGACAAAGTTGGCTGTGAAGCTCCAAGGAGCGGAGGAGACAGCTGAATCAGTCCAAGCCTGGGTTGCCAACATAAGAGAAAATTAGGCAGAGGCTTCAGAAAGAAGTGGAGGACCTCGCTGTTGACCTTGAGAAGGCAAGAAATCCAGGATATTCAAGAGTGCATCCAGCACAAGCCTGACCCAGCAAGACATAAGATCTGGTATTGGAAACCCCAGGAATCTTTCTGTTAACCCAGGTCAGCTTTGGACTGGTCCCTTATTTCTTAATATTTTAAGATCTCTCTATTAAACGTCAAGTAATCTGTATGACCATGAGAAGCAAGGCTAAGATTTATCACATCAAGAGAAAACCCGTACGAGAGCCGCAGCTAATTCCTAGGAGCACACAGCATGCTTCTGGTAAGCTCATTAGCTGACTTCCAGAAACAAGAGTACAGCTAAAGCAAAAGCCCTCCTTTACTGCAAGCCAAGGTATTCATCTTCTTTTTAAGGATAATGATATCCTGCTTTGAACTTTTCAGTGTTGCAGTACCAGTGGGTTGGCCACTGGTTATTAACCACCACACTCCAAGCAGATCTAAACAACATGCAGCTTAAACACTAGCAACAAATGCTCCTTCATTAAATTAGTATTTCTATTCTTGCTAGTGTTGGTGTAAGAGCATGAATAGTAGTGCAACTGTGGGACGTTTGAATAAAAATGTTACTTAAAATAGGCACAAAGGCTGCTCCAAATCCACTGAAGTCCTTGGGTATCTGCCAATGACTGCAGTCGGCTTTAGAACAGGGTCTCAAGAGCTGAAAATCCCACATACATCATTACATTACTGGGCTGAAAAATCTGTTTCACCATCACTTTCTTTAATGAAGCAGTTCTTTATTCTATGGTTCCTGTGGTGTGCTTGTCACCATGGTATCTGAACGCATGTGCAGATCATAAGGATATGTAGAATATTTGTGATTAAAAGCTCCTAGGAAAGAAAAATGCACCTTTATTCTTTCCCTTCATGACAAGCAGTTAAACACAAGTCCAAAATAGTCTTGAATAACATCTTGTTTGTAACCGAACCCTCTTTGAAATAGAAAGAGTCATACTAATCAACCCAGGCAATTACTAACAGCACATCTGCACAAGGAATATCTGAAGTGGAAAACATTTGCTCCACAGCAGCCTCATTATAACCACAGGAGCAAGGAAGACTATCACACTGATGGGAACTGGGTGATCTTGTTAAATTCCTAATGGTGAGGAAAGAAAGCCTCGTAAACATTTTAATCATCCATTCAGAGTGACCAAGAGAAACTCTGCCAGTCATTAGAGTGGCTGCCAATTTAACTGTGACTAGCTGGCAGCACAGGCAGAGAAGTGAAGTGGAAAGAAAACTTGTGTCCAGTGAATGCTTGGCTTTATCTTTCCAGGCTAATGCTGCTTGTGGTGCCCTGGACAAGAAGCAGAGAAACTTTGGTAAAATGCTCACAGAATGGCAACAAAAACGCAAAGAGGAATGTACAACTGAAAATTTTGAGCTAAAGACTGTCTATGAAGAATCCTTGGAGCGCCTGGAATCTATGAAGAAGGAGAACAAGGCCTTTTAGGGTAAGTACAGGTTTGGTGTTAAAAAACTCTGCAAATCATAAGCCCCTTGATTCCTACTGGTGTCTCCCTGCACCAATTCCACTTTTCTTATTTCTAGCAATGCTTTCCCTCTCTGGAAACATATATTTGATGGACCTGAAGTCAAAGGTTAGATTCTGCTCTTGGGTCACACACACACAGCCCACCCTGATCAGATCACCCACAATTGTAACTAGCACCAGTTTACTGCTTCCAGGACACCGACTCTGGGGATAACATGCAGGATTGAGGTCCTTTCTGGACCCTCAAAACACAGTCACAATAGCAGCTTAGTTGTACTCGCCATTGTAGTAGGAGATCATCACTCCAGGCTGGGCCAGGTATCATCACTAGAGCACTGCATAAGGGAATAATAACTGGTTACAGCATTAGGCTTAACTAAGACAGAGGCAGTCCCAGTTCCTGGCTACCAGAATTCTCTCTAATCCTGAGCAATTCACTTAGGGGACTATTAGCACTGGCCAGGTTTACACTGAGAAGATGTTCCCTTGAACCTCAGTGGGGAGGATCAGGCATCTCCAGGAATCAGTTCAGAGCAAGTCAGTTAAACTGCTGCTCAGAGTGTTTCTCTTGGCATTTTGGTTTTTTGTTTTTTGGTTGTTTTTTTTTTTTTTTTTTAAAAAGCACTTCTGTAAATTGCAAAAATTAATCTCTTACAGGAGGCTGGAAGATGAAAATTGCAAGAATTAATCTCTTACAGGAGGCTGGAAGATGACAGTGTAAATATTTAGAAGATGCTACAATCTGCTGCCCTTGCAGCCAACAGAAAACAATGATGGACTCCCTGGCACAGCCCCAGTGTTTTCTGGGCTATCTCCCCCAACCCTTTGCTCTGGCCCACAGCAGCTGGCAGAGAGCCCCGCTCCGCTCTACAGAACGATGTGGTGCCCTGTTTGCATTTTGTAAGAGCAACCATCTGAAAAGGGGGAGAGGGGGAGGCTGGATAAAAACTGTAAAAAAATTCTCTTGATTTAATAGGTTTCATTCTTCCACCTCCATGAACGCATGCAGCGAGCAGGGCTCATTCAGAAATCCAGGATAATATTTAGCAACGAAAGAAAAGGGCAGCTGATATAAAGTGACTGGAATCATTTCATGCCACTTCCATTCAAAGAATCTGCCTGGTGCAGTTGGTAAAGTTCATAGTCCTGAAATAAACCTATCATATGAAATATCTGTTTTCTTCCCTAAAGGAGATTAAGGATCTAATCAATCAGCTGAGGGGTAGGGAAGAGCATTCATGAGCTACAAAAGACAGAGACTGGAGATTGAGAAGGATGAACTGCAGGTGGCACTGGAGGAAGCAGAGTCTTCCCTGGAGGTACCAATGCCACAGATGCAGGAGCATCACGCCAGCTGGGTGGCTGCTGCCCACATTCCACCAGATGGATTTTGTATGTTTAACCCCACAAAGGGCATTTATTCATCTGTTGCACCCTTCCTTTCAGGCTGAAGGAAGTAAACCGATTTGCATTCAGCTCAAAATGGCTCAGGTTAAAGCTGACATTGACAGAAGAACACGAGAAGGAAGAATTTGAAACAACCATGATGATGTGACATTAAGTCTCAGGCTGCAGAATAAAGGTTTTAACTTAGACACTAGGAAAGATTTATAATCATTAAGGGGAATCACTCTTTAGACCAAATTGTCTAGAGGCTGTAGAGTGTCCGTTACTAGAAGTTAGGTGCAGTCTGGTCACATGTTGGCTGGTTGGACTGGTTTAGCAGAAGGTGATCCAGATTTTAGGCAGCAGACTTTCAGGATGACCATTTGAAAGCCTCTCCCTGCTCTATGTTTTAAAAGAAGGTATTCATTAATGCCTTAGTGCAAAATACTGGTTTCTCGGTTTTAAATAGGTTTGAAAAGTTCTCATATATCTATTACTTGGTGGGCAATAATTTGATACAAAGGCTGGATCAGACTCAATGTAACAGAATGTTGTACCATATGCTTCACTGGACTCCACAGCAATAACCACCAGCATGCAATTGAGTCTCTGCAGGCGAGTCTGGAGGCTGAAGCGAAGGGAGTGCTGAAGCTCTTGGGCTCAAGACGACAGACACTCACCCGACCAGACTGGAAATGCAACTGGATCACGCCAACAGGAATGACAGTGAGCTTGTTGGGAAACTGAACAAACTGCAACAGCACGTCAAGGTAAACTGGAGAGAGTAGAAGCAGGTCCCTGGATGGCAAAGCAAACCAGTTCTATTTCAGAGCTTAAGCAACACAGCAGTAGATTATGTGCTCTTGTTTAGACAGACATCTTGAACAAATTGAGAATTTATATTTAAAAGCCCTGGTTCTCCCACTCATATCGATTTCAGTCTGCAGTAGCTCCAACAAACCTTACAGAAGACAAGCATTACTATCAGCTTTTGTTGAACTAGAAACCCAAGGAACTAGTCATATGTAGTTAAAACAAAAAAGTCTTGCTTTTAAGATTAGTTGTAATTGCTGTTAGAACAGGATAACCAAGAAATGGACTAGAAACTAACAGATGTAAAACTAAGGAGCTTCCTTTGGTGCTTCATTTCCAAAATAAAACTAAGTAATTCAATTAGTAAAAGGCTAGTCTCTTTGTTGGAATAAAGTGACAGAACTGCTGCCAAAAATCTAATTTTAGTAACCTAAAGAATAACAACAAAGATTCTTTCTCTATATACACATGTGTGTATATATATAGAGACACACTCAAACCTAACTTGTCCTCAGTTACGTCAGTCTCAGTCAGAAGTAAGTCTCTTGAAGTCAGTGTGGCTCCGAAGATCCAAGACAGACATACATGACAATGGGATCCAGCGATGGTTTTTGGAGTTTTTTATAGGGGGAGGGTTTGGTTTTTTTTTTAAACTATTTTAAAATCTGCATCACCTTGAAGACCAGCTTTGCAGAGAGAGACCTCCTACATCTTTCAGCTTCCTCTCCCTTCATTATTTACATTAATCCTTCATTTTTGGATCTAAATGGATGAGGATGCTTGCCAGCCTGAGGAGGAGCTGCAGGAGCAGTACATGCTGCCTCAGCCCGCTACAGACAGCGCTGGAAGCAGCGCAGACCAGCCTGGAGGGCAGCAAGCACTCTTGCAAACTCCTAAAGCAGGCAGAGGTCATGGAGAAGACATAACGAACTCAATGTCCATGCACAGAGAAAGCAGAACTATTTAGAACTATTTTGTCAGAGGGCTTATGTGCAACTGGTTGGGTAAGAAGTCTTAGATCTGGGTAAGAAGCACAGGCTTAGGCCAATAACGGATAACAGTGGTCTCTAAGGTAGGTCTGATAACTCTGCAGAATGTGAAGACCTCAGTCTTTAGAGACAGCAGACAGATGATAACAGGATTTTTAAAAAAGCACCATCTTGGCCCAGCTTTGCTCTTAGCAAGGCCTACGAAAAGACTTCTAGCAAATTTGGAGGAAGAGTTAAGGCCATGCTGAGTGCTTGCGAAAAACCCACCTTAAAAGGGACAATGTAAAATCCTGCCTCCATTGAAACTATAATTTTACTAGTTGTTTCCATGGTGCTCCGATTCCTTCCATAGACCGTAGCCCACAGTGAGATCCATTTTAGTGACATTTTAAGCACCCTTGTGTTACAGATTGCAGTATGAAATAATATACCTGCCATTTCATTTTGTGCATAGATTTAAGAAGCTACTTTAACATTGACCATTATAGCCTGCAGTTCTTTTTCATAAAGACTGCACGTGCTACCATTTCCAAGGAGAAGCGTGTAACTTCTGGAAAGGACTGATAATACAAGAAACATTCCTCAGCTGCAATTATGGGACATCAGCTATAAAAACCGAGTCATAAATGTTGCTTTTATTCAAATAGGTTAAAAAATGCAACCAATACATTCACTTCCAATTGAGTGATAACAAAAGGATACATTTTTAGTAGGTGAATTGCTATCTCCATACCAGATTTGGGGTTTTAAACTTATTTGTTATACAAAACCTATATAGCACAGAGCTTGTGCAGCATTCTGGAACACAATGGCACATTTACATGATGTTGTTTTGCTGAAGAGCAGCTTGTGTTGCTAGAATGCAGTTTTTTCCTATTAAAGCCCTTGCAGTTCTCCTTCCTTAGAGTGATTTTTTTTTTTCAAAAGAAAGACATTATTTTTACAGCAGCAGCAACAACAGTCCTCCAATAATTCATATCAGTAAACAGTAAGCGCTAAATGAGCTGCGGGTCTCATATTTTCCGTGAGATAAAGAGATACATACATATTGTAAACCGTGGAGCACAGACTATGTTTGTTTAGAATGCAATCAAATACAGCTTCAGCTGGGTCTAAAGCCAGCTGCTGCTGCAGCATAACTTTGAAATAAATAATATTGGTATAGAAACTCAAATCCATACACACAGAAATTCAGAAAAACAGACTGAGACTCAAGGCCTTCATAAGCAACAGGGTCTATTACTGCCTCAGAAGTGTATCATCATTCTAGCTCTCATTTAGTATGCAAGTAAATACACGGGTCCTAATATTCTGTAATGCAGATCCAGCAGGGATGAATCCTACTTGGCTTAACAGTGCACAATTTTATAGAGAAAAAACAAACTCTACAGAAAACTGCGATGCACAAATCATCCCTTTGCGAGCCAAATGGAAGAGCTGAGCAGATAAGACATTCTCAGTCTCTAAGACTTCTTTTTGCCCTCTGGAATCCATCTGCTTACTCTTAAATAAAAGCTGGAGCCTGACCTTCCAACACACTACTAATGAGCATGAGGAAATCATCAGTGAGTACTGAGCAGCTGATGAGAGAGCAACGAAGGCTGCAGCTGATGTAAGTCACCTCCTCACCTTTCTGCCCTTTACGTTAGTAGCTGGAAACCTTAAGGTATATATTCCATTATTTCTCTCCAGTGCTGATTTGAAAGCAAAGTGTTAATAATACATGTTAGCTCTTGCATTGCTTTTTATGACTCTGAAAAGCAGAATGCATGTTAGCTCGCTGATTGCAGCCGCCTGGCAAAATTAATCTACAAAAGAAGAAATCCACTTCCTCCCTGCCTCCCTGGTAATCTACATCACAGATGGCTCACTGAGGAATTCCTCCATTTCCTCTCGATTTGTCCTTTCTTTCGCTTATTACACAACTCCACTCATCACACCTATCAGGCCTCCAACAAAGAGTAGGCCGGCTTCCCTCTCTAGCTAGTCAATGGCATTCGTAATTGGCACAGAGGGGAGAAAAGTTGCCAGCACTGAGCAGATTGCTCCTTTGGCACTGTGCTGACAACTGGCACGTCAGAAATATCATAGCTAGCTGCGGATTTAACGCACAGCATTTCCTCCCAGAGTGGGGCTGAGCCTTCTGCCACCTTTGCGCTTTCAGCTACTGCGTGTTCAGACAATATCCTCACCTTCCATCTACAGCAAACTCGCAACCACCCTCTTTCCATTGAAGGGTAGAAATAAAAGCCTGAAGTGGCATTAGAACTAAAGCTATTGACATAATAATAGGTGGGTATAGTACCCTTGACTAGTCCAGTGGTACTAAGCAAACATACCATCACCTGGTTTATGGTCCAATCTAGAGTTTTCCAAGTCAGCTGGGATCACTTCCATTGATTTCAGTGAACTGTGGATCCAGTCTTTAGAAAGGCAGCCTGTAATACACAGAAAAATTAAAGATATGGCAAAATTTCTCAGAAGGTAACATTCAGATAGCAGATCTACATATCCCACTTTTCAAGGATCTGTATAAATAGCTGTGCTGCCAATCTGTTTCATACCTTCTTCGTAGGCTTTCTGTGTGGCAAAAGATCTGTCAGGAGAAGGATCATTACATGCAGCTGGAAAAGATTAAGAAGCACTATTAAATTGCAATAAAAGACCTGTAAGTCAAGATGGAATAGGCTGAGCAGTTAACCCTGAAAGGAGAAAAAAGCACCATCATGAAACTCCAGGGTAAGAAAAACATGAACAAATATATTAGAAAGATCATTCCAACAGAGCAGCTATGAAACTCCTTCCTGCATCTGAGCACCCATGTTCAGCACAAATACCTGAAGAGAAACATTTTCATTTAACAGCCAACATGTCCCAAAGGGAATGCACTAATTTAAGGAAATCCACACTAGGCAGAAAAGATGCATGTAGGGCACTCTTGGCCCAATGGAGCGCAACAGAACTTCAGCACTTTGCATCCTACACAGAGTCCATCCATCAGGATCTTTATGGTGCTCGAGTACAGCAGTAACAAGACCCTGGTCTCAGCAGCTGATCTACACCCACGAAGGAGAATCTGCAAGGTGTACTGCCATCAGCGGCATGACTTGCTGTTTATTTTTCAGCTACTACAAAAGTCTAGAGCATGAGTAGCTTCAAATTCCTGGGGTAAACACCATCTTTCTATTTCTTTTTCTAATCCTCACAATTGCACATCGACACTTCAAATCCCTTCCATAACCATTTATTCTTCTACTCTTTTTCAGATTAAGGAACTGGAAACAGATTCCAAACAGAAACACCATGTGGAGACTGAAAATTCTGCACAAGAACAAGAAGCTTCTAAAGGAGCTGGTCTTCCACAAAAGATGGCCACAAAATCAAGCAGTTGCATGCAGGAACAGCTGGAGAAGATGCAGGACAAACTGAAAACATACAAAAACCAAACTGTCACACAATCATACCTCGCACACAGAGGCATATTGTCTCTCTGTACCACAGGAAGCACATATTCAATTTAAACTGTCAGCACCCGTAGACACCTGGCCCATTGTTGACTTGCACACCCCTCTTCAGACTGTTACCCACAAATGTGCATCATTCTTTACAAAGCATTACTCTCCTCTCCCTTCTTTGCAACCACTTCCTGTCCTCTAATATGTGCATAGATATGAACACACAATTAAAAACCCACCTATTAACTACCATTCTTTAGGGTCATGACTGTACTCTTCACCTTGACGTCACTATGCTGAAGAAACTCATCAGATATGTTCCAGGTCAGCTTTTTCCAGCGCAAAGACTCCCCTTGTTCAATCAAACCCTTTTGGTACAGGAACAGGAGGCCAACCAAAGCCTGGCCAAGGACAGGAAGGCCATACATGAAGTGGATGATGCTGAAGAGAGGGAGATGGGATGGCTGAATCAGCTCTAAACAAAATGCACACCAGGCGTTATGTCTCAGCAAGCAAAGGGCTCACTTTTGGAGAGATTATGCAAGTGCCTAAAGTCTCTCCCTCTGCATCAGCGGCTCAGGAACAGGCACCAAAGACAGAGCTCACATGTTTGAACCCAACTGCCATGAACTTACTAGAGCAGAAAAGGGTGTGGGATGGAGATGAGGAAAACATAGGTGTGTTCTCAACACCAGCTGACTCATGCAGTTCCCTACAAAAGGGAACAGAGATATTCCTCAAGTGTCTTTACGCACAGAGATAAGTTCTGAAATGTCTACTGGTTAGTACAGAGGTGTTTTCACTAATAAAACACAAAGCGGAAAAAAAGAAGCATCCTTCTACTTACAAAAGGGATGCACATTAAGGGCTAAATCTTTTTTTCAAGGGCAACAAAATTGCACAGCAAGGACCTTTCTTAGAAAAAAGCCCACCTCACCCTGGCATGGTACTCAGGACACTTCTGTACACACCAGCAGCCTAGCAGGGAAGACAGGGACCAAAACTACACAAAGCAAGTATGTAATTCCTCCACCCTCTCCTTCCTCCGGGCTAAAAACAAGGGGTAGCACATCATTGCTTCCAAAAGTGATTTCTTTCCATAGCAAGAGGTCTGATGGGCACACGCCTACACATTATAGGATTTCTATCTTCTTTCTTAACAAGGGTTCGAAAAGTAAATAAGGTACTGCTACAACACCACTTCAATCTATTTTTTTCCTCCAAAATACTATGTATCTTGCCAAGAGTTGCTCATTGAAAAATTGCTTTAGTACTGATTAAAAAACAGGTTTAAGTCTATATGGGAAAAAGGCTAGAAGACAGAAAAAGTGTGCAATGATCTGTAAATAGAAGAATTATCTGTGTGTCAGACCTGAAAAATTGCAAATAATATTTCTCAAGTATACCTGGAATGGTAGAAGACATCCAATGCTACTTGAAGGATCTGTGCTAACAGATTTGGGATTTTTCAAGTAAAGGATAGGAGCTGGGATCCGGGCCATCTCTTGCAAATAACTCCTCTCATCAATAGCCTTCATCCGTAGTCTTAATAAAGCTTATTGTATGGGGGAAAACTTGGAATTTGTTTGGAGTGAGACAGCAGAACATTGTGTTTGGGGTTGCTGCTCAAACCTAAGATGTTAGACGGAGCAGGATGATGCAACAGGAGAGAAGAGCATCACAGAAAGAGCAAATTTAGACAAGCTGGGAGGCAGAAACAGCTCCGCTGGCAGCACAGTGTGGTTCAGCGTGCAGGATGAGACTTCGCCTGTTGTAGGAGAATTACTCCAGAAGTAAGAGGGCTGACCCCTAAGGAATCACAGAATGGTTAAAGTTGGAAGGAACCTTAAAGATCATCAAGTTCCAACCCCCCTGCCCTGGGCAGGGACATCTCCCACTAGACCAAGTTGCTCAAAACCCCATCCAGCCAATGAATCAGCCAACGTTAACAATGCCAATGTACAACTTTGCTGCCATAATCGAAAAACATGGTGATAAAGACTGTTGTTGTTTCTTTTCTAGTGGTCATTTTCTGCAGGAGCTAGAGTAAAACACTGCTGTCATCCAAACACCCTGCTGTTGTTCACCAAGCCCTGCTCGGACAACTGGAACAAATGCGTTTAGGCATACAACCTTTGAAAAGCAGGCTAACGGGCCACAGATGCTGCCAGATATCACACATTTTACACTTTGCTCTGAAGGTGGTCATTTACAGCCTGAGCCCAGGGGCCTGCCAGCCTGAGCACACAGGCTCCTACCTGCTCCACCGCTGATCTTCCCTGCCAGGGGGCAAAGCAGTCAGCATCGAGCTCATCATTACCTAGAAAACCAGTATTGCAAAGAGACTGCACCAGTAAAAGCCTGGTCAAGCTGCACGCGGTGGGAGCAGTCTTCCTTCTATCTCATTCTGCATCGTGACCACTGCACACATTTCATATAAATGAATGGGGGGGGGGGCCCAGACATTGGGATACATTGTCTTTCCCTGCCTAAAAATCCCAAATTTGCAGTTATTTAGATCATCAGTGACTTCACCTAATCTTAAGGCAAAGTTCTGGATAATTCAAGAATATTACTGGAGAAAAATGATTCTGACAAATTACTGTGATCTACATGGCAGTTCTAGGGAAACAGGGAATACAATTAGGGGAAAAAATTACAGTATTACAGTTGTTGCATTTTCCTTTTAAACATCAGACATGATATGACACCATGCTGGAAATTGCTCCATTTTCAAATACTGAGACAAACAACACACATTGTTGCGTTTTCATCTGCAATTACCTGTTTGTATCTCTAACACCTGCTTCCAAAAAGACCTCTTTTCGAGTAGCCGCTCCCCATCCGCGTGCATTCACTGCATGAGGATGTCCCACCTCAACTTTTTTTTTCCATATATATATATATATATATATATATTAAGGTCAGAGTGCATCTAAACTACTTTCACTGAGATCTGTTCAGTCTTGTTTCCGAGACCTTAATCTCAAAAACATTGGCATCCTTTCTGGATTAGCACAGCAGAATTGTATCATCAATAGAGCAGGAACAATGGTGGAAAATTCTCTGCAAAGCTTCAGTGGAGAAAGAGCCTTAGCTTTTAATGCTTAAAAGCTCTGCAGAGTTCTTCATTTGGATACTTTCACCCCATCTGGTGAAAATTGTTTTGTAAACATAAAACTGTACTTAAACGTAATTTCATTCCTGTTACGTAATTTTACTTGTCCTAGTTGCGTATCTTTAATCTGTGCAGCTGATCTAGTTTTATCGTTAAGCCAATAAGGGCTGCAATGATTACATATCTCGCAGTTACAGAATCATAGTAACACTGATTTAGGAGACCATCAACTCTACCCTCCTTCCCAAAAGCAAGATCTTTACCGCACTTTTGCCATTCTGACAAATATTTGTCTGATCCATTCTTAAAAATCTCTAAGAAGAGCCTTGCAACCTGCCACGTCAGTCCCAGGCAGGGCTTGACTACTTCAAAGGAATCACTGAGAATTTTTTTCACTGTAACCTAGATCTGCCTTGCTGTTATCTCAGCTTACGACTTCTCGCCCTACCCCCAGTGGACATAAGAGAACAGATTGTTCTTTTCCTCATAGCAGCAGCCTTTTATCTATTTGAAGGCTTACCACAGCTTTCCTCAGTTTTCCGTCCTCTCAACAGGCTCAGCAAAAGTCATGTGTTCAAAGACTCTGATCATTATTGCCACCTTTTTCTCCAAATCATTCATATTTCTCTGTGGAGCCCAGGAAGGGACATACTCTTCTAGCACAGTTCATCAAAGCAGCATTCCTGTGTTTGCACTAACGGCATTTTCTTACCTATATGGACCTGCATGATGTTTGCTCCTTCTAAAACAGCAAGATGTTAAGGACTCCTATTCATCTTACGACCCACGGCAGCCCCTCCATCCTTTACCTTCCCTGTACAGCCAGCTGCCCAGTTCTTCCCAGTCTCGCAATTCTGAAGTTGGTTACAATAAAGTGTGCATCATGCACCTGCTACCGAACTGCATCCTATTTTTTTCCACAGAGCTCTCATTTTGAAACCTAGTTCTTCATGTTTATTCTGCCTTCAAACTCGATCTCATCTTGAAATGTAGTAATTACACTCTCTTATTTCATCATGGATGAGTAATGGACCCAGGGTAATTCCCTGTACAAGCACTGATATCAAGTACATTTTTCCTCAACCAGTTCCACAACTCCCTTAGAGCGGTATCATCTAGACTGGTTTCCCAGTTTATTATTAGAATATCCTGCAAGCCAGTGTCAGAAGCTCTACTAAAAATCAAGATATATGACCTATGCTGCTTCTCCCTTATCTGCAAGCTCTGTTATGCTGCCAGAAAAGGAAATTAGATTGGCTCAATTCATTCACAACAAAGCCATACTGGCTAGCATTCACCTTCTCGTTTCCTTCTAGATGCTTATAAATTGTTTATTTTCTCTCAGACTTGAAATTAAACTCACTACTCTATTGCTCCTTAGTATACCTGGGAGTCACTAATCTCTCCCGATTCCCCCCACTTGCCTTTTTGTTGTTGTTGTTGTTATACTTGAGCTCTTAAAAACCTCACAGGCGATGGAGTTTGAAGTTTCACAGGAGCCAAACCATGAGACCTCAAACCACAATTCCTCAAGGGGATTAAGAGTATGGCAAAGTACTGCAAATGCACTTCTTCCTGGATTCCAGACAGATATGAGGGAAGGCCCCACAGCACCTGAATGAGGCAGGATTGTCATCCCCTGCAGCGGGGAGCACCTTCCTTCCACCCTTCAGCCCCCCAAAAAAGGGAGGAAGGTCACAAAGACTCCTCACATGGCAACTAAGTCACCCTACCCTGAAGAGGCCCAAATGATCTCCCTTCAACTCCTCACACGCCTTCCCAAACCCGTGGCTCTTCCCCGGCACTGCCCACCTGACACAGACCTTAACACAGGAGGCCTGGCCCAAACCAGCCCCACCTTACACCCGGGGGGCCTGCAGACACCAGCCTCACGCCCCTTCCCACACAGGCAGCCGCGACCCCCCCTTCCCCTCCCTCACAAGGCGACAAAAGCACCGGGAATGACAAAAAAAACCCCTCCCCGGGGACGACTGAGCACCTCCCCTCACTCTCCCCGCTCCCTGAGGAACGATTCCCCCCTCACAGCGCACGCGCGCTCCCGGCACCCGCCTTTGTC
>NW_015090794.1:342397-362498 GCF_001431845.1 Calidris pugnax
CCTCACCCGCCGCCCGGAGCGGAGTCGCGTTGACTGACCAGAGTCCGCGAGTCCCGCTCCGCTCCCGCCGCCTCAGGTGAGTCCCCGCAGGGAGAGGGAAGCGGGGAGGGCGTGGAGGGGTTGGCTGTCCGCCGCGCCGCGCCGCTGGGCCGGCCTGCCCCCGCCCTGAGAGGGATGGGGGGGAGCCGGGGGGAGCCTGCAGGCCCGGTCGGTGCTGATTGGATGGCGGGGAGTCACCTCAGCCCTGGGGGGGGGGGGGCGTTGGGGGACACCCTTCATAAGGTGAGGCGGTGGGGACCCCTCCGCCCCTTCGACCTGAAGGGCCGGGGCCGCACGGGGGGGGACGGATGGGGCCGGGGAGGGAGCAGCCCCTGCCCCTGCTCCTCCGCGGCCTCCGCACCGGCGCTGTGCACCTGCGTTATCGGCGCGGGGCCGGGCCGCGGCCCGCAATCCATCCCAAACCGGTCGGCTTTATCATGCTAATGGTGTCCTGTGTCAGGAGGCTCGGCTGCGAGGAGTCACCCTCTTGGGAAAAGCTGCGCGGAGCGAGTTGGAAAGGAATGACAGCGGTGGGAGGCAACGCTTAATTATCGGCACTTCTCTTCCAGGTGTTTGGAAGGGATGTAGGTGCTGTGAAAATAGGCAGGGATTAAAAAGATGCCTTTCTTTCTCTGTCACACACACACACATACGTATGCTGTCTCCACTTCTGAGGCTGTATCCTGGCTAGTGGCTTGTCCAGGGATGGCCTCATGCCACATATTTCTCACCCCATTGAGAGATGACAGCAGCTGAGTCCTGTGCTTCCCAATCGTGGTCTTTTCAGTCTATGTACTGAAAGAATCCCTGCTGGACAAAGGTGCAAGGTTTCCTTTTTTTCTTTTTTTTCCCCTCCTTTTTTAAAATCTTATTGAAACTCAAGGACGGTTACTTTGCATTGGAAAAAAAAGCATCAGGGATAGCTGCATTAAGTACTTGGCTAACAAAGTTATCATAACAGTATATTCCATGTGTGAGATTCAGAGGTTGGCTGACGGGAAGACATCGAGGAGTTTACTACATATGAATTATATCAAGAATCGTAGACCCAGTTGCAGTTTCTCTAGTGAAATAGGAGTTTGATTTTGTCTGTGTATTGCTAAGGAATAAATATAACTAGAAGACTTCAGTAAGATTTATCTTCCCAAAGAAAATAGCTCTGCAACTATCAGATGACAGAAATAGGAGTGCTTTTTGAGATTATCATCGCTGTTGTTTTTTATGAGTTTGTTACCAAACTAAAATGGAAAACAGTCGCTTGCTACCGGTTGCAGTGCTCAAGAAACTGAATCAATGGAAAAGAATGAATGATCTTGCTTGTCTAGGCTGTCATTGGGAACAGCATGTAGGTTAGTAGAAAACTCTGAACTAGACGTTAGGATGGGACCGTATCATTTATATGTAGTGCCAGTCTGTGGAGTAAATACCAGGGTTGTATTAGAATGTGTTTTGAAATAGCTGCGTTCCTTGGGGAGAGAAGATTGGATATTTTTATATTTTATTTCGGAAAGAGTAGAAAAAGCCTAGCATTCCTTGTTGGTAGAACAGCTCTTCAACTTTTCCTGTATATGGAAATGTACTGCTACTGAATGTTGGCATGTACTAAAGCAAGATTGTGGAAAAAGCAATTTGCAGTTGCGTTTTGCTTATATTAACACATGGAATCTTAAATCATGGCTGTCCAAGGTCAAAGGTAACTCGGATTATGTCAATGTTTTCTCATTAGTAAAAAGTAAATAATTATTTTGTTTAAGACTGCATATATTTAAAAGCTTCATTTGATTGGTAGTATATGATTATTAGAAGAACCCTGAAAATTGTGCTGGTTAAAATTATGAACTGGACTTAAAGCTTGTATAGCTAAAAGTTGTATTTGAAATGTAACTGTAAGTAGTATTTCTTCAAAATAGCAGTGCTTGATTTCTTTTAAAAAAAAAAAGTAGATCAGAAAAGAAAAAGTCTCTCCAATTATTTGAATTGGCGAAGTGCTGTATTATCTCTGCTCCAAGATTCAGCACTTTCAGCATATTTGTTAAATGACTGGAGTGATAGTAACTGCTGAGCTCCGTAAGAACGTACTCATCTTTCATTCACTCCTGAGTTTCTGTTGGACTGCCATTCGTTTCCTGTTTGCTTCCAAATTCCTACCTTGTCCTGACGTCTCCACCCTCTGCTAACATGGCCATACTTGGGTATGTTGTAATTTCAGGCTGTAATGGGTGTGGATGTCTTGGAATGACATCACAGAGAGATTTCTTTTTAGATCTATATGTAAGGGTAAAAAGACTTTGAACCATCTGTGGTTCAAAATTACTATGAAAAATTAGTGGAATATATGGAAGGAATTGAAAAATCCAAGTTATATGTATTGACCTACGTGCATTTTAATTATTCCAGGTGACCTTGAGTTTTTATGACATTATCTTCCATTCACTTACGCTGCCATTGAGTAATACAGGGCTTAGAATACAATATGATATTTTAAACAACTTTGTAATTGTGGGTCAGCGTGCCTCCAATTACAGATGTTCAGCACTTTCACTTGTAGCAATTATAAGTTAAAGGAAAAACTAGGTGTTTAGCTTTTTAAAAAACCAAATTAAAATACTTACAAACTAGAATGATTCAGCTTGTTCTTTTAGTGTTTGAATCTCATGGGGGCTAACGCTTAACTATAAAACAGTTAAGTGCTAGGATTAATTTGAAGAAATTAGTAATTAGTTGATTAGTAATCTTAATAATTTTCCCCTAGGACACGTATAAATGGTTTTATCAAATAATACATCAGTAGATTACAGTTACATATCAATATTCTGGATACACCAATTTAGCCTCCTGAAAAGAAAGAAGAAAAAGATTTGATTGTAGTGCTGCCTGTGAGCCTTGATACGTGTCAGGATCTTGAATCCATTCACTGAGCTACGTCCCTGGAATTTTTATTTTTTTATCAAGTGTTCTATTTTGTAGTAAAATTATTAAGGTTTGTAAGATATCCTGACAACCTGTTGTCTTGCCTGTGAGGATTAGGTCAGTCGCAATTAGCAGGACAGTTAAAAGTCATTGGCCAACTGAAGTATCAGGGTGTTTGGCAAAGGCAATTCTTTAACATCTTAACATATGAGTAAGTTGTGATCTTCTGTAAGAAAATTGTAATAGTGGACTGAAACAACCTTGGTAAATATTGAAGGCTGACTTTGTTTTAATGATTATCGAATTTTGAAGTGTCTTGTTTTCAATTTTACACCTTTCAGCTTTTTCAATTTTTACAACATAGGAATATCTTTAACTCGGAATGTCTCTACATCAGTTTTTACTAGAGCCAATCACCTGCCATGCATGGAACAGAGACCGTACTCGTAAGTAATATGTTAATTTTTTATTTTTTTTTTTTTTCAATTACTGTTTTCTCTTTGCTGTCAGTTTGTGATCTTTTAATGTTCTGCATAACATTTAGGAAAGGTATGATCAAATGCATAGTGCTACATCTTAAGCATTCCACTCAGGATCCAAAAAGCACTCATCTTCTAAATTGGAACTTTTTTAAACCTATTACTGGAACTCTGGCATATGAGCAAATCTAGTCTTATGAGTGTTCCAGGAAGCTTTGCCTCTTGGTCTGTACCTCGTGAGAATATAACCCGCCCCTTATCTTCTTTGACCCTCTATTTCCATACCCCAAACCAGGCTTTTTCTTATAATAGCCTAGTTTTTCACTATAATGTGAACTGTTGTGTCTTTCTGTGCAGTGTATTCATGACCATGTTACTTGAGGTTATCCGGGGATGTTGGCCCTTTATTTACAAAACCTATAAAATGCTCAGAAATTTGAGAATACAGTTTTCAAATTGGAAAGCCTTTTTAAATAAAGCATTTGGTATTAAAAAGCCTTCTGTACTATTGGATTGTTTTATTTCTTCTTCAAGAGATTGCCATTAGCCCTAATAATCATGAAGTCCACATCTACAAGAAGAGTGGGAACCAGTGGGTAAAGGCTCACGAGCTGAAGGAGCACAATGGGCACATTACAGGTAAGAGAAAATTGTGCTGTGCCACATATGAAGTTTTTCAGCCCCCTGCTTTCCCCAGTCAAGAATCTGAACAGGAAATCTGCAAGTGTCAAGTAAATAGATCTTTTTATAGGTTGGCATTCCCACTTGCAGAGAGCTTTGCAGCATTTTTCTGGAGTACCTGCAATGAATGTTAGCAGGAAAAGCCCTATTTCATTTCTAGACATTTTTGTAGAACAACTGAGCCTGCCTTTCTTATCTATTGCTTATTTTTAATTCGTGAAGACACCATGAAAATAAATTTTCAGTCTTCTGAAGTAATCTGGTGGTGTGTCGAACTCTCCTGGTGAGACATGGCGGCTCCCTTTCAAGTGCTAGGATTAAAACTTCAAGGGTACAACTGTTGTGTCAGTTTGTGGTTTCCGACAGCAATAAATACCCTTTTTTAGGGACTGTTGAAGCACTTGAAGTGGTCAGTCCTGACCTTGTGACAGGCCATCAGTGAGCACATTTTACTGCAGGCCCAGAGCATCTGTAGATCCGCAGCAGATCTGTAACAAGAGCTGCTACGATGAGTCACAAGGTGTTATTTTTAAAATGTGATTGTCCTGTGGTAGTCGTTTTACTGGGGGTTTTTTCACGGTGATATTTTTATAAGGGCTTTATTCTCTGATATTACTGGGGGTTTTTTCATGGTGATATTTTTATAAGGGCTTTATTCTCTGAGGAAATTAAAGTAATTAATACAAGCGCTTGCCCAAAACAGCAATATCCTTTATTCTATTCTCAACTCACTAATGGGCGGAAGTATCTGCCCAACAGCGTTTTGCAGAAACTTTATTTGATTTATCTGATTCTGTGTCAAAGAGCAGACCTGTACGTGCCCTTTTGCAAAGAGTCACTTGGGCTGAATTTACAAATGACGTTGCCGTTCCCCAAAGACATTTCTCTGCATTTTTCCTTGTACCTGTTAGTGTTAGAAGCTAAATATTCATGACTTGGGAAAAGAGCTCTCTCCGCTTTCCTGCCTAGCGTATACCTTTGGAATACTAAATGCTGTGGTTGTCCTAAAGAATAGACTTAAACTGTGGTTAGACACAGGAGATAGACTGATCAAACCGCTCGTTGCCTCTGACGGGAGTGATTCAACCGCTGCTTTTGCTCACGAGGGACAAGGTCCCTTGTCTTGCCTTCTGTGTGTTAATTCAGGTATTTGTGGTGAGTTGCCTCTGTTCACCTAAAGAAGCGTAAGCCTGTTTTAGAGTTGGCAATATATGACTGATATGGTAAAATTAGTACAAATTCTTTCTATCACTTATATCCTTTTTTCAGTTTGTGTGCTTAAGGAATATTTTTAATACCGAGGAGAGTTATGGAAAACCATTGAACTACAATTTTGTGGCAGGAGAGTTAAAGATGTCACTCTGCATCTCAAAGAGGGATGCTGAAGAAAAGATAAAAAATGATGTTGCTGTGAGACTTTCCGTTTGAGAGCATCCTTCACTGCATAAGAAGGGAAAGAAGCAATAGCAGGCTTATCAAAGGCTTTGTTTTATTCTTTCTATTTGTTATTTTCGCTTGGTAGACGTTTTCTTTCTCATGGCACAGCTCAAATAGGGATGGAAAAAATGTTAAGGATTGTATCAGTACATAAAGATTGATCACTTCTAACCAAAAAAACCCCATCCTGCTATCTAAACTTTTGGATCACGACTGTGGTCTGGCAGCAAGCAGACATCTACGTTAGAGGTTTGTGCATAGTTTTAGAATTGCTTGGTTTCTGCTGTCAAATCGGGTCTCTGGGCAGAAAGTGGTTTGAAGGATGCTGACGGAGAGGCCTTAGCTGGTCTGCAGAGCTCCATCTGTTGGCCAACCCAGAGCGGGCCTCCTCAGCGAGCCAATTCCCTGTGGAATCTGGAAATTTGGGATCTGCAATTTTGATGAAAGCTAGAGGGACAAACCGGTATCCCTAACAGTTTAAAAAGGTGCCTGGAGAGTAAGTGAAGAAGGGGAATACCAACATAACGGTAATAACTGTCTCTGTAGTAGGCAGCTTCCATCGTTCCAGTCTTATTGTAAAACAAACGGTATAAAGGTAAAAGTTTATTAATGTAGACTCTAATTTTCAGGTATTGACTGGGCTCCCAAAAGCGACCGCATCGTAACCTGCGGTGCAGACCGTAATGCCTATGTCTGGAGTCAGAAGGACGGCGTGTGGAAACCAACCCTTGTGATCCTGAGAATTAATCGTGCAGCCACCTTTGTGAAATGGTCTCCCCTGGAGAACAAATTTGCTGTGGGGAGCGGAGCTCGACTTATATCCGTGTGCTACTTTGAATCTGAAAATGACTGGTGAGCTGTTTCATTTCCATTTATACCTTTAAGGTCTTCACGGGAAAGCTAAAGCCTGGAGTTTAACGGTGGTAACTAGGTTACTGTTTTACTGATTTCTAAAATCTGCAGGAAATCTCCATCTGTTGGCCAAGCCAGAGCGGGCCTCCTCAGCGAGCCAATTCCCTGTGGAATCTGGAAATTTGGGATCTGCAATTTTGATGAAAGCTAGAGGGACAAACCGGTATCCCTAACGGTTTAAAAAGGCGCCTGGAGAATAAGTGAAGAAGGGGGAATACCAACATAACAGTAAGAACTGTCTCTGTAGTAGGCAGCTTCCATCATTCCAGTCTTACTGTAAAACAAATGGTATAAAGGTAAAAATTTATTAAGGTAGACTCTAATTTTCAGGTATTGACTGGGCAGTTTAAAAAGGTGCCTGGAGAGTAAGTGAAGAAGGGGAATACCAACATAACGGTAATAACTGTCTCTGTAGTAGGCAGCTTCCATCGTTCCAGTCTTATTGTAAAACAAACGGTATAAAGGTAAAAGTTTATTAATGTAGACTCTAATTTTCAGGTATTGACTGGGCTCCCAAAAGCGACCGCATCGTAACCTGCGGTGCAGACCGTAATGCCTATGTCTGGAGTCAGAAGGACGGCGTGTGGAAACCAACCCTTGTGATCCTGAGAATTAATCGTGCAGCCACCTTTGTGAAATGGTCTCCCCTGGAGAACAAATTTGCTGTGGGGAGCGGAGCTCGACTTATATCCGTGTGCTACTTTGAATCTGAAAATGACTGGTGAGCTGTTTCATTTCCATTTATACCTTTAAGGTCTTCACGGGAAAGCTAAAGCCTGGAGTTTAACGGTGGTAACTAGGTTACTGTTTTACTGATTTCTAAAATCTGCAGGAAATGTAGAGGGATAAACCTCGTTAGTTTTTTCATGGTCTTTTTCCATCTTAAGGAAAAAAGGTTCCCTCTTTTACTTCTTTACTCTGGTGTAGGGGAAAAGATTCCCTCTTTTACTTCTTTACTCTGGTGTAGCACCCAAAGGCCTTTGACTTAGCATAGTTTCAGGTGATATATGTTGGCGTGGACGTGTTCTGGCTGACTGTCATAAACATATGTTGCTTTTCTAAAAGTACAAGATTTTCTACAGAGTAAAAATTTCTTTTCCACAACCGTATGATTGAAAAAAGAGAAATGTTTCCTCCCCCACCTCCTTCCAGAATGAATGAAGAAACCTTGACTTGAGTTCTCTTCCTTATAGATTATTTTGGGCCATTTCTTGTCATTAAAGAATTCAACTCTGTCACTTATCTCCAGGGTGCTCTATTAGAAGATGTTTGAGCTTGTCATCTACCTGCTCTGTATTCTGTCCTGTATTTTTATCATAGCTTATAGGTTTCAGACAGGACTATCACAAATATTTCCACTGTTAACGTTTTTTTTTCTCTTTGCCATCTAAACTTAGTGCTTCTGATCTTTAATGTGTCTACATTTGTAGCTGTATGTGTTGGAACATAAACATGCCTAATACCCCAGGTGTCTGTGCCTGCCGTTCTGTGTGCAGTCTTCCACATGGAGATGGTAAACAGTGATACCATCTGCAAAGTACATTTTAAAGATTGTTTTGGACTTTTATGCTTTCCAACACATTCAGTTATTAACATTTTCTCTGCCTCGCTTGCCTGCAGAAGAACCAAAACCCCATATGTTGAAGACAAATCATTTAATGCGATCCTTAAAACTGCTTGTGCCTGATGGAAGTACCATCAAAGAAAAAGCACCATCATCCCAAAGGCCATCAAGTGACTCAGATTTTGTTACTATTTTGTAAATAGTTCAAACAAACTAAATCTGTTGAGATGTATTTAGGCTAATATTGATGCATTCAACATCAGGTTCACTTTTCACTGTATTTCAAATAACTGGGATGTATGTGCTGGTCATATCATTGGCAGTTCACCCATTTACTTGTGGCATTTTATAGTTACTGTATTAAACAGTAGAAAAGTGGATGGGCAAGAGAGATGACTGTAAAACTCATTGGAAGGAGCTGGAGAGGACTTGTGCTTAGTGAACTGAAAAAAACAGTGCTTCTTATCACAATATCACAGTCAAAGCTGAGCTCTTCACAGGATGTAAGGGACCAGGCAATTACTGTGCAAAATTCACGTTAATGAGTTCCCATATGATGCATTATAAAAATTAGTTAGAAGGGGAATAGGACTCAGGTGAAAAGATATATTTAACATGAGCTTGTTCATAGTATTTAAAATTTTAATTAAGATAACCATATAAAGTTCACAGATAGTACAATGGAATGTGAAAGATTTGGGCATAATGTGTGTTTTGCAAAACTGATGTGTTTAGTCATTGGGAAGGGAGTGATCTTTTTGAGGGGTACTTCAAGGACTTGGGGGAGTCCGGTAAAATATTTTCGTATAAATTTTATATCTCTTTTTTATTATTATTTATTCTTTTTAAATTTAGGTGGGTGAGCAAACACATTAAAAAGCCCATCCGTTCCACTGTCCTTAGCCTGGACTGGCACCCCAACAACGTTTTGCTGGCTGCGGGATCCTGTGACTTCAAATGCAGGTGAGAGAAAACAAAGCATCTTTAAATGGGTTTGGATCACTGGTTCATGTTAGTACCATGAGCATGTTGATCATGTATTTGCTATTAGAATAGAAACGGCTCCTTTTATACTGTTGTTATTGAAATAAAATATCCAGCTTGAGAAACTTTGGCACTGCAGCAGCAGCCTTTGGGCTATTAACGTGTCTGTGGAGGGAGATGCCTGAATTTAATGAACTGGTGGGTTTCTTTACTAACAGTACACAGAAGTAGTACTATGTGTGTGCACTGAGTGCTGAGATCTGGTTGTCAGGCTGAAATTAGACTAGCAGGTGCTATCTTGTAGAGTTGTTAAGAGTTTAAAAAGCAATATCCTAATGATGCAGCTCCAAAATAACTTGGCACTTCCAAAGGCTTATCTGTTTTATTCCAAGTCACTTTTTCTCTCCCCTTCACCTGTGTTAACCTTTAATATTCCTGCAGCCCTGTGGTGAGCAAGGTCAAGGAATTGATGCACCTGAAACTCAATGCAACAAAACACGGTTTTGAAGAGCATTTAAAAAACCCCAGCAGATTGGTGTGTGAGATGGATGGAGTAGTCTTTCAAACTGATTATGAAATTACACCGTGAGGGATAGGTCCTGCCACTTGCTCTGTGCTGAGTGATTGAGGTCACTGTAATGAAGTCTGCACGGGGACCTGTCTGCAGAGTTGCTACTTTAATTCAGATTTTACTTAATCACTTGTACCTTGAATAATCATGAAAGCTTCTTTTCTTACATTCTTTATGTAACAGGGCAATTTTTAAGCTTCAAAGTGTGTACTAAAAATGACTAAGAAGGAGTGGGAGGGGGAGGTGGGACCGATTATTACATTCCTTATTTCAGAATGAAACCCATGCATCTAAATTCAATCCTTGGATACCTTTTTATGTAAAGAGACGTTAAATGGAAGTTGGGAAGACGAGGACAGTTGTCTCCCTCTCCTGCATTATCTCCAGTGTTGATTAGATAAACTATTATACATATTCACTTCCTTTCACAAAAAAATGTGATGTAAAATGTACTCATTCATCTTCCAGAAGCAGCTGCTTTTCATGTGTGGAAATTTTTTCGTGTGTGTTCAAAAAGCATCTCAGGACTCTGACATGAGGTCAGCTGAGATTATCTATATCTGTCTATCACTTTGGACTTCAGCTACAGGCTTTGGTCGGTGCTTGTTATGTACATTGCATCCCTCATTATCTCCTCTTTCCTGTTTTCATTGAGAAGTTAGACTTCAATTATTTCCTGTTCAATATAAGTTTGGGGATCTTGGGGGTTGTTTTTGCTGTTGTTTGTTTGTTTTTTTGGAAGAAAGTCAAGATGTCAATTCCAGTTGATTTCCTGGGAGCGTTCTCTGGAAGACTTCCTTAGTCTTTTGTTTCCCATCAGAAAACTTATTGTGTCCTGCATCTTATTTCTCTGAAAAACGGTGTATATTTTGGAAAAAAAAATCAGATCTTGGTTTAAAACATTTGGGAAACTTTCTGCTATTGCTTAACAAACATTTCACTTCAGGATTAATCATTCAATAATATTATTCCTTTTATCATAGAAATCTCCATATAGCAACATTAAAGGAAGAAAGGAAAAATAGTGGAGATTGGTACCAGGTTTATGTTTCTATTTCTTCCCCAAACCCAGGGAAGAATATTCTCTCTGCTAAATGATGAACATAGATCTCTAGAATTCCAGTTCTAGGGAATGTTTAGTTACATATTAAAGATAACGAAGATACTTGGGCCTGAAGTATCTGTTCTGATGGGTGGTTCTGGAGAAAATTATGGAATGGATGTGCCAGAGCCACTGCCAGCTAATAAGCAGCTTAAGTGGGAGACAGTTTGGAAAAAGAATGGGGGGGCAGAAGAGGCTCCAAGTTGATAGGTATTCAGCAGAGGTTTTTCAGTACCTGGCCTAAATGAGCTCCTCTTGTCTTTAGAAACATATATATATATCTAACAGCACCACATAGGTGTGAATTTTATATTCTTGCTGGAACAATCTTGCTGTGGGAATGAAAGTCATTTCCCAATGTTCTTTGAAGGCTGGGGCCTTCAAGCTGAGATGATTTTGATTTTAAAAGAGAGGTAGACTTTAGTAAGGGTAAAGATTTTTTATTTTTTTTTTTTACCTAACAGTTATTCTTCAAGGTCTTCCACTGCTTAGGAATGATTTTTCTGCCTTGTGTCAAAGGCTGTTGCTTTAAACATCTTGTCCTATTTCCATACATTAAGAGAACCGTCCTTTCAGATGTCTCTATAAAATTAAGTTTGTGGAAGGATTACCATTAGATTATATTGAAACTGATAGAGCCAAGTATAAATTTATACTTAATTCTCTGAAAATCTGTACCTAATATAGCTGCAGTTAAACCCTTCTGTTCCAAATGACCAGCTTTATTTGAATAAGCTGAATATAGTTACCTTTAGAAGTGCATACCCCACACATCTAAAAGATTTAAAAAACGGTGAGGGGGGAGCGGCGTTTCCTTCAACTCACTATAAAATAATTCCTTTTTGTGTTTGACTGCAACCAGGAATATTGTATCAGGTTTTTTCTCTTATACTGAGATGTTTCTGGGGTAGTAGGATGGCGTAGCTCCCTCGCTCCTCCCGTTCAATGGACTCTAATCCTATGTTTGTGACGTCCCAGTAACTTCCATGGTAACAGTCAAGAACACCATATTGTGGCACGTCTGAATCATGCAGAAGGAATTTGATGAAAGGGGAAGGCTTTCTATTTAAACATATCTTGAAAATTGTAGTGCTGGGAAAAAAAAAACCCTATAAAAACATAGTGATAACTCAGGTTGTCAAGGCATTCTTTCAGGAATGAGCCAGAATAAGGTGGCTCAGAACCCCTTTGCTGGCATTTGGACATCGGGGTGTTTTTTGTTTTTTTTTTCTTTGCAATGCTGCTAAAAAAATGAATGTTCTTTAAAAGCGGATAATTTTGTAGGTGTTTGTATTCGCTTCTAATTATACAGTGCAATTTGTGGGGTTTTTTTCCCCTAACTGAAGAATTGACTCTGGGAGTTATTAGCACTGCGAAGGGATGAAAGGGAAATCTTAGCACAGTGGAAAATTCAATGTATGGTTTTGTGCCATCTTCTGGAAAAAAGGAGCAAGATACAAGACAGTACATTTATGAGAGCCCTGCAGGCCTCACACCCTCTGTGCTATTGCTTTCTCTCTGTATGTTGAAGGTTCCCAGCTGCTAGTGGCTTGTTTAATGATACAGTAGTATTTTATTTTGGTAGAATTAGAATGCATCTGGTTGTTTCCAATGTGAAATATATATGTAGCTCCCAGGAGGGTTTTTTTTTTCTATCTTTGTTCATGCTGAAATCTTTTTCTTTCCAGGGTGTTTTCCGCTTACATTAAGGAAGTGGATGAAAAACCAGCCAGTACCCCGTGGGGCTCCAAAATGCCTTTTGGGCAACTGATGTCAGAATTTGGGGGTGCTGGAAGTGGTGGCTGGGTGCACAGTGTCAGTTTTTCTGCCAGCGGGAACCGCCTAGCCTGGGTCAGTCACGATAGTACCGTGTCGGTTGCTGATGCCTCAAAAAATATGATGTAAGTATGTTTTTTTTTTTTTCTGTTAGCTCTTAGCTGTTTGACACAGAGGGAAACAGTATGTGGAATGTTGTGCTTGCAACAACGAGAGCTGTGACTGCTGTTCCCAGTTTTGACAATTTTACTGTAGATTCCAGGAGGCTGTTTGAGGCCTGTGTAAATAAGGTAGAATCTTAGAATTTTAGATTATATGATTTAAGCTTCTTATAAGAATTCTTCAGTGACAGTGCAGTCCATTTACTTTTTGGGGGCGGAAAGCATTTGAAAAAAAAATAAGAATCCGTTCCACTCTAGTGATTGGGGAAACAATATTTCCTTGTAAATGGATTCGAGAGGATCCAGAAACATGCTCACTCCATAACTACTAAAACCCTACCCCCAGCCAGGATCTGGAAAACAAGTTGTTCATTTCATGAAATGTTAATTCCAATCACTGTCCTTCAGACACTGCTGCTGCAAGGTTTCAACTTACACCTCCCAATCCAACCAAATATTTTATTAACAATTCCTCCCTCTCCCTATTGAGCTGAGTAAATTTGGAGTGTTTGTGGCTTTCTAACCAAGAAGGTAGAGATTCCCTGTACGTTTTGATAGCAGAGATCTCTGGTGGATCATCCTGTGCTTCGTTGTGAATTATGGTTCTGTTTGCTGCAGCTCTCTAAGTACCTGGCTGGAGATATCATTAAGTGTAAAGTGTTCTAGAACTCTTTTCTCAATTGTTATAAAATCACAGATTTACCATACAGGCTTTTTCCTGCTGAAAAGATGATGTCAAGCACTAAAACTTCAAGTGTTTTTTGGATGCCAATGAAATGAATAGCTTCATCAATTTGAATCTTTTCTTGGGGGGATCTTTTTTTACTCTTGCTGTTATTTACACCCAATACTAAGTAACTTCAGCCTTTCACCTGGAATACTTCATATTCATTAGAAATCTTCCAGGACACTTCCATTAGGATAAAACTTATTACCACAAATTTCAACTTTCTGGTGTCACCTCAGGACAACTGAGCTACACTGACTTCTTTTCCAATAATCCTTGTGTGGGAACAGTCTCTATTTTTTGTTGGAGCCAAAGATGAGAGGTTTCAATGAAGTCCTCTAACAAATGTTCTTGTGTTCAGGGTTTCGCAGCTGAAAACAGAGTTCCTCCCACTCCTGAGTGTGTCATTTGTCTCCGAGAACAGTGTGGTGGCAGCTGTAAGTGTCTATTATTTTCTCCTTGTAGTGTTGTAGTGTTTTGGAGAGGGAGAAACATCATAAATTGCAAAGTTAATAATAAGCAAGCTCTGCCATAGTGTTTATTTTTGCATTTCTGCAATTAACAGCAGCAGAAGAAAGGAAATGGTGACTCTGTTGGTTATGTTTCTTGACATTCTTTCGTGATATCTGGTTGCAGGGCCATGACTGCTGCCCGATGCTCTTTAACTGTGATGACCGTGGCTTGCTGACCTTTGTTTCCAAACTAGACATTCCAAAACAGAGCATCCAGCGCAATATTTCCGCTATGGAACGCTTCCGAAACATGGATAAAAGAGCCACTACAGAAGATCGTAACACTACCCTGGAGACACTGCACCAAAACAGTATAACGTGAGTGTCTCAGCCCCCAATCTGAGGGGAAGGAACATTCTCTTTGCACTTTAGTTTCCCAGGATTTATTGTAAACCTACAAGAGCTCCAATGTGCCGTACCAGATGGGTGTAGCTGGTATCCCGTTTTCATTTGAGTCTTTTGCTAACAGCTGTCTGTTTCCGGGGCTTAGATGGAAGCTGGTGAAGTTAATCATTAGCAGGGCATGCGTGCTTCGGCTGTTTGCTCGTGTTTAATGAGTTCTGTAACTTGAACACAGTTTATCTTATCAAATATGTAGATAGCTCACAAGAGGGTGGTAGCACCGTGCAAAATCTAGGCAGCAAAAATTCACCTGAAACAGGAATTCACATACCAGGTTCCTATTTCAGATGTTATTTCCATGCATATTTACTCATTAAAAGAATTAATTCAGGTTGAGTAAAATATCCTTGCATTTGAAAAACTGTCAGCCCAAGAACAACATTTAGGCTACAGCCACCAAGCAATAAAAGAGCTTTTGGCATCCTTTTTCTTTGCTTAGTTTTCTGAAGCGTTGTACCAATAACCTAGCGTGAGCTCTGCTGTACTTACGTCTCCCTTTGAGAGAGTAGGAGTTGAATTCGGCCCAAATTCCACAGTTTTTTGGCTCTCTGGAATGGGTGTCTGTGTTACAACTATCGCTCTCCGTTTTCAGCCAAGTGTCTATTTATGAGATAGACAAACGAGATTGTCGTAAATTCTGCACCACCGGCATTGATGGAGCAATGACCATCTGGGATTTCAAGGTACACTTTTACCACCGTCTTTATGTGATCCAGGTGTGGTTGTGGGGTGGCTTTTTTTTCTTGATCTCTGGCATCAACTTCTGGGGCTCAGCCCTAACACAGGTTTTATCAGCAGTAGGAAATCCAGGCTGGAATATTCAAGACCGTTTGTGACCTCCCTAAGGAAGACAGAGCCCAGATTCAGCATAAATGTAGATATACTTTATTAGTAGATGGTGTTAAATCAGACTTCATTGGGTTTTTTTTTAATGGAATTGCTCATGTCCCTGTAGGAATCCCACAAATTCTTTTCCAGATGGTGTTAAATCAGACTTAATTTTTTTTTTTTTTAATGGAATTGCTCGTGTCCCTGTAGGAATCCCACAAATTCTTTTCTTTTCCGACCTCTACCTCAGCCACAAGGTGGGGAGAGACTTTTGATCAGGGAGTGGAGCGATAGGATGAGGGGTGATGGTTTTCAACTGAAAAGGGGGAGATTGAGATTAGATACTAGGAAGACATTCTTTGCTGTGAGGGTGGTGAGGCACTGGCCCAGGTTGCCCAGAGAAGCTGTGGCTGCCCCATCCCTGGAGGGGTTCAAGGCCAGGCTGGATGGGGCTTGGAGCAACCTGGTCTGGTGGGAGGTGTCCCTGCCCAGGGCAGGGGGTTGGAACTGGATGGTCTTTAAAATCCCTTCCAACCTGAACCATTCTGTGATTCAGAGCAAGTGCTTGCCTTGCTGAGGACTGTCCAACAGAGGTCTCTGCTGGTCTCCCCAAACTGCCTTTTAGGAAGAGACTGGTTGGTCTGTGTTCCTTAATGCCGGAAAGCTCCAGCGGGGACAGGAGCCAAGTAAAAACTGCTTTAATGCAGTTTCAGGGGAAGAGGGTGGAATCACAGCTCTCTATATGCATGAGCTTGACATGAATGATTGTAATGGTGTCTGGCTCTTGAATATCAGTCTGATCTCAAGCATTTGGGGTTTTTACTCTTTTTTTTTTTTTCTTAACTTCAGCCTTGACGCTGCATTATTTAACACAGTATCCTGTAGCAGATTGTGATTAAGGTTTTTTTTTCCTCTCTTTCAAGACCTTAGAGTCCTCTATTCAAGGTCTACGAATCATGTAAAGATGGATTTCCGTGATCTAGCAGGACAAACTGCTTGACAGAATGCAGCTCCCACATCTGCACAGACCCGAAAAGGGAGGAGGAAGGTGGAATATTTGGAAACACTGAGAAAATACAGCTTGGCAGATTTTCTTTTGAATCTAAATTTGGTGAATTGTGTTGGTTTCAAAATCAGCTGTGATTGTTCTTTTTTTTTTTTATTTTTTTTTTTTCGGTTGGTTGTTTCATTCCATTCTTTACCAAAGCTGCTCCTTAAGTAGTTTATTGCAGGAAGTTATGAATCACTAACTTAAAAGGGGAATTTTATGTAAATTGTCTGCTAGAAATAATAATAATAAAAACAAAAAGAAAAACTGATTCTTTGTCTCGATGCTTGTTAGCAGGGATTAAAAAATGGATATTAAGGGAATTAACTCTGCAAGAGAGGGCAGGGAAAACCCTGCAGCGATATTTTATGGCTTTAAAACAGGAAGAGTTCATCTTAACTGAAAGTTTTGTAAAATTGGCAGCTGATGACCCGGAGTTCTGATGGTCTGGGTGTGAAGGTTCAGCTCCTGGGCTTCTTTCAGGGGAATTGTTCTCTTGAGGTAATGATTTTAGAGGATGAACAGTTTTATCCTGCTGACTCTTAGTACAGTCTGCCTGGCATTTAATCCAGTAATATCAGCAAATTAACCTGAATGTCTTTTTTTTTTTTATTGCCTGTTTAGTGGGTCATAGATTTCCAAAAGGTGAAATGACCAGAATTATTTTGTAGTTCCCTTTTAGGATTTGTCCAAAGGCTTCTCACAGTGCAGTGCCTGGGAAGGGAGGCTGCGTGCGTTCCCTTTTAGGATTTTTCTCGCAGTGCAGTGCCTGGGAAGGGAGGCTGCGTGTGGAAAGGGAGGAAAAAAATCTGCTGAGCCAGATTTTGGGAGGACAAATTAAAAGCAAATCACTTTTTTAAGTCGGTGACGCTCCCCAGGCCTGGGTGTCGTGTTGGAGCCGAGTGCTTGGCCTGGAAAATCTCCTGTTTATAATCACTGCTGGAGAAATAATACACCCTTAACAGAAGTATTGGTGCTTCTGTGCAGATCCTTTGTCTCCAGGTGACTGGATCTTCTCAAGTTCCATTCTGAGTCCCGGTAGCTCACGGAGGCATTTGCATGTAAATTATTTTATTCACGTGGTTTAATTACTCTTAACTGTGTTGCTGCCACGAGGCTTGAGACAGGCTGAGGAGAGAATGGGTTATCTGTCTTCCACTGTTGCTTTGCAAGGTTTCAGACTTTGTCATTTCTGTTGAAAATGCAGAAGTGTCTTAAAAAAAAAAACAACCCCAACAACTCAATGACTAAATTTACCACTTCCTCTGGAACCGGAGTTGCTTCATACCCTGCTCGTGTCTCAGCTGGGAGCGACTGAGGAGGGAGGGTGGAGGAGAAGCTCAGGAAGCTGACAACTGCTGCTGTTCTGCTGCAGGTGAAGCGTGTCCCTCGCAGAACGGGGTCGTTCCCAGGTGTGATGTTGAACCAACTGTTCAAAACCCAAATTTTTGATTGGAGAATTAACTGTTTTTTCCAGTTCCTTCAGGTTTTCTTGTGCCTTCCTCCCCTGGCAGTCAAGTGTGGCTTTGCAATTTCCTCTCTCCCCTCTAAGCATAAAATGATGAGTGTTTACCCTCTGCTCTTGCAGTGACCCCGTGTGTGACTTGAGGGGTTGGGTTTATCAGCTCGAATACAGTCCAAAGGAGTTTGGTGTCTTCTGAAGTGGCCCTGCCAGCCATGGCTTTGTCCCTCCCTGTCCCTATTATTAGATGCCTGTTTCTCACAGACAGGAATGATTTTGTCTCTGAAGTCACTTCTGGAGGTGTGGTGGTTTATTTCCAGTCTCTTTAGGGGCTACAGGAGAGATGGGGAGGGACCCTTAATCAGGGAGTGGAGTAATGGGACAAGGGGAATGGTTTTAACCTGAAAGAGGGGAGATTGAGATTAGATATTAGGAAGAAATTCTTTGGTGTGAGGGTGGTGAGACCCTGGAACAGGTTGCCCAGAGAAGCTGTGGCTGCCCCATCCCTGGAGGGGTTCAAGGCCAGGCTGGATGGGGCTTGGAGCAACCTGGTCTGGTGGGAGGTGTCCCTGCCCAGGGCAGGGGGTTGGAACTCGATGGTCTTTAAGGTCCCTTCCAACTCTAACCATTCTATCTTTTCCAAAAAGTATTTAGAAAAAGTGGATTCTAAAATATCTGGTCCAAGTAACATAAATGGATGGAAGAAATCTAACGAGAGAGGAGAGAAAATGAGTATCTAAACGTTTGTGCCTTGTTCTTTTTCTATGTGAAAGAGCTGGGGAAGGTAAAATGAGCCAATGTAAAGGTAAAAAAGCCCAGAAACTGAGGTTTGATGAAACTGCTCAGGGTTACTGTCTGGGAGAAAGGCTGAGATGAAAAGCAGGTTGGAGATATTTATATTAGAAAAGGACTGAGCGAGGGGAATATAAACAACCATCACTCGAGGTGTAATTCAGCTCACGGCTTCCAGGAGTGGGGACTCCTGGGGCTGGTGGCTCTGTGTGGCTGTCACTCTGCCCTGGGGGGACCTTCTGCTGCCGTCCCACCTCCAGTCCCTTCGATCCATGGGGAGGGGTTGATGCTTGTTTTGCCTCCACCCTTTCCTTGGCTGCCTTCCAAAAGGTATTTAGAAAAAGTGAATTTGAAAATATCTGGTCCAAGTAACATAAAAGGATGGAAGAAATCTAACAAGAGAGGGGAGAAAATGCACATCTAAACGTTTGTGCCTTGTTCTTTTTCTGTGTGAAAGAGCTGGGGAAGGTAAAATGAGCCAATGGGAAGGTAAAATGAGCCAATGTAAAGGTAAAAAAGCCCAGAAACTGAGGTTTGATGAAACCGCTCAGGGTTACTGTCTGGGAGAAAGGCTGAGATGAAAAGCAGGTTGGAGATATTTATATTAGAAAAGGACTGAGCGAGGGGAATATAAACAACCATCACTCGAGGTGTAATTCAGCTCACGGCTTCCAGGAGTGGGGACTCCTGGGGCTGGTGGCTCTGTGTGGCTGTCACTCTGCCCTGGGGGGACCTTCTGCTGCCGTCCCACCTCCAGTCCCTTCGATCCATGGGGAGGGGTTGATGCTTGTTTTGCCTCCACCCTTTCCTTGGCTGCCTCCCCCATCTCCAGCGCTGTCGGGGTGTCCTTGGTGTCACCCGTTGTGTCACCCACCCAGCGTGGGTGACAGTGCACGAGTGTATTTAGCTGCCTGCAGCACCAGGCTCCCTGGCACCTGCCTGTGTGTGCTGGGGCTAAGGGTGTCTCTGAAAGGGCTCTTCACACTAAAACTTGTGGTTGCAGTTTCGGTTCCAGGGGAGCTACTTGCTGGGTGTGTGCTCGACCTTATGTGCCATTTAACAGCCCTGGGGGGGGTGCAAAAAATGGGGCTCCACGCAAGCAAGGGGGGCTGGAGCCTGCCTGAACAAAAAATCTGGCCTCTAAATGAAAAGAAGCTGCAGAATTCCTGCTGCTTTTCACCCCCTCTGCCCCCATCCCCAAAGAAAAGCCCAGGGAAAACCCATTCTGGTGTCCCCAGCCTCCCTGGGGTGGGGGGAGTCCCTCCCCAGCCTTTCTGCGGAGCCCCCAGCGTCACAAGAGATGCTGCTGCGGATGCAGGAGTTTTCCACTTTGGAAAACGGAGGCAAAAACAGGTAAAGGATTTAGCCAAACTTGGAATCGGATCTGGCAGGAGACCCAGCTTCATCCCTGGCCCCCACAGGCTGATTCCCCCGTGGGTGGGCGAGTCCAGGGGGAACCCAAGGAGTGTTCAAAACCCAGTGGAGGCAGCTCCTTGCTGTGCTCATTAGCACTTCCTCCTCCAGAGATGATGAGGAACCCCGGTGGCAGACACAGAGCTGCTCTGCAGACAGTGCTGGGGATGATGTTCTCTCCCTTCTCTGACCAACACACCCCCATTCCTGCTGCAGATGTTAAACTTGACCCATCCTTCCTCCACACCCCTCCTGGAAGGGGTCTGGTGGGAAGGGACGGGCAGAGGGATGGTCGATCTTG
>NW_015090794.1:366515-368180 GCF_001431845.1 Calidris pugnax
TCCCCCATCTCCAGCGCTGTCGGGGTGCCCTTGGTGTCCCCCGTTGTGTCCCCCACCCAGCGTGGGTGACAGTGCACGAGTGTATTTAGCTGCCTGCAGCACCAGGCTCCCTGGCACCTGCTTGTGTGTGCTGGGGCTAAGGGTGTCTCTGAAAGGGCTCTTCACACTAAAACTTGTGGTTGCAGTTTCGGTTCCAGGGGAGCTACTTGCTGGGTGTGTGCTCGACCTTATGTGCCATTTAACAGCCCGGGGGGGGTGCGAAAAATGGGGCTCCACGCAAGCAAGGGGGGCTGGAGCCTGCCTGAACAAAAAATCTGGCCTCTAAATGAAAAGAAGCTGCAGAATTCCTGCTGCTTTCCACCCCCTCTGCCCCCACCCCCAAAGAAAACCCCAGGAAAAACCTGTTCTGGTGTCCCCAGCCTCCGTGGGGTGGGGGGAGTCCCTCCCCGGCCTTTCAGTGTCACAAGAGATGGTGCCACGGATGCAGGAGGAGTTTTCCACTTTGGAAAACGAAGGCAAAAGCAGGTAAAGGATTTAGCCAAACCCTGAGTCAGATCTGGCAGGAGACCCAGCTTTGTCCCTGGCCCCCACAGGCTGATTTCCCCCGTGGGTGGGCGAGTCCAGGGGGAACCCAAGGAGTGTTCAAAACCCAGTGGAGGCAGCTCCTTGCTGTGCTCATTAGCACTTCCTCCTCCAGAGATGATGAGGAACCCCGGTGGCAGACACAGAGCTGCTCTGCAGGCAGTGCTGGGGATGATGTTCTTCTCTCCCTTCTCTGACCAACACACCCCCATTCCTGCTGCAGACGTTAAACTTGACCCATCCTTCCTCCACACCCCCCCTGGAAGTTGTCTGGTGGGAAGGGACGGGCAGAGGGATGGTCAATCTTGTGTCCTCCTGGTTTTGGTGCAGGAGGCAATGGTGGGACACCTGGAAAGCCTGAACTTTCCTGGTGAAGACGCAGAGCATCTCATAACCCAAGGAGAAAATGTGCTGGCAGCAGGAAAAACTTCAAAAAAAACCAGTTTTCAGCCGCGTGGGAGCTGTGGTGTGAGCCGTGCCCCTCCTGCCACATTTGGGGTGGCAGCGATGCTGGGGGTGAGCTGGGTGCTGCAATGGGCAAACTGGTGCCAGAGGACGGGGCAGCTCACTGCATCCTGGAGGGACTTTTCCTACCAGTGGGATTCACTCCTGGCCAGACCCATGGAGATCCACCACCCTCTGGGGATGTCTCAGGATCTCTGCATGGGACCCTGGCAACGCGCTTGGAGGGAGACGTGGCTGATGGACTCCGGGACCAAGGGAGAGATGAGCTGCCCACTCCGTGCCACCCCCAGAGCCGTTACCTACAGCTGACCCCTAATTTGGGGATTAATTCTGCAGCTCAACGAGCACAAGGTTATTGTACCCTTTTGTACCCTGTTTGAGGGCAACGAAACTAGTGAAGGGCCTGGAAGACAAATCATATGAAGAGCGGCTGAAGGAGCTGGGGCTGTTTAGTATGAGGAAGAGGAGGCTGAGGGGAGACCTCATCACTCTCTACAACTACTTGAAAGGACACTGTAGAGAGGTTGGGGCTGGTCTCTTCTCACAGGTAATTAATGACAGAACAAGAGGGAACGGCTTCAAGCTCCAACAGGGGAGGTTTAGACTGAACATTAGGAA
>NW_015090794.1:368554-380956 GCF_001431845.1 Calidris pugnax
TCCCCCATCTCCAGCGCTGTCGGGGTGCCCTTGGTGTCCCCCGTTGTGTCCCCCACCCAGCGTGGGTGACAGTGCACGAGTGTATTTAGCTGCCTGCAGCACCAGGCTCCCTGGCACCTGCTTGTGTGTGCTGGGGCTAAGGGTGTCTCTGAAAGGGCTCTTCACACTAAAACTTGTGGTTGCAGTTTCGGTTCCAGGGGAGCTACTTGCTGGGTGTGTGCTCGACCTTACGTGCCATTTAACAGCCCTGGGGGGGGTGCAAAAAATGGGGCTCCACGCAAGCAAGGGGGGCTGGAGCCTGCCTGAACAAAAAATCTGGCCTCTAAATGAAAAGAAGCTGCAGAATTCCTGCTGCTTTCCACCCCCTCTGCCCCCACCCCCAAAGAAAACCCCAGGAAAAACCTGTTCTGGTGTCCCCAGCCTCCGTGGGGTGGGGGGAGTCCCTCCCCGGCCTTTCAGTGTCACAAGAGATGGTGCCACGGATGCAGGAGGAGTTTTCCACTTTGGAAAACGAAGGCAAAAGCAGGTAAAGGATTTAGCCAAACCCTGAGTCAGATCTGGCAGGAGACCCAGCTTTGTCCCTGGCCCCCACAGGCTGATTTCCCCCGTGGGTGGGCGAGTCCAGGGGGAACCCAAGGAGTGTTCAAAACCCAGTGGAGGCAGCTCCTTGCTGTGCTCATTAGCACTTCCTCCTCCAGAGATGATGAGGAACCCCGGTGGCAGACACAGAGCTGCTCTGCAGGCAGTGCTGGGGATGATGTTCTTCTCTCCCTTCTCTGACCAACACACCCCCATTCCTGCTGCAGATGTTAAACTTGACCCATCCTTCCTCCACACCCCCCCTGGAAGTTGTCTGGTGGGAAGGGACGGGCAGAGGGATGGTCGATCTTGTGTCCTCCTGGTTTTGGTGCAGGAGGCAATGGTGGGACACCTGGAAAGCCTGAACTTTCCTGGTGAAGAGGCAGAGCATCTCATAACCCAAGGAGGACTAGAGAAAATGTACTAGCAGCAGGAAAAACTTCAAAAAAACCCAGTTTTCAGCCGCGTGGGAGCTGTGGTGTGAGCCCTGCCCCTCCTGCCACACTTGGGGTGGCAGCGATGCTGGGGTGAGCTGGGTGCTGCAATGGGCAAACTGGTGCCAGAGGACGGGGCAGCTCGCTGCATCCTGGAGGGACTTTTCCTACCAGTGGGATTCACTCCTGGCCAGACCCATGGAGATCCACCACCCTCTGGGGATGTCTCAGGATCTCTGCATGGGACCATGGCAACGTGCTTGGAGGGAGACGTGGCTGATGGACTCCGGGACCAAGGGAGAGATGAGCTGCCCACTCCGTGCCACCCCCAGAGCCGTTACCTACAGCTGACCCCTAATTTGGGGATTAATTCTGCAGCTCAACGAGCACAAGGTTATTGTACCCTTTTGTACCCTGTTTGAGGGCAACGAAACTAGTGAAGGGCCTGGAAGACAAATCATATGAAGAGCGGCTGAAGGAGCTGGGGCTGTTTAGTATGAGGAAGAGGAGGCTGAGGGGACACCTCATCACTCTCTACAACTACTTGAAAGGACACTGTAGAGAGGTTGGGGCTGGTCTCTTCTCACAGGTAATTAATGACAGAACAAGAGGGAACGGCTTCAAGCTCCAACAGGGGAGGTTTAGACTGAACATTAGGAAGGAATTTTTCACAGAAAGAGTGGTCGGGCATTGGAACAGGCTGCCCAGGGAGGGGGTTGAGTCACCATCCCTGGCTGTGTTTAAGGGACGTTTAGATGCGGTACTGAGGGACATGGTGTAGGGGAGGACTTTGTAGAGTAGGGGAGATGGTTGGACTCGATGATCCCAAGGGTCTCTTCCAACCTCAATGATTCTATGATTCTACCCACATCCTCCACCCCCATGAGCTGCTGTCCCACTTCTGTGATGGTTCTCGGGGAGAGGAGGGGTGAGGACATCCCTCCCAGGGTGGCTGCAGCCGGGGAAGCGAGGAGATGAAGCCCATCTCACCTTCACAGTGCTTCCAGCAGGAGCTGAGCCCCTGGGAGTTCCCCTGCCCAGCTGGGAAAGGGATAAAAATGAGTTGCTTTGAAGCAAGAAGGGAGAAAAAAAAAAAAAGAGGGGTGCAGGTCTGGTAGCGGGGGGTACATACACCCAGCCGTGACTGCCACCAGCCTGGGCTGGGGTCCCACAGGGCTCAGTGGGATGCAGGAACCAGCAGCAGATGCTCCTTGGGGCGGCCGGATCCAGGCACCGCGGGGTCCTGCCGAGCTGTGAATCCCCCCGGCTGTGGGAGGCGACGCCGCCGTGTGTCTCACCCCGGGTGGGCTCTGGCTGCATTTATTGCCTGCTGTGGGCCATCACGGGTGGGCAGGACCTCCCCGCTGCCTCCGTCCCCCCAAAACACCTCAGGGACGGGGGGATGAACAACCCTGCTGCGGCCAGAGGGAGAGGATGGAGCTCCTTCCCTCCGCTCTCCCAGCTCCATCCTTCCCGGGGCGAGTTGCCCGCATCCCGCCGAGCGACGGGGGCCACCGGGAGCATCCCGGGGGCTGGTGGCCCATCCGTCCACGTGTGGGGATGGCGGAGAGGCCTGGCAGGCAGGCAGGCAGGGGCAGGGCGGCCGCCGAGCTGCTCTGCGCTCCCCCAACGCCCACGTAAGGAAGTGGTTGCATTTCTCGGAGAGGAAAAGGGAAGTGGGGCTGCCTCGGCGGGGCGGCCAGCAGCTCGCTCCGGGGCTGCCGTTCGTGTCGACTGCCCAGAGTCCATGAACTAGCCCTGCCCGCGCTGCCCAGCAAAGGTAAGGAGAGGGGGGAGGCAGCTTTGGACCCCCCCCCGGTGACAACCTGGGGCTGTCCCCCCGGGGGGGCTGTGGCCGTCGCTTCCCCGATGTTCACACCCTGCTCGAGGGGAGATGGGGACCCCCCCAACCAGGGCTGCTCTGGGGTCCCAGGGGGGTGCAGGCAGTGCCTGGCTGCTTGTGGGTTTTGCTTTTGCTGGGTTTGGGGCTTTTTATTACTATTATTATTTCCCCCGCCTCTTCTGGCTTTGGCAGCGAGTTTGAGTTTTACTCTCTTGCTGCGGGGTGTTGGAAAGGGTCCCGGGGTGGGGGTCCCGTGGGGGTCGGTGCCAGCAGAGCCCACGCTGCCTGAGGTCTGTTCTCTCCTCCTCGGGCATCAGCTGCCTCCAGCTTCATCCAGCGCGATGAGGAAGAGGGTGAGAGCCGCCCTTCATCCGCCCCGGGGCAGCGATGTCCCCCCAGGGCCAGGCTGGCTCCCGGGGTACCCCACACCAGTGGGGCTGGAGACCTGTCCCCAGCCTGGCTGGCAGGAGCACAGGGGGGGTGACATCCTGCAGCCACCACGGGGAACCCCAGAGGGGCTCCTGGGGGTCGGTGCCAGCCTTTCAGCAGCGCAGGAGGACAGGGCCACCACGGTGGCCGGGGGACAGCTTCCTGGGGTCCTGTGGCTCCTGGTGGGACCCTCAGTGCGTCCCTGTGGCAGGGGGCACAAACCCACCTCCCGCCGTCCCCCCCAGGCTCAGCCAAACTGAAAATACAGCTCCTCCGGCGCACAGCTTCCTCCTGGGGCCGGGAGGAGCCCCCAGCGCTCGGCTCCTGCCAAGGTTTGGTTATCTCCTCCAAGGATGTTTCCGAACCGCTCGGCGCCTCGGGGCTGGCCGGGGAGATAACGGAGCTGCCTCGGGTCCCCGTCCCACCCTGTCTGGCCAGCTGGAAATGCCCATTTTCCTCCCTCAAAAGCCTCCGTGGCGACCAGGAGGGGAGGATGGCCACAGCCCCCTCCGATGCTCTTCCCTGTTGGGGAAGGGGTTGATGAGCTCCCCCGTGGGTCACCCCACGGCTCCTTCCACCCTGGGAGGGAGCTCGGCTCGGCCCCTAAAGGGGCTGGTGGGGAAATGAGCCCCAAACTGCTGTGGGGGGCGGTGGGGGCTTGGACGGGCCGAGCAGCCCTTGGCTTCTCTCCCAGCTCCCCCCGCAGCCCCAGGGTGGCTTCTGCTCCCCAGCACCTCGGGGGCCGGCGTTAAAGGGGTGAGCAGCAAGAAACCCCCCCCAGGGAGGAGGGTCTGGGTCTCTGAGCATCCAACCCAAATTAAAACAACAAACAAACCAAGTATCTCTGTTTTCATGGAGAGAATTGAAGTTGGAAAGCTCCGTGGTGTGCCCTGCCTCCCATCCCTCCTCCCCAGGAGCTGTGACACCCAGGTCCCTGTGTCACCCAGGTCCCCATTTCACCCAGGTCCCAATTTCACACTCTTTTCTGCTCCTCATCTTTTGCGACACCGACCGCAGCGTCCCCTCCTGCTAATTTTATTCACTGCTTTTTTTTCTGCAGCTCCAGCCGCAGGGCTCGGGGCAGAGGGACGTGGTGGCAGCAGCTTTGTACCCTCCCGGGGGTCACCCGGTGCTGAGCCCCGGCAGGATCGGTGGGGCTGGGGGGTGGGCAGCAGCTCGGCCGTGTCCGTGGCCGTGTCCTCGGCCGGTGGGGACCGGAGCTTCAGTGTGGGCTCAGAAGTGGGGTGTGTGACAGTGGGGTGGGTGACAGTGGGGTGTGTGACAGCGGGGTGTGTGACACCGTGCGGCAGCAATTGGGGTTTCTCCTCCCGCCAAAAGCAGGGGATGGAGCTCCACAGATTGTCTTTTCACCAGCCCTGGGGATGGAGGTTTTCTAGGAGGGAACTTTTTTCCTTCCCCTGTACCCTTTTTAGCTGCCAAAGAAAACCAGGGAGTTCCCAAAAATAGCCCAGAGGCAAACTGTGAGTAATCCCCCCGGTCCCTCACGCCCTGGCGAGGTGTTTTCCTGCTTTCCTACATCCCTGCCTTACTTTGGCCGGATGGTCCAGGGGCTGCACTGCTGCTCCCAGCCCTTCCTGGCCCCCCAACCTGGCACCCGGAGTGGGTTTGGAGGAGGGAGCCCCATCCCACGGCACCGGAGCAGCCGGTGGGCGCTGGCAGGAGCTTCCATGAGCTCAGCCAGGGGAAGGGATTAGTCACCGGCTCGTGGGGCTGAGCACACGTGGGATGGGATGGGATGGGATGGGATGGGATGGGACAGAACAGGATGAGATGGAAAGGGATGGAGGTGCCTCCACGGGGTTTTTGGCTCTTCCTCAATGAGAGGCGGGGAAGGAACAAGCAGACCTGGCCCCACGGAGCTGGCAGGAGCAGCCTGAGGGAGGAGGTGGTGCCCATGGAGGGATCCCTGGGATGTGTGTGGGGCTGGTGGTGCTGGCACCGCGTGTGCCTGACTGGCTCCTGCCCACCAGGTTCCAGCAGGCTGGGGCAGGATGATGGTGTGGTTTGGAAGTCTGTGGAAGAGGTCCCTGCTTCCCACCTAGCCATGGGACACCCATGTGGACACCCATGTGGCAGCCAGCTGGCCCACCTGGCCATGGGGCACCCAGCCATGGGCATCTAGCTGTGGGCATTCCTCTGGTGCCCAGCCACAGGACACTTGGCATGGGGTGTCTGGCCATGGGGCAGCACCACAGGGGTCTCCTCCAGCTCCACCCAGACCCTCCCTCACCCCCTGCCAAGCTGGACCCACCGGGGCACCCTTCCCCCTTGCTTGGGCACATTCTGAGCTTGGAAATCCTTGGGGAAACCCCTTCCCCAGCAGAGGAGGGACTCAGTTGGCAGCAACGTGGGGCTGATCCTGGTGGGAGGGAATACTCGGTGGGGCTGGGACCAAGGGGATCCTGCTGGGGACTTGTCCTCGTGGCCAGAGCAGCATCTCCTGATGGTCATGGGGGTCTCTCCCCATCCCCAGCCTGCAAGCCATGGCCTACCACAGCTTCCATCTGGAGCCCATCAGCTGCCATGCCTGGAACAAGGACCGGACCCGTAAGTACGGCCCGGGCACCCCATCCCAAAATCCCCAGGGATGTCCTGAGGCACCGACCGTCCCAGCTGAACATCCCTGTGGAGGGCGATGCTCCCCCGGGATGGGGCAGAGCTGGGTGTCGGGGCTGGGCTTGGGGCAGGTCCTGCCACCGACAGATTTTGGGGCTGGGACAGCACTTGTCCCTCATGGTCCCACCACGGGGACAGAGCCACAGCCTCCGGGCCCCTGGCATCGGCGGCACCGGCGCGGGGAGGGGTTGGCAAAGTGCTGGGGGGGAGAGGGGAGCGGGGCCGGGTGATTCACGGCCCATGGCATTTCCCGGCCGCGGAGCAGGGGATGTGGGAGAGAACAAAAAGGGCTTTCTCTGCTGGGGCCGGCGTGTGGGACAGGCAGGGCAGGACGGGGCCAGACGGGAGCTGAGCACCCCCAGCCGTCCCGTCCCATCCCATCCCGTCCCATCCCGTCCCGTCCTGTCCCATCCCATCCCGTCCCATCCCATCCCGTCCCGTCCCGTCCCATTCCATCCCGTCCCATCCCATCCCACCAGCCCCACGGGACCACACGCCGGGGAAGGGAGGATGCTGGGCTCTCAGGTCTGGGGGAGCTTCTCCCTTCCCCATAGGGACAGTTTTCCCCCCCTTCTTCTGGGCAGCATGGAGTTGAGTTCGGGGGGCTTGGTGGGACGCCACTGTGAAGATGGGGCTCAGTGGGGTCCCACCGTGCCCTGCCGAGCCTGGAGAACAGGGAGGTCAATGTGGGCTGGTTCCGTTCCCCCCACCCCCATGACCCAGGGGAGGGCTTTGCCCCGGCTGTTCTCACCCCACAGAGATCGCCCTCTGTCCCAACAACCATGAGGTCCACATCTACCGCAAGGACGGGGCCAAGTGGACCAAAGTCCACGAGCTGAAGGAGCACAACGGGCAAGTGACAGGTGAGTCCTGGCTGATGGAGAGGATGGGGACATAGATGGTGGGTGGCCAGCTCCTGGATGGGGGTTGTGCAGTGGGTAGAGGAGAGGGACCAGGGTGTGTCTACCTCTCCTGGACCCGATCTACCATGTTAGAAGGCAACCAGGGTTGAGATGGATGGGATAGATGGAAAGGGATAGGGTGGGAAGGGCTGAGATGGATGGGGTGGGGTGGGATGGATGGATGGATGAAATGGAGTGGGATGGGATGATTTGAGATGGATTTGAGTAGGACAAAGAGGGACTCTGGAGCAGAGACCACCCAGATCAGCTCTGCCTTCATATGGCCTCCAGCCCTGAGTCAGTCATCCGCTTGGCTCCTTGGGCCACCATCACCCCCTTCTCCCTTCCAGGCATTGACTGGGCCCCTGAGAGCAACCGGCTGGTGACATGTGGGACCGACCGCAATGCCTACGTCTGGACCCTGAAGGGCAATGTCTGGAAACCCACCCTGGTCATCCTGAGGATCAACCGGGCTGCCCGCTGCGTCAAGTGGTCACCCAAGGAGAACAAGTTTGCTGTGGGCAGCGGCTCCCGGCTCATCTCCATCTGCTACTTTGAGCAGGAGAACGACTGGTGAGGCTCTGCCATGGCCTTGCTGGGTCTGTCCTGGGCGAGATGGAGGGGAGAAAGGTAGAGGGGAGATGGATGGATGGATGGATGGATGGGGAGACGGAAGGCAGACAGATTGGGAGGTAGGAGACTGGAGAAGTTGAAGGTGAGACAGGATGAGATGGAAGAAAGAGAGAGAAGCTGGAGGAGGAGGTGGAGACAGATGGGGAGATGGAGGGAGGTACTCCCCATGCACGAGCTGCTACTGCAGGATGGTGGCCCAGGGGAGCTCCCGGGAAACTTGGAGCCCTGACCACCCTCAGCCAGCCCCACTGAAAGCCCAGAAAGGGTTCCTGGGGTGGTGATGCTCCCCCACTGACACCAGACTCTCTCCATACAGGTGGGTTTGCAAGCACATCAAGAAGCCCATCCGCTCGACGGTGCTCAGCCTGGACTGGCACCCCAACAACGTCCTCCTGGCCGCCGGCTCCTGCGACTTCAAATGCCGGTGAGGGGGAGTGGGTGACTGGGTACGAGTTGAGGGATACCCCAAGATGGGTTGGAATCCAACCCTGGCTCAGCACAGAGGTGTGGGGGGCAGCCCAGCACCCTGGGTCACCCGTGGGATGGGCTTCACCCCTCCAGTGCTGCTGGGAACTGGGGATAGGGTGCAGGGAGGGTTGGGGGATGCCCTGGGGACCATCCCAGTGTCCAGTGTCCAAGGACACATGGTAGAACTCTCCCCTCCCTGCCCCAGGATCTTCTCAGCCTACATCAAGGAGGTGGAGGAGCGTCCCAGCCCCACGCCGTGGGGCTCCAAGATGCCCTTTGGGGAGCTGATGTTCGAGTCGAGCAGCAGCTGCGGGTGGGTGCACAGCATCTGCTTCTCGGCCAGCGGCACCCGGGTGGCCTGGGTGAGCCACGACAGCACCCTCTGCCTCGCCGATGCCAACAAGAAGATGGCGTAAGCAGGGCTGGGGAGAGGGGGAGACTCGGGGGGGCTGGGGGTGGCCGTGTTGAGGGTGGCAGGGAGGGTTGACCCCAAAACTCACCCAGGGATGGAGACATCTGGGTTAGGTTGGGTTGGGTTGGGTTGGGTCAAGCAGGCATGGATGGAGGAGGTGGTGCATCCTCTCCTGGTAGTCTTGTGGCTTCCACAACTGTGGAAGCCTCAGCGCAGAGAGGCTGAAGCTCAGCTCCCTCCCAACAACACCTTGTCTTCCATCCTAGCGTGGCCTCCCTGTGCACTGAGACCTTGCCCCTCCTGGCCGTCACCTTCATCACCGAGAACAGCCTGGTGGCCGCGGTGAGTCCAGGCTGGGGACACGGGGTGGGCACCTTGTTGGGAGCCAGCAGGAGGGTGCTGAGCAGGGCTGCCTGGTTCCCCCAGGGCCACGACTGCTACCCGATGCTGTTCACCTACGAGGAGAGCCAGGGCACGCTGACCTTCGGGGGGAAGCTGGACGTCCCCAAGCAGAGCTCCCAGCGCGGCCTCACCGCTCGTGAGCGCTTCCAGAACCTGGACAAGAAAGCCAGCTCGGACACCGCCAACGCCACGCTGGACACCCTGCACAAGAACAGCATCAGGCATGTACTGGGGGGGGTGTGTGAGTGGGTGGGTGGGGGTCAAGCTGCGCTGAGCTACCCTGGGGGTGTTGGGTCCTGAGCATCCCCTGGATGTGCTGCTGTCTGGTTTGGGAGCTGGGGACAGCCCCGGAGCATCCCTGGGTATCCCTGGACCATCCCTGGGCATCTCTGCGTGTGGATGGGGAAGATAGAAGGCAGACAGATTGGGAGGTAGGAGACTGGAGAAGTTGAAGGTGAGACAGGATGAGATGGAAGAAAGAGAGAGAAGCTGGAGGAGGAGGTGGAGACAGATGGGGAGATGGAGGGAGGTACTCCCCATGCACGAGCTGCTACTGCAGGATGGTGGCCCAGGGGAGCTCCCGGGAAACTTGGAGCCCTGACCACCCTCAGCCAGCCCCACTGAAAGCCCAGAAAGGGTTCCTGGGGTGGTGATGCTCCCCCACTGACACCAGACTCTCTCCATACAGGTGGGTTTGCAAGCACATCAAGAAGCCCATCCGCTCGACGGTGCTCAGCCTGGACTGGCACCCCAACAACGTCCTCCTGGCCGCCGGCTCCTGCGACTTCAAATGCCGGTGAGGGGGAGTGGGTGACTGGGTACGAGTTGAGGGATACCCCAAGATGGGTTGGAATCCAACCCTGGCTCAGCACAGAGGTGTGGGGGGCAGCCCAGCACCCTGGGTCACCCGTGGGATGGGCTTCACCCCTCCAGTGCTGCTGGGAACTGGGGATAGGGTGCAGGGAGGGTTGGGGGATGCCCTGGGGACCATCCCAGTGTCCAGTGTCCAAGGACACATGGTAGAACTCTCCCCTCCCTGCCCCAGGATCTTCTCAGCCTACATCAAGGAGGTGGAGGAGCGTCCCAGCCCCACGCCGTGGGGCTCCAAGATGCCCTTTGGGGAGCTGATGTTCGAGTCGAGCAGCAGCTGCGGGTGGGTGCACAGCATCTGCTTCTCGGCCAGCGGCACCCGGGTGGCCTGGGTGAGCCACGACAGCACCCTCTGCCTCGCCGATGCCAACAAGAAGATGGCGTAAGCAGGGCTGGGGAGAGGGGGAGACTCGGGGGGGCTGGGGGTGGCCGTGTTGAGGGTGGCAGGGAGGGTTGACCCCAAAACTCACCCAGGGATGGAGACATCTGGGTTAGGTTGGGTTGGGTTGGGTTGGGTTGGGTTGGGTTGGGTCAGGCAGGCATGGATGGAGGAGGTGGTGCATCCTCTCCTGGTAGTCTTGTGGCTTCCACAACTGTGGAAGCCTCAGCACAGAGAGGCTGAAGCTCAGCTCCCTCTCAACAACACCCTGTCTTCCATCCTAGCGTGGCCTCCCTGTGCACTGAGACCTTGCCCCTCCTGGCCGTCACCTTCATCACCGAGAACAGCCTGGTGGCCGCGGTGAGTCCGGGCTGGGGACACGGGGTGGGCACCTTGCCGGGAGCCAGCGGGAGGGTGCTGAGCAGGGCTGCCTGGTTCCCCCAGGGCCACGACTGCTACCCGATGCTGTTCACCTACGAGGAGAGCCAGGGCACACTGACCTTCGGGGGGAAGCTGGATGTCCCCAAGCAGAGCTCCCAGCGCGGCCTCACCGCTCGTGAGCGCTTCCAGAACCTGGACAAGAAAGCCAGCTCGGACACCGCCAACGCCACGCTGGACACCCTGCACAAGAACAGCATCAGGCATGTACTGGGGGGGGTGTGTGAGTGGGTGGGTGGGGGTCAAGCTGCGCTGAGCTACCCTGGGGGTGTTGGGTCCTGAGCATCCCCTGGATGTGCTGCTGTCTGGTTTGGGAGCTGGGGACAGCCCCGGAGCATCCCTGGGTATCCCTGGACCATCCCTGGGCATCTCTGCGTGTGGATGGGGAAGATAGAGGGGTCCATCCCACCGCTCGTGAGCGCTTCCAGAACCTGGACAAGAAAGCCAGCTCGGACACCGCCAACGCCACGCTGGACACCCTGCACAAGAACAGCATCAGGCATGTACTGGGGGGGGTGTGTGAGTGGGTGGGTGGGGGTCAAGCTGCGCTGAGCTACCCTGGGGGTGGTGGGTCCTGAGCATCCCCTGGATGTGCTGCTGTCTGGTTTGGGAGCTGGGGACAGCCCCGGAGCATCCCTGGGTATCCCTGGAGCATCCCTGGGCATCTCTGTGTGTGGATGGGGAAGATAGAGGGGTCCATCCCCGGGAGCTGGGATAGCCATGGGCATCCCTGGAGCATCCCTGAATATCCCTGGGTATCCCTAGAGCATCCCTGCCCATGGGTGGGGAAGGTGGAGGGGTCCAGCCCTGGGAACTGGAACAGCCTGAGAGCATCCCTGCAGCATCCCTGGGTATCCTGGAGCATCCCTGGGTATCCCTGGACCATCCCTGCCCATGGGTGGGGGAGATGGAGTGGTCCAGCCCTGGGTACTGGAACAGCCCCAGAGCATCCCTGGGTATTCCCAAAGCATCCCATGGGTGGGGGAGATGGAGGGGGCTGGTCCTGGGAACTGGAACAGCCCCGGAGCATCCCTGGAGCATCCCTGGGTATCCCTGAACTTCCCTGGGTATCCCTGGACCATCCCTGCCCATGGGTGGGGGAGATGGAGGGCTCCAGCCCCGGGAGCTGGGACAGACCTGGGCATCTCTGGAGCATCCCTCAGTGTCCCTGCTCCCTGGAGCATCCCGGCCCATGGGTGGGGGAGGCGAAGGGCTCCAGCCCCACTGCCCCCCCCCCCCACTCCTGGGCAGCCCCGAGGGCTTGGCAGGGGCCGGGGACTGACACCCCCCCACACCTCTTTGCACCCACAGCCAGATCTCGGTGCTGGCGGGCGGGAAGGCCAACTGCTCTCAGTTCTGCACCACGGGGATGGACGGTGGCATGGGCATCTGGGACGTCAAGGTGAGGCATCCCCACGGTCCCCCCCACGCTGGCAGCACCCAGCATCGAACCCTCATTAGCCACAGCCCTAATTGCAATCCCCACCCCCATCCCGGCTGCTCCGCAGCTCTTTGCTGTGGTGGTGGGGCCCATCCTGCCCACGGCGGGGGGGTCCCACAGTCCTGGGTGGGATCTCCTTAGCCCAGGGCTGGGTGGGGGGACACCCCTGGGTGGCACTTTGACAGCCCACCATCAGAGGGGGGGTCGACACCAGCCTCATGCAGGGGTCCAGCACCCTCTCCTGGCTTTGGCTTTGCCCACGTGGCTTGAAAAATGAGCCAAAACCAGCCAAAAGTGGGATCTCCTCCCCAACTGGGACGGGCTGCCACCCCAGGGGACAGCTTTCCTCCCCCCCCGAGCTGTGCCCCCCCCTTCCAGCTCCCCAACCACCTCAGAAAGCAAAAATCTGATGAAAAAAATGACCTCCTGCTTCGTTTTAGAGCCTGGAGTCGGCGCTGAAGGATCTGAAGATCAAATGAAGGAGCCGGCCGGGAAGGGTGTCCCGGCTGCCAGCCTGCCCCTGCCCTGCCCCCCC
>NW_015090794.1:383701-385643 GCF_001431845.1 Calidris pugnax
CCGCGATGCCACCAGCGGCTCCCCCGGCTGCCAGCCAGCCCCGGCGGCTGCTCTCTGACAAAAAAAAGTCTTTTTTTTTTAACTATTTTTGTTACCACCCTGCCTTATGCTGGTCATACATCGCTTAAAGAAATTAAAAGAATAAAGTAAGGATTTTCCTGTATAAGTCAAATGATTTTTTTTTGGCTTTTTGGCTTTTTTTAAAAGTAGTTTAATGTAAACACGGGCACAATTAGAGCACGTCAGCCGTGCTGTGTCTCACCAGAGATGGTCATGTCCTTTCTGCTGCCAGCTCTGAGGATGAATCAGGACCGTGGGGGTGATTCCATGATAAGGGGAATGTCACCACCCTGTTCCCCGCTTCAGCAGGGTTTCAAGCCAGGATTGGTATGAGAGACAAGGTCAGGGTGAGGATGGAGGTGACAGGGTTTCCAATGTTGCTCCTCCCTGACACCAGGCCACCACCAGGAGAGCACGTTGCCATCACACATTGACCAGGCAGCTCAGAGTGACAACCCCCATGGCAAATCCCCCCATTGCACCCTCATATCTCCAGCCAGGATGACACAGAACTAATCACAGCATTTGTCATCCCCCATCTCTGCCACCAGGACCTCTCCGTCTCGGCTCCGGGGCTGATTCTCCTCCAGCCTTTGGTCAGGGAGTCCGGGAAGTGCCGGTGTCCCTGGCATGGGGTGACAGCAGGACTCCTGGGGCGCAGTGGGGTTAGAGCATCTCCTGCTCCACAGCCCTGCGCTGGGAGAGAGGAATCATAGAATCATCTAGGTTGGAAGGGACCTTAAAGATCATCTAGTCCAACCATCAACCTAACTCTGACAAAAAATAAGAAATAAGCAATTAAAAAAAAAATAATAATCACTAAACCATATTCTTGAGGACCGTATCAACCCGACTGTTGAACACCTCCAGGGATGGTGCCTTAACCACTTCCCTGGGCAGCCTGTTCCAGTGCTGGATAACCCTTTCCATGAAGAAATGTTTCCTAATCTCCAATCTAAACCTCCCCTGGCACAACTTGAGGCCATTTCCCCTTGTCCTATCTCCTGTGACTTGGGAGACGAGACCGACCCCCGCTTCTCTACACCCCCCTTCAGGTAAAAGGAGGGGCTGGCAAGGGTGATGGTTTGGGGACCAGCCGTCTGACACAGCCAGGTCAGACAGCAGCCTGAGGGCAACTGTCTTCTCCTCTGTGGTAACCAGGTTGTGCAAGGCGTCCATCAGAGACAGCAGGGAGAGCTTTGTGCCTTCAGGCGGTGTCTGCAGAGGAAGCTCCTCAACCTCCAGCCAAATTCCAGGAGTCACTGCACCATTTCCTGCGCCTCCGCAGCAACCTGTACCCTCACCTTCACTCACACACACACACGAGACAAGCAGAGAGCAGTTATGATAATTTACATTTTAATCAGCCAAATATACAAGTTGGTGGTGTTGTTTTTGAAACTTTATCAAGTTTTTTTTTTTTTTTTTCCATCTGGGTCTGATACAATTAATGTTGGGTTTTTTTTATTTTCCTTTAAACAAAGGATGATGTGGTTAAAAACTGGCACTATCCCTAACAAGGAGAAGGGGGGAAAAAAAAAAAAAATAAATGAAGAGGAGGGAAAAGGGGAGACCGGCTGCAAGGAAGGAGGGATGAACCCGGGAAGGAACGGCACTCCAGATGTCCATGAAGTCAGGCTCCCAGATGACACTGCAACACCCTGCAGCACCATCTGATGGGCCGTTTGCCCCAAAGGATTCCTCAGATACATCATCCTTTGGGCTTTCACTAAGCAAGTCAAAGTCCCCCACCCCATGCCCCACCCCACAATGACCCCACAATCTATTTTCTTGCGATCTAATATTTGAAGCATCTCCCCTCCCGCACAGCTCCCTCCCCCCCCCCCAACCCCCGTCTTTTGAGTTTTTAACCCTAAAAACA
>NW_015090794.1:385744-406270 GCF_001431845.1 Calidris pugnax
CCCCCAACCCCTGTCTATTGAGTTCTTAACCCTAAAAACAGCAAAAAAACATTCAGGTTTCCAAACTGTTACAGAGAAATTGCTGTTCAGCACAGTTCTGCACCAAAGAGAGCAGCTGCCCCTAACCCCAAATGGAAATCTGTGCCAGGATGAGGACAAACACATCGTCAGTGTCTCTTGGAGGTGAAGGTGAGGGCGATGCCGCGGTGACACCCGACGTGGCATCGATGGTACGCAACGCGACGGAGTTCCTGGCAGGCACCAGGCACAGTCCCCTGGCGTTTCCTCCTCTTGGCGTGGCCTGTGCTTACTTGTTAAGGGATAGTGACTGCAGTCTTTTCCCTGCCATGGCCGCTTCGTCTTTTGCTGAGGGGGGGAGGGAAAAAAATAACAGAAGTTATGGAGGAGGACATGGACCTGATGGAGAGGGGCCAGAGGAGGGCCACAAGGATGATCAGGGGGATGGAGCCCCTCTGCTACGAGGACAGGCTGAGGGAGCTGGGGATGTTCAGCCTGGAGAAGAGGAGGCTCCGGGGAGACCTAATAGCAGCCTTCCAGTACCTGAAAGGAGCCTACAGGAAGGCTGGGGAGAGCCTGTTTAGAAAGGCCTGCAGTGACAGGACGAGGGGCAATGGCTTCAAGCTGGAGGGGAACAGATTTAGATTGGAGATCAGGAGGGGGTTCTTCACTGTGAGGGTGGTGGAGCACTGGAACAGGTTGCCCAGGGAGATGGTTGAGGCCCCTTCCCTGGAGATATTCAAGGAGAGGCTCGATGAGGCCCTGGGCAACCTGGTCTAGTTGGGGGTGTCCCTGCTGGCTGCGGGGGGGTGGGACTAGATGACCTTTGGAGGTCCCTTCCAGCCTGGACCATTCTATGATTCTATGATAAATTTTGTCATTTCACAACGCACATCAGGGACTGGTGGTCACTTGATGGCCCCAGAGATCGAAATCTTGCTGACCATGAACCAGGTGACAGGACAAAATGCGACCCTCCCACCGATCCCTGGTACATCCCCCCCAGGGTTCAGAGGAGCAGCCCCCCTTGCACATCCCATTCTGTCCTTGGCCTCTCTTCAGGCGTTCACAGCTCACCCCGATGCTGATGCACAGGTTTCTCTGTGGAAGCCACTAAGAACACACGTTTATCAGACTCCTGGTTCTCCCCCAGCAGAGCTGAAGAGAAAGCCCAGCAGGGGAGGGGTGCTGTGGATTCCCCAGGCAGGCTGGATCCCAGCACGCTGAGCAGATAAATCACACCCAGCGCACGGAGCTCGCTAAACCCCCAAACTGGAGTTTTACAGGACAAGAGGTAACGGGCACTAACTTGAACATAAGAAGTTCCATCTAAACATGAGGAGGAACTTCTTCACTTTGATGGTGGCAGAGCCCTGGAACAGGCTGCCCAGGGAGGTGGTGGAGTCTCCTTCTCTGGAGACATTCAAAACCCACCCAAACACGTTCCTGTGCAACCTGCTCTGGGTGGACCTGCTTTGGCAGGGGGGTTGGAGGAGATGATCTCCAGAGGTCCCTTCCAACCACACAACATTCTGTGATTCTGTGGAGCAAGCACTGCCTGGGACACTGAGGACAATAAGGGCTTGAAGGGCAATTCCCTTCTCTCTTTCCCTGCTCAGATGTCCCAGAGCTTTGAAAGAACAAACCAGCTGAACCCATTCTGTGATTCTGTGGAGCAAGCACTGCCTGGGACACTGAGGACAATAAGGGCTTGAAGAGCAATTCCCTTCTCTCTTTCCCTGCTCAGATGTCCCAGAGCTTTGAAAGAACAAACCAGCTGCAGAGGACTTTGATGAAGGAAGCTGTGATGATGCTCAGCAACACCCTGCAGCCTTGGGAGATGAGGGATTATGATGTGTGATTCTGATGAAGGAAGCTCAGCAACACCCTGCAGCCTTGGGAGATGAGGGATTATGATGTGTGATATGAGAAATCACAGCTCTTGGCAGTGCAGCCGTCGCAAAGAGAAGTAAGAGGGTATGATTAATTACTCTCTAACCTTTTCTTTCTTCTTCTTTCTTTCTGGCAGCTTCTTCCCTTTGCTTCCGAATGATGGCTAGTCGGGCGAGATCTGCCTTGGCTTGTTCTGTTTTACCAGCTAGGTGCATTTTCATGTATCTTTCTTTTGCCTTTTGTTTCTCTATTTCCTCCCTGTTTGAAAGAAACACACCAGTCACCAGCGTATCCACGTAACGGTGAACACACAGAGCAAGGGAGAGCTTTCCAACGGGGAAGGATGGTGAGGACAGAGATGGATTTCCCACAGAGACCGGGGGGCTCCTGTCACCAGTTTTCAAGCACAGGTTGTATCTATCGCAGGGTTTGAACTGGGATGGTGAGAGAGATTATTTCTGCCTTTGTTCAGCTAAATAAGGACACTGACACTCAACGAGGTCACACGAATTAGCCCCAGACTGCACAGCTCTTCCCAGCCTTCCCCTCAAAGGTGCCGAAGCAATCTCTATCCCAGATAAGCAAACTTAAATTTTTCACTCTGAAACTATCCATCGCTAAATGAAACTACCAGATTAAATTTTGCTTCTCATCTTATTCATCTGCTCAGACAAAAATTTCACCACGACCCCTGGAATCTGCGAAACCTCTACCTGTCACTGGGGCACACCCTGGAGCAAGATTAAAGCAGGCCCCAAGGCGAGTTCTGGTTAATGCATTTCAGTTACAGCTGATTTTTGGCATAAAACTTCAGGAAAGCAATGGTCTACACCTGCTTCACAGCAACAAACTCCACTCTCAGTGCACCCAGACAAGCTGTCCAGCTCCAGGATGGACAGAGGACAGAAAACTTCTGTCAAGTTTGTCAGGAAAGACATTTTGAACCGCAGTGAGTCCCGCCTGATGCTTTGCTGCTGTTCAGCATCTGCTTTGAAAGCAACACATTTAACAGGACAGGGAAGTGCTGGAGAGGGTACAGCAGAGGACTACAAAGGTGACGAGGGGAATGGCGCATCTCTCCTCCAAGAAAATGCTGAGGGTCTTGGGTGTTCTTAGTCTGGAGAAGAGAAGGCTGAGGGAGGATCTAATAAATGCCTATAAACACTTAATGGGTGGGTGTCAGGAGGATGGGGCCAGGCTTTTTTCAGTGGTGCCCAGGGATGGGACAAGAGGAAACAGGCACAAACATGAACATAAGAAGTTCCATCTAATCATGAGGAGGAACTTCTTCATTTTGAGGGTGGCAGAGCCCTGGCAGAGGCTGCCCAGAGAGGTGGTGGAGCTTCTGTCTCTGGAGACATTAAAAACCCACCTGGACACGTTCCTGTGCAACCTGCTCTGGGTGGACCTGCTTTGGTGGGGCGGGTTGGACTAGATGATCTCCAGAGGTCCCTTCCAACCCCACATCATTCTGTGATTCTGTAAAGGGCATCCCTGAGCCACCAACGCACACGCAGCAAGGAAACACCTCCCCGGGAGGATGAAATTCCAGGAAGGTGTTAGCTCCTGCCGAGGCAGCGGGAAAGACTCACCGCTCTCGTCGTGAGAGTTCCTTCGGTCCGTCCAGGTCCAGCTGAGTGACTTTTTTGGTTGTCTGAATTACACGATTGGGATTCTCTATGTCTATCAACCCTTCCACTCCTTTGCGCTTTTGCTAAGGTTCAAGAACAAGAGGAAGGTCAAGAAGTGCTCTCACACCCAACGCTGGGTTGTACCAGAGCTCACCAAATACGCTGCAACACGCCCCAAAAGCAGAATTCAACATGTTTTTACCACCAGACAACAAACCCATTTACGAAGCAAGATTTACACCACCAGGCACCTTCAGCCTTTTCTGACATCTTGCTTTTGCACTTTACTTATAAAAATACAAAAGTTTTCATTCTGGGGACAAAATGCTGACAAATTAAGGGGTTTTTGGCTTTTAAAAACAGTTCTTTCATAAAAAAAATACCTTATAGGTAGCTCTCAAAGACAACTCTGATTCAAGAGCGTGCATTTCTCTCCTGCCCCAAGAATCTGGGTGGTGCAAACACATTAAGTGCCCTGAGAATGAGAGTACCTGATAATCCTCGTCATCTTCATCACTCTCATCTGAATCTAAAGATTTCTTCTCCTTTTTGGGGTCCCCTGTTGCTCCTTCGCCTCCTTCCTCTTGTTCCTCTTCTTCCTACAAAATCACAGGGAATTAGGGAAAACGTATGTCAATAAAAATTCCAAATCCAACGGTGACTCTTAAATGAGATCATTTTGGAGGGATGGGAGACAGCTCTGAGGGCACTGGTGTTCCTGACACAGCCCTTATGACCCCAAAGGTGCCCGGCTGTCACATAACAAGAGCTCATTCTCAGCACACAAGTATGCATCACCTGCCCCAGCAGATCTCCTCTGAACAACTCCGTTGGTCTCCCTGTATAACAGGCCAGGAAAATGACTGTAAAAGACAGAACTGGCATTTGACTTTCCCCAATTGAAAGAAAGATCTCCAGGAGACAGGAGTATCTCAGGGACTGGAAACTACAGGGATGTAGCGTAGAGCTGGATCCCATCCTAGATCTAGATTTAAAAAAAAAAGCCTAGAGAAGAGCAAATTGAGAACCATCAACGAGAACACTATTATCCAAGAAATTACAGCCTTTGTAGCACAGCTTTTACCAGTCAAAGGTCTAGGAATTAATTTGTAAATCATCAGAAGATTAGAAGAACCAACATTGGTGGGAATAGCTCGCTTTACCATTGCCAAAAAGATTAGAAGAACCAACATGGGTGGGAATAGCTCGCTTTACCATTGCCAAATAGCCCTCATCAGATCAGAGCAACTGGCAAAGTGGATGAGCTACAGGCAGGGAGAGGAGTAATTTTGTTAATTGGTTTTTCTTTAAGCTTTCCCTAACGAAATAGCATTAGATGTATGCAGTATGGACTATCACAGAAGAAAAAGAAATTCTTCTCAAGGAGCAGTTCTGTGGTTTGTTTTGAAACAGGACAGACATTCCAAGTGGGGTCCTGCTCGTTCTGTTCCTGTTCCATCACACTTGCAGAGTTTGTGAATGACATCGCACTGGCAGGAGTTGGAATCGTTTTGGAAAACAGGATCAGACCCGTAAGTGGTTTCAGAATTTGGAAAGATGGCACGAAACCAAGAAGGTGGAATCAGAAAACAAACCAAGAGGAGTTACACTTCGGAAGAAGAAATCCAACATAAAGTCGGAATACGTGGCTAAGCAGCAAACCACACACTCCTCTTGAGTTACAGCTGGTCAAAACATGAAAAAGGAATCAACAATCTGGCTCATGACTGCTTGAAAGAGTAATCTTCTTCTGGGAGGTATTCATCAGTATTTCCTATGTGGGGTATAATTATCTTCCTGTAGTCAGTGCTGCGAGGCTTCAGCAGGAATAGTTTGTTTTGGCTTAGGCAGCACTTTCAGGAAGTCACAGAAAAATAGCAGAGTGTTCCATTGTAGCTGTGATAATTTGGGAATACGAGGGAACAAGGATTGCAAAAAGTAGCCATGCCTTTTATAACAGCAGTCAGGTAGCTGCAGAACCCGGGGAGGAGCTGTTACAGTCCTATGTTGGGGCACAGAAACGTGTCCAAAAAAGGACTCACGCCAGAAAACTGTTATCTCTCCCTACAAGTCAGAGGCAAACAAGAAAATCATTTGTACAGGAAGAAGTCAAAGGAGTTTGGTGTTTTAACTCTAGAAGAGAAAGAGGGCAAATATAATAATTTCAGTATATATTAAGATGTCAAGATGTGAGCCCTTTTCCTCCACGGCTAAGCTGCAAAGCATGGATAAAAAAATGAGCTGGAGTCTAGAATGGTGAAATACAGGGAGAAAAGATACCCAGAGCTGCTGCGTAGTCATCTTCCCTACCCTTTAACCTTCCAGTTGTGAACTGGGAGGTCTGTGGTAGTCTACCAGGTCTACTGCAGAACTGGGCTACCTCACTTCTGTGAGGAACCAGACTGGATCTCACCTTGCAGTCTCCCCAGTCAGAGATACTCAGAGTTCATATCAGTTCATATCATGATCACCGACAGAACAACCTGCACCACTTGACTAAGGCACCGCTTCTCACGAAGTGGAAGTTAAGCTGTAGGAGCTGAGATTTATGCTACCAAGGACACAATGCAGGCAAACACATACCCTTGCCTTCTGCTTTTCTGCCTGGAGCTGGGCATCAATCTCTTCAGGGCTTGTGTACTGTCTTGCTCGGCCTTTGTGGCCTCCTTTTCTACCTGTACAAAAAAAAATTATAAAAATTAATAAGTGTTTTAGTGATAAGCTTCCAGAAAGGTCCACTCCTCCTGCAGCACTCTCTGTATTTTTGTGGCAGACAGGACAAACCGAAATAGCTCCTTTGATAGAATCTAAACAACAAGGGAAAAAGGACATATTGAACTTGCCAGTCTCAGCGAAACACTCCAAGAATTTTGGTTAAATTACCCAGAGAATTGGGATTATTGATCCATAGAAAGGAGAATAAACTCCTCCTTTCCCCTTGAGCTGTTTTTGGAGACAGCAGTGCCGAGAGCAGCCTATTAGCTGTACAGTGTTCTCCAAATCAAGCACAGGCTGGTCCTGCAGAGAGGGAGCCAGGAAGGTGCTGCCCAAAGGGGGTACTCCTGTCCCTCAACCACCGCTGAGCCGTGACACCAGGCAACGAGATTCCAAGTGTCCCCTCAGCTCTTGGTGATGCCACCCTTCCTTGCCCACCCCTGCCTGTGCTCGTGGCCTCTCTGATTCACCCCCCTGGCAAGGGCTGCTGGGTCCCAGGGCCGCTCTCTGCGTTTCCTGCGCAGGAGGAATCACAGCACGTTCCTGCGGCAACCGCCGCCACCGCCAGCTCTCCGAGGAGCTTGCCTCCTTAACCCCTCCCCTATGCTAAGGCTGTGCCAAGAGAAAATAGGAAGCTAATTGGACAAAAGCTTTGGGAATTACAACCAGAGCTGAAGAACTACTAAAAGGAGCCTCCATGTTTTACTGCTTTATAAGGAAAAATAAAAACAAGCTCTACGGAAGAGGAAGGTCAGGGAAGAGAAGAGTCGGCTTAGCTGGCTGGGCTGCCTGGCTAAGGTCTGCTCTCAAGTTCAAAATTCTGTTGATTAATGAATTGCTGAAGCCATTAATGCTTCCTGCAAGCGACTGCTCTGTTTATGTTCTCACAGCTCAAGGAACAAGCTGAATAGCCAGTCTCTAGCCTTGAGCTAGGGAACTCAAGGTAAAACCCGTGTGCGAGACTGGCAAAGAGCAAACAGCTCAGGCCAGGGAGCTCTTTGCTGCTACTTTGAAGTCTGACAGAAGGAGCAGGAAATCCTCCCTCTCTCTCCCCCTCACCTGCCGAGGACAACGGAAAGGGCTGAGGGGATCCTCCCTCCTTCCTGGGGACTGTGCAGGACACATGGAAAAGATCTGTCACTACTGCACAGCTGTGCCATAGCCACGCCTGGTTGTGCTACGGGGCTTGGAGGGGCAGGGAGCACCAGTGCAGGCAGCACCCGCACGCCTTACAAATTCAACATTTTCTAACCAGTCCTCCTGGCCCAGCAGAGACAAGCTCTCATACCTTCTAGCTCAGTAAAAGCTGAGCTGTGGAATAAATTATCTCAAAAACCCCTCCGGGAAGCCTTGCAGAAACCCCTGCGAGGTTCTTCTCGTGAAATGGGGCAGTGCAGGGAGCAGATTCTTCATTCTGAGCTCAGCCGTGGAAGCTGGTGGGCACCCAAGCCATAAGTGCAACCAAGAGCTTTGCTGTACCCAAGACATGTGTTTTCTGTTTGCCTGTTCCCAACCATCCCACGTGGCAACACTGACACCCTCCGGGAAGGAGATGTGCCCAGGAGACATTACCTCACTGCCCAGCACACGACAGCACTCTGCCCTATTAGCTGTACAGTGTTCTCCAAATCAAGCACAGGCTGGTCCTGCAGAGAGGGAGCCAGGAAGGTGCTGCCCAAAGGGGGTACTCCTGTCCCTCAACCACCGCTGAGCCGTGACACCAGGCAACGAGATTCCAAGTGTCCCCTCAGCTCTTGGTGATGCCACCCTTCCTTGCCCACCCCTGCCTGTGCTCGTGGCCTCTCTGATTCACCCCCCTGGCAAGGGCTGCTGGGTCCCAGGGCCGCTCTCTGCGTTTCCTGCGCAGGAGGAATCACAGCACGTTCCTGCGGCAACCGCCGCCACCGCCAGCTCTCCGAGGAGCTTGCCTCCTTAACCCCTCCCCTATGCTAAGGCTGTGCCAAGAGAAAATAGGAAGCTAATTGGACAAAAGCTTTGGGAATTACAACCAGAGCTGAAGAACTACTAAAAGGAGCCTCCATGTTTTACTGCTTTATAAGGAAAAATAAAAACAAGCTCTACGGAAGAGGAAGGTCAGGGAAGAGAAGAGTCGGCTTAGCTGGCTGGGCTGCCTGGCTAAGGTCTGCTCTCAAGTTCAAAATTCTGTTGATTAATGAATTGCTGAAGCCATTAATGCTTCCTGCAAGCGACTGCTCTGTTTATGTTCTCACAGCTCAAGGAACAAGCTGAATAGCCAGTCTCTAGCCTTGAGCTAGGGAACTCAAGGTAAACCCCGTGTGCGAGACTGGCAAAGAGCAAACAGCTCAGGCCAGGGAGCTCTTTGCTGCTACTTTGAAGTCTGACAGAAGGAGCAGGAAATCCTCCCTCTCTCTCCCCCTCACCTGCCGAGGACAACGGAAAGGGCTGAGGGGATCCTCCCTCCTTCCTGGGGACTGTGCAGGACACATGGAAAAGATCTGTCACTACTGCACAGCTGTGCCATAGCCACGCCTGGTTGTGCTACGGGGCTTGGAGGGGCAGGGAGCACCAGTGCAGGCAGCACCTGCACGCCTTACAAATTCAACATTTTCTAACCAGTCCTCCTGGCCCAGCAGAGACAAGCTCTCATACCTTCTAGCTCAGTAAAAGCTGAGCTGTGGAATAAATTATCTCAAAAACCCCTCCGGGAAGCCTTGCAGAGACCCCTGCGAGGTTCTTCTCACGTGAAATGGGGCAATACAGGGAGCAGATTCTTCATTCTGAGCTCAGCAACCCCTGCGAGGTTCTTCTCGTGAAATGGGGCAGTGCAGGGAGCAGATTCTTCATTCTGAGCTCAGCCGTGGAAGCTGGTGGGCACCCAAGCCATAAGTGCAACCAAGAGCTTTGCTGTACCCAAGACATGTGTTTTCTGTTTGCCTGTTCCCAACCATCCCACGTGGCAACACTGACACCCTCCGGGAAGGAGATGTGCCCAGGAGACATTACCTCACTGCCCAGCACACGACAGCACTCTGCTTTCAACAACAGTAATATCCCTCCCACATCACGTAACACCGAGGAAAACCTCAATAAACCAAAACAACACTGTGCTACGAGCTTAACTGATGCCAGGCAGCCTTCCTGCCCAGCTGGGCTCAGAACAAAAGCTTTATTACCACAAATAAAAAGCAGTAATAAAGGGGGGAAAAGCAACTCAAGAGAAATTATATTCAATGCCTAAAAAGAAGCAAACTGAAGAGTGAATCGATATCATCTATATTTGAGCCTGCACACAGGGAAGTAAGGCCCCTTTGAGCTGGAGCTCAGCACAGGGCAGGGATAGTCCCTCTGCTCTTCCAGGGAGACAAGGAGATGTGCTGGTCCTCCATCTGCCACTGATGTAGGACTGCTCAACCCACGTCAGCACTGTGCCTCAGTTTCCCCATCTGTAAAATAGGGATAATGACTCTTCCCTTCCTCAGTGAAGCACTTTTAAAATATAATCGCCTGCAGATTTCACCTGCAGTAAAGACCACTGGTGCCTGTGGCAGGAACGCCTGCAAATACGAAGACTTCAGCTTTAAACAGAAAAATGATGGAAGATAAATCAAAGAGAATGAAATAATATTGAAGGAATCACTCTTTTTGATTCAAGATATTAAAAAAAAAGAACAAAATCCTGAGAAATAATCCTGTAATAAAATTTATTAATGGCTGGTTAGACACCTCCCCCTACCCATTTTATATTAAACAGTGAGTGCAAAAGTCCGCTCCACCATATAATAACTCCTACTGACCTGGGGGGGTGGGCAAAGATCCCACTTTTCCCAAGAAGCAAAATGCTTCAAATGAACATTTAAAACTCTACAATGAAATACAGAGCAGGAAATCCTGAGTTACGGGGCATTTAAATATGGCAACCAGGGTTATAACCTACCACAGTTCTTTGCCTTCACAAAAAATATGCCAAAGCTTCATCCCTGTCTACTAACGCTGTGCAAGTGGATAAAAAAATAAAGCCCTTAAAGAAAATCTAAATAGGGAAGCAGATTTGCTACAAAAGCCTGGAAAACGCTGATGAAATAAATTGGAGCAAACTACAGAGAAGAGGAGTGACGAGGGCTAGTTTACATTAATGTATATGGCTGAGGTTTCACCGACGCTCCTACAAGAGCCAATTATGCAGATGGTGCATTTGGAGAAGGTTCTGGGTGGATCCAGCTCAGCCCTGACAGCCCGTCAGTCCCTCATTACTGCTCCTTAATCACACACACGAGCAAGTCGGTACCCGCTCCGCAACACCCAGATGTGGAGCAGCCAGAGCCACATGAAAGGAGCCACGTTTGGAGCCCCTGGACCAAAGACCACCCCCAAAACCCCCCCACGCTGCCCCTCAAGGCCGGACCCTCTGCCCAGCCGCCCAGATGCCCCGTACCCGGCCCCGAGGCCTCTACCCTTGAACCCCCGGGAGGGGAAGGCCTTCAGACCCCACACAGCGCCTGTGCCCCCCCCCCCTCCTTCCCCGGGATCCACAGCGTAGCCGTAAACTCCCCTCCCCAGGCATCCGGGTGCCCCAAGCCCTGTCCCGGGAGAACCGGCTGGAGCTTCCAGCCCAGCGGGGAGCACATGGGGCCCAGACCAGTCCCGGTGCCACGCGGGGAGCTGGCACCCCACGGCCCGGCCACCACCCGGGCCTGCTGCCATCCCATGGCGCTTCTTGGGGGCCACAGAAGGGGCCACACACCCTCACCCACCCCGGATCTGTAAGAAAGGAGGAGAATCTCCCATTTTGGGGGGAAGGGGAGGCTGCCCCCGAAGCCCCCCACGAGCGGGCTGGGGGGAGAAACCGAGACCTCCCCCCGCGGCAGCCACACGGAGGGGGTGCGGCACCAGGACCTCCCTCCGCAGCCCAGATGGGGGGGAAGGAGCCCCCCCGCCGCGCTCCCCAGGGCCGGGGAGAGGAGGGAAAGAGACCTCCCTTCTAGACCGGGGGCGGGGGGAGAACGAGCCCTGCCCGCCCCGGGCCTCCACGGCCGGGTCCTCCCCCCCACGCCCCTCCCGGGGGGGGCTGAGGGTCCTACACCCCCTCAGCCCGCTCCCACCCCCGCAGGGACGAACCCTCCCGGCCCGCCCACGTTCCCCACCTCCTTTCGGCATCGCGGCGGCGATGGCGGCTGCGGCAGCTGCAGCGAGCGCGCAGGGCGGAGGGGATTTCTGTCAGGCAGCGCCGAGGGCAGCCCAGAGGGGCGGGGCTACGGGGCAGCCCGGGTGTGGAAGGCCCCGCGGGTGACGGCGGAGCGGAAGCGGCGCCCCCCGGTAGGTAAGCGGGACTGGGGGCTGCGGCCTTCCCCCTCCGCTCCCGGAGCGGCGCGGGGAGACCTGCCGTGTCCCGGGCCGGCCGCAGGGTTGGGGCTGGCGGGGGCCGGGCGGCTTCTCCCGGGTTTTCGGTAGGAGCTGGCGGAAGTTGGCGCTGTGGGGTAACCCAGGGTGGAGGAGGGGCGGCCGCCGCCGCCGCCGCCGCCTCACTTCGCTGAGGAGAAAAAAGCGTTTTGCGGGGCCGCTTCTCCCGGCGGAGAGACGTGTTCTCCGCCCCGCCCGGGCCGAGGCGGCGGCGCGCAGGGCGGAGGGGATTTCTGTCAGGCAGCGCCGAGGGCAGCCCAGAGGGGCGGGGCTACGGGGCAGCCCGGGTGTGGAAGGCCCCGCGGGTGACGGCGGAGCGGAAGCGGCGCCCCCCGGTAGGTAAGCGGGACTGGGGGCTGCGGCCTTCCCCCTCCGCTCCCGGAGCGGCCCGGGGAGACCTGCCGTGTCCCGGGCCGGCCGCAGGGTTGGGGCTGGCGGGGGCCGGGCGGCTTCTCCCGGGTTTTCGGTAGGAGCTGGGGTAGCCCGGGGTGGAGGAGGGGCGGTCGCCGCCGCCTCCTCACTTCGCTGAGGAGAAAAAAGCGTTTTATCGTGTTGGGACGGGCACAGCCCGCACCTCGAGGGCTGCCGGTATCGCCAGGGCCGCGCTGAGCGAGGTTTTGCCTCTTTCACCAGCTCCATAAAGCTCGTTTTTATCATCCAAGTGGGTAATGGCAAAGGGGGCCAGAAATTTTGGGAGAAATATCGCTCACAGGAGCTTTCCTTTCGTTTTTTTCCAGTGGTTTTCAGGACAGTGAAGCACCCACGCGTTTGAGTGCAGGCAGACCCTCATTCCCGAGGCCATGCCCAAAGTGAAGAGGAGCAGGAAGCCTCCCCCGGATGGCTGGGAGCTGATTGAGCCAACGCTGGATGAGCTGGATCAGAAGATGAGAGAAGGTAAAGGGGCAGAGCTGGCTCTTCTCAGGGAGGTGACCCTTGAAACCAGCTAATCTGGAAGCACAGCTCCCCCCGCGAATATAGATGGACTATTTTTTATCTCTCTGCCTCCCAGTGATGCTGCAGGCTGGGATTAGGCCAGTACTGGGAGCTTTTCTCTGGGTGTACCCAGATTCCAGAGCACAGAGGTTTGTTGTACAGTTGTTTTAGGGCCCACCATGGCTGAGCCCTGGGTGAAGTTCCCCAGTGTGTGTGTGGAGGGACTGGCAGTTCTTGTCTGTGCAGTTGCTCTGGTCTGACGAGCCAGGGCAGCCATGAAGTCACCTGCCATCCCACTGTGGGTCACTGCTGTCCTGTTTTCATTTCCTAAAGGAGTTGTTCCAGGTCAGGTCCCTCTCATTTGAATCTTCTCTCATTAAATTCAGTCATCTCTCTAATGTATTAAAAGTTACGAAGGGTCTTAGAACAGTTTATTGCAAAGTGACTAAAGACCTAAGTTGGCCACCTGAAATAGTCAGCTAAAACCTGGTGTTTGTGTTCCCGCCCAGCGGAGACCGAGCCTCACGAAGGGAAGAGGAAAGTGGAATCCCTTTGGCCTATCTTCAGAATCCATCACCAGAAAACACGTTACATCTTTGATCTCTTCTATAAAAGAAAAGCCATCAGCAGAGGTGAGGAGTGCAAATGATTTGAAATTTTGATTTGAGGAAGGTGTCCCTGCCCATGGCAGGGGGGTTGGAACTAGATGATCTTTGAGGTCCCTTCCAACCCTAACCATTCTATGATTCTATGATTTCCCCTGGAGCACAAATGCTTTATCCTAGGCAGGGGAAAACAGAACGGAATAAAATATCTGCCTGGAACTGGGGCGTTGGTGGGAAGGATCAGGTTTCTGGGGAGGCCTGGACAGGGGAAAACAGAAAGGAATAAAATATTTGCTTGGAACTGGGGCGTTGGTGGGAAGGATCAGGTTTCTGGGGAGGGAAAAGCTGGACTAGCTTTAACTGCTAGTTACTACAGCCAGTAATTCCTGATAACGAGTCTTCTAGCACTTCCTGGGAGCTCTTTGTGATGGTGTCTGCTCCTCTACAGAGCTCTATGAGTACTGCATCAAGGAAGGATACGCTGACAAAAACCTGATTGCCAAGTGGAAGAAACAGGGTTATGAGAACCTCTGCTGCCTGCGCTGTATCCAGACGCGCGACACCAACTTCGGAACCAACTGCATCTGCAGGGTCCCTAAAAGCAAGCTGGAAGTGGTAAGGGGTTTTTCAGCTTGTTCCTCTCCTTGCCTGGACCTTCTCAGTACCCGCTCTCGCTCCTCCCAGGTCAGGGACAGCAGAGGAGATTTGGGGAGGGAAAATGGAGGGAAAAGCTGGACTAGCTTTAACTGCTAGTTACTACAGCCAGTAATTCCTGATAACGAGTCTTCTAGCACTTCCTGGGAGCTCTTTGTGATGGTGTCTGCTCCTCTACAGAGCTCTATGAGTACTGCATCAAGGAAGGATACGCTGACAAAAACCTGATTGCCAAGTGGAAGAAACAGGGTTATGAGAACCTCTGCTGCCTGCGCTGTATCCAGACGCGCGACACCAACTTCGGAACCAACTGCATCTGCAGGGTCCCTAAAAGCAAGCTGGAAGTGGTAAGGGGTTTTTCAGCTTGTTCCTCTCCTTGCCTGGACCTTCTCAGTACCCGCTCTCGCTCCTCCCAGGTCAGGGACAGCAGAGGAGATCATGGTGGTGTTCTTCCTGGTCATTCCCACTAGTTCCAACATTTTCTGCCTTTTGCTGGCGGGGTTGATACCTAATTGGTTCCAAAGTTACTGTCAGGTTTGGCATGTAGCGGTTTCAAGCTGTTAAAATAAAGGGAAACAACAGAAAACTAGATGGTAGAAACCCTTCCCACACTGACCCTTTCTCTGCCTTGAGGCTCGAGCCTGCGGGTCTGTCTGCTCACCGCAGGGCTGAAATTCCCTCCTCGTGTCTCTTTTCCAGGGGAGAATCATTGAATGCACTCACTGTGGATGCAGAGGCTGTTCTGGGTGAAGCTGTTTTAGCCATAAGACTACTTTTGGAATTCTGAGGGATTTCATCCTGCACAATGGACAGTCACAGCCGCTTTCTGCGTGAGTGGATATTTCTGTATAGCAATTAAAGCAGTAACGTATTCGCCTGGATCGTATTTGCAAAGGTGGTTGTGTTGGAGTAGGTTTTTTGCCGGGGCTGAAATTCCCTCCTCGTGTCTCTTTTCCAGGGGAGAATCATTGAATGCACTCACTGTGGATGCAGAGGCTGTTCTGGGTGAAGCTGTTTTAGCCATAAGACTACTTTTGGAATTCTGAGGGATTTCATCCTGCACAATGGACAGTCACAGCCGCTTTCTGCGTGAGTGGATATTTCTGTATAGCAATTAAAGCAGTAACGTATTCGCCTGGATCGTATTTGCAAAGGTGGTTGTGTTGGAGTAGGTTTTTGTGTAGCCATTTATTTTAAAATAAAGTCTGCCCTCCTGAGAGAGTGGTGTGATCTTCTGGCAAAACGTTTCTACGCCCCTCTTCTACTGTTGGGTGTGTTCTGGTTGGTTTGTTTGAAGGTTGCTCTAAATGCCTGTTGGGTGTGTTTTGGTTGGTTGGTTTGTTTGAAGGTTGCTCTAAATGGGGGTGGTTTTTAAGCATCTCTTATCCCCTTTTCTCAAATAACTGAATTTAAAAGGTTGCGTGGAAAGGAAATAATCCTCAAATGTCCAGTCTGGTTCAAGCTGTCCCCTTATCTTGTGTAGAAGGAAGCTAGATTTCACTGGAACTCTCTGCTAAGATTTGCAACCCAGAATTAGCATGTAGATCCATTCAGGAATGGCAGCAGTTCAGAGACTTGCAGGTAGTCTGCCCTCCTGAGAGAGTGGTGTGATCTTCTGGCAAAACGTTTCTACGCCCCTCTTCTACTGTTGGGTGTGTTCTGGTTGGTTTGTTTGAAGGTTGCTCTAAATGGGGGTGGTTTTTAAGCATCTCTTATCCCCTTTTCTCAAATAACTGAATTTAAAAGGTTGCGTGGAAAGGAAATAATCCTCAAATGTCCAGTCTGGTTCAAGCTGTCCCCTTATCTTGTGTAGAAGGAAGCTAGATTTCACTGGAACTCTCTGCTAAGATTTGCAACCCAGAATTAGCATGTAGATCCATTCAGGAATGGCAGCAGTTCAGAGACTTGCAGGTCTCACATTAAGTGCCCAGATACACACAGAACACAGGAAAGAAACAAAACTAGCACTGAGCTAAACCACTGTTAAATCTGATTTTACTTCTTCCTTGTTTTTAAACTACAGTCTTTCTAATCCTCTGCAGTTTAAGGAAATGCTCTTGAAACGTATTTGCTTCTCCTTTAAACAAAGGACAATTATTTTATTACGTCATCAACTAGAAAAAAAAAATATCAAGCAGCTTTACTACAAAACAGTTGAAGGGAGCAAGTTCCATGTTCTTCCAGCACAAGAAAGATGCAGGACTTAAGCATCCTGCTCACTGCTACTTCTGCCCTGGCTGCTCCTGCTCAGTGTCATCAACCAGAAAAAAATGGAAATATGAAGCAGCTTTACTACAAAACAGTTTAAGGGAGCAAGTTCCACGTTCTTCCAGCACAAGAAAAATGCAGAACTTCAGCATCCTGCTCGATGCTACTTCTGCCCTGGCTGCTCCTGCTCAGCCTCTTCCTTGTTGTCATCCACCGCCGCACGTTTCACTGTTCTGTATTTTTCCCAGGGGTGAGGGGTCTCCTCTCCTGCCATCACTTTTAACCACCGATAGTAGTAGCCACGGAAACCGTCAATTTTCTCCAGGTATGGGTTCTTTGACTTATACTGCAAACAAAAACCCAACAAAACGAGTTTCTATTAGAAGAGATCTTGTTTCAGTACCAGCGCACGATAGCTGCTACTAAAGAAATGGCTCAACTGTCAAGCAGATCAGACAAACCCAAAGAAAAATGATTTAAGCAGTGTCTGTATTTCCCCTCCCTTGTTGGTGTCCTCTGTGTCACCTTCACAGTGTGACTGATCCTGGCTACTTACCCTGTCAAATTTGGGAGGGTACTGTGCAGCGAACTCCAGCTGGCGTATGATAACTTCATTGGGAGGCACCTGGGTGTTCCTCATGTCTCGCAGGATCTCCGTGAGGTAACTGTAATCCAGCTGCCTCACGGCAGCAGCAATGAGGGTGCTGTAGATGTACTTGTTGGGAGTTACTCCAGACCTCTGCAAACAACAAACGCTACAGTTAAACTTGTTTATTTACCAATTAGCGCAGGGCTAATAGAAGGAAAAGGCACGTGGGTACTTCATGCACAAGGAGCAAGGCTCTTGTTCCACTGCAGCAGCTTCTCCAGTGCCAGCACCCTCTTCCTGTGAACCCTCTCCTGCCCCTTTAGGACAGCCCCCCTGAGATGGCACCTCTAGAACTGCATGTTATTGGAGTGAGAACACAACTACTTGCCACAGAAACCTCAACAGGTCTTTTTTATAAGCATTAACGCTTCACTTTGCCTCTTCCTGAAGCAGCATTTTACCTTCAAATCTGAGAGTAGCTGCAGTCCATCCTTCTCTCGGTGGCAAGCCATTGCCAGGCTACAAAAGGTCTGGAGGTTGGGTGACAGTCCCCTCTTCACTAGAGCTGGCAGCACGCTCTGCAAGATACAAGCACTGCCATCAGTTTCCAAAAAGTCTCCCTGTAGCTTTCCAGACAGAGCTAAAGATGCTAGAATAGAATCCATAAATACTAAGAAATTAACCCAATCGCTGGTTTGTGGAAAACAGTGTGAGATCCTCGGTTTCTATTGTGGAGAGAGAAACAGGTCTTGCAACAAAACACAGGTCCTGCTGGAGGCCTGAGACAAAGAGGTGGTGACAGAGAGAGTTCTGAGTGGTTTTTTCCCTCACCTTTGCTCCTTCCAGGTCTCCCCGTTTACTTTTCTTCTTTATTAAAGTGTTAAAGAAGGTGACATCTAGTTTCACTTTATGCTCGTCTAGGAGTGCCAGCAAAGAGGACTCTGAGGGGCTTTGGGGTTCCACCAGCTCAGCCAGTAACGTAAACGTTTTAATGTTGGGTTCTGCATTGTCCTCTTTCATTTTACTCAAGAAGCCCTCCACATCCCCCATCAAAGCCAGTCGATCGGATGGTGTGGCCACTGTCCCCAAGGAAACCACGGCTGCGTCAGGCATCCTGGAATCCAGCAAGTTGGGCAGGTTGCAGAAATGCTGCTTCTGGCTTAGGAGTGCTCCTTCCTGCTCCATCTTGGTCTGGCTTCTCCTCACCAACGCTCCAGTCCTGCTGTGAGCTACGCTGGGGCTGTCGAGAGCAGCTGGTTCTGTTTCAGCTCCAGTCACATCTTTATTTGGTTGCTGGATCAGTTCTTCAGGCTTCACCGAACTCTCCTGAAATAATTGCTTTTCCATAGCTTCCACATCCAGCTGGACAGCAGCTGCGCTCTCCGATTCCTTCTTCTTCTTCTGATTTCTCACCTTTTCCTTCTGCCTCCCTGGAGCAAGCCTTAGCTGAGGTGAGCTCTCATGGCTGGGTGCGAGCAGGAGCTCAGAAGCCACGGCTGGATCACCTATCCCACAGTCCCTGGCTGCACGCAGCATCAGATTGTACGTGTGGCTGTCGGCCTTTATTCCGAGTTTAGTCATTTGTTTCCAAACCTGAAGAGGGGAAGATGAACACCAGATGGACGTGGTATTAAAGCAAAAGTCTAGTTTACAGAACTTGTCCTAGGAGGAGCTGAACTCCTTCTACTTCATCAGCTCTGAGCAACCTGCTCAGAGCTTTTCATGCCTTCAAGTGAGGAGTTACAACACAGAACCTGCTCTTTCCTCCCCACTTAGGCCATGAAGACATACCTGTAAGGCGTATCGGAAGCCGTTCTCCCTGTCCTTTATGCAGCTCATGAGAAGGAAGCTGAAGGTCTCAGCTGTGAGAACATGGCCCTTGTGCACTATTTCCTAGAAGAGCAGAGAGAGCTTAAACTTTCCAGTTACCCAAACAGTCTGTCACAGCTTAAATATCGCAAAGTTTAAATATCGCTGTTGTCTTCTGGTGATATGACAGCAACAAAGCATTGGGTGAAGTCCCAGTGCTGTGAGCAGAATGGTTGCTCCAAGAGGAAAAGAGCCACAAAATGCCTCCATAGATTCTAGTTTCTTCCCGACAGGAGCTACAGGGAATTTAGGGACAGGACCAACAATCCTTTCAGCTCCTCCCAGACTGGCCCTTCTGAGAAGAGCTGCTGGAAGAGCTCTAAAAGGAGCTAGGTATCAATATGAATCTTCAAAGTGAGGAATGGAGACAGAGACAGTAGCCGTGAACTCCCCCCAAACTTTGTTTGATAAGTCTGATACACCTGACTGGAGTTTTAAAGCCAACATCTGCAGCTGCCTCCTTTTACGCACTTAAGCTTAACGTTTGGTGTGTACCAAGACAATTTTGTTGTATGAGACCAAGGATCAATGAAATATAAACATGTGATTTCAAATTATCTCTGCTGGAAATAAGAGAGTCTATGCAATATGGCATCTTCCAGCAGCTTTAACCAGAGCAAACTACCCTTAATGCAAGAAAAGTCAAGCCTTTACCTTCAGTACATCAAAGCACATCCTGAGATCTGAGCAGAGGGCACAGACTTTCAGCAGCGCGTGGTACGTGAGCAGGTTCAGCTCTTCATTTTTGCTCTTCAGCTGCTGCCGTAGCTTCAGAGCGCTCTGCAGGCCCGAGTCCTTCCAGGGCGACTCAGCACAGGCATTGAACAGGGCTGTGTACGTGGCCTCGGTGGGGGTCAGGCCTCGTTTTTTCATCTAAGGAAAGAGAAGAAGAATTTGAATTGGCTTTTTAGGAAAGGACTTCTAGAATTTCTTAACTTGTTTTTAAGAGTTTCAGGCTAAGAAGGTACAAACACTGACATGGAGGCATTTTGGAGACAAAGTAACATGACCAAATACTTTTAACTTACAAGAGGTAATGAAGGTTTGAGAGAGAAGGTAAACCTACATCATTGTAGAGCCTGAATGCCTTTTTCACGTAGCCAACCCTGCCACAGCCACCAATTAGAACGGTGTAATTGCTTTCTTCTGGCTGCACACGCTCTTCCTTCAGCATCTGCACCTCAAACAGCTCCAGAGCCTCCGCCAGCTACAGGGAAGAGGAAGGTCCATGGTGAGGCAGCAACAGAACCAATTACAATGGATATTAATATACACAGCTGTGGGCAGGTTGTGGTAGAAAGGACAGAGTATGGGATTCCTCACAAATTCTTATTTTACTTCTTTATGTAAAGATATTTTATGATACAGATGGGACAGAGCTGCATCTTTCATCGACACTATTAAAAAAATAAGTAAGTGAAGAGCAGGGAACGAACCTTGTCCTCTTTGATGAGGGCCTTGCATTTTAAGAAGTACCAATACGGGGTGTTCTTAGGGCCGCGTCGAGGTTTCCTCTCCGGTTCTTCCTCCTCTCCCTCTTCTTGAAGCTTTAAATTCTGAAAGCGCGATGTGGTTTTGTGATAATATTTTCTAGAAGAGAATTTATTAGACAGCGTCCCGAACTCCACGCCTTCGTCGTCGTCATCCTCCTCCTCCTCCTCCCTGACAGCTCCAGCACAGCTGCCCGCATCACTCCCTCTCGGGTGCCCACCGGGCAACTTGCAGGAGGCCTGTGAGCCGCTGAACGGCCTCCAGCCCGGCGGCGGCGGCCCGTATCCCGTGGGCTGCGGCGGGAGCGGCCCTTTCCCGACCCGCTCGGGGGCTACCCAGCGCCACCGCGAGGCGAGCGGCCCCAGCGGGGGGTGGTGGTGGAGGAGGAGCCGCGCCGCCTTCATGATGTGCCCGTGGGCACCGGGCGGGCGGGCGGAGCGGCGGCCCGGCCCGGCCTCTGCCGCCCTCCCCTCAGCCACCGGCGCCTGCGCGGACGGAAGGGGCGGGAGCGGAGCTCGGAGCGGGCGTGCTGTGATTGGGG
>NW_015090794.1:406280-417558 GCF_001431845.1 Calidris pugnax
CCCCCAGCCGCCACCATGCAGGAGCTCATCGCCAGCGTGGACCACATCAAGTTCGACCTGGAGATGGCCGTGGAGCAGCAGCTGGGGGCGCAGCCGTTACCCTTTCCCGGCATGGACAGTGCGTGCGGCCTCCCTTCTTCTCCTCCCCGGGTGTTCGTCCCATCCCCGGAGCCGGGGTCGCCTCAGCTGAGGCGGCTGGGGAGGGGGGGGGGAGGTTTCCGAGGGTCCGAGCGCTTTGCTGAGCTCTTCTGCTTGTATCCACCTAGCTCCTGCTTTCCCCGGGGGGGTTCTGTCTTAATCCGGATGTTTTTCTTTCCCAGTTAATGAAAGTTGTAGTTATCACGGCAGTTTGTGTTGAATGGAGTTAAATCTGGTCGGTGGCCGGTCACAAGTGATGTTCCTCAGGGCTCAACATTGGGCTGGGTCTGTTTAGTGTCTTTATCAATGATCTGGATGAGGGCATCGAGTACACCCTCAGTAAGCTTGCAAATGGCACCAAGTTGGGCAGGAATGTTGATCTGCTTGAGGGTAGAAAGGCTCTACAGAGGGATCTGGACAGGCCGGATCAGTGGGCTGAGGCTGGTGGTGTGAGGTTCAACATGGGCAAGTGTTGAGTCCTGCACTTGGGTCACAACAAGCCCATGCAGTGCTACAGGCTTGGGATAGAGTGGCTGGAGAGCTGCCCAGTGAAAAAGGACCTGGGGGTGTTGGTCAACTGCCTGTGGAATATGAGCCAGCAGTATGTCCAGGTGGCTAAGAAGGCCAACAGCATCCTGTGTGGAATGTGAGCCAGCAGTGTGTGCAGGTGGCTAAGAAGGCCAACAGCAGCCTGGCCTGTATCAGGAATGGCGTGGCCAGCAGGAGTAGGGAAGTGATGGTCCCTGTGCTGTGTTTGGCATTGGTGAGGCCCCACCTTGAGTGCTGTGCCCAGTTTTGGGCCTCTCAGTACAAGAAAGACATTGCAATTTTGGAGCGTGTCCAGAGAAGGGCAACAAAGTTGATGAGGGGTCTGGAGAATAAGTCTTATGAGGAGTGTCTGGGAGTGTTCAGCCTGGAGAAAAGGTGGTTGAGGGGAGACCTCCTCGCAAGTCCAGAGAAGGGCAACAAGGTTGATGAGGGGTCTGGAGAATAAGTCTTATGAGGAGTGTCTGGGAGTGTTCAGCCTGGAGAAAAGGTGGTTGAGGGGAGACCTCCTCGCTCTCTACAACTCCCAAATTGGGTTGGTCTTTTCTGCCAAGGTACAAGCAATAGGACAAGAGGCAATGGCCTCAGGTTGCACCAGAGAAGGTTTAGATTGGATATTCAGAGAAGGTTTAGACTGGATATTAGGAAAAATTTCTTCACCAAAAGGGTTATCAAACGCTGGAACAGGCTGCTCAGCAGACGTGGTGCTGAGGGACATGGGTTAGTGGTGGTTTTGTCGGTGTTAGGTTGTTGGTTGGACTCGATGATCTGAAAGGTCGGTGTTGGGTTGTTGGTTGGACTCGATGATCTGAAAGGTCCCTTCCAAAACAGACAAATCTATGATTCTAGTACCTAGGCAGGCTGGAAAATGAAAGTTGAGGCATTATTGTGAATAAATATCATTTCTCCACACAGTGCTTTATTATTTTTTTCATTCCCTTTTGATAGATGACGCATTTTGATGTCAGGCAGACTTCATCTTTAGGTATATCTGTGGCCTGGACTCTAAAACTTTTCTTCCAGCCTGGTAGTCTGACACGGGTAGTTTTGGGAGAATTGTAGCTTGCTGAAACTTTCTGACCAGGCTACTAAACTTCTGTTTTTATTCCCACAAATGTTATGGTACCTATTGGTCAGGATCAGCAAGGAATGAGATGCTTATGGTTTTTTCAGGTTGTTCTGGTCAAAAAACACAAGATTGTTGTTCCTGGGACTGTAAATACAGGATTCACTGATGTGATTGACATAACAGCAGAGGAAAAACCAGTCAGTTAAACCTAAATATCTGAAAGCAAAACAAACACCACCAAATCTGCAAATTCCCCATGGTGTCCCCCGAGAAAAATAACGATATTTGTAAGGGTGAAATTTGAACAAGGAACTTACGTGGGGAAAGTAAATTCCCCAAACCAAAATGCTGCTTTTCTTTGCATGTTGAGGACCAGATTGTTTTGCTGGGGAAAGAAATATTTTAAAAGTTGCCACCAACCTTTGTTAAAATGAATTATGTTTTTTTGTTCTCTCTACAGAATCAGGCGCAGCAGTCTGTGAATTTTTTTTAAAGGCGGCCTGTGGAAAAGGCAAGTAATACTTCTGATACAATTGTACTCATTGAGGGGGAGGGAGGAAACTAGATTTTCTAGCACTGGCTGCAGTACTTTTGGTTTTGTAAAGATGTGGGGATAATCAAGAGAGAGGATAAAAATGATGGATGATGGAATAATTGCAGCAATTGTGAAATAATGGTATTTTTTTGAGAAGTTGGGAGGTGGAGAGTTAAGAGCTGGAGACTAGGTTGCTTCGCTCACTAGAGGGTGACATAAGACTTGTCCCAAATGCCCATTGCCACTAAAGGCTCAATTCCTAAGGAAAAGTGATGCATTCTGAAACCCCTCTTGCAGAGGGGAACGAAATGTTGCCGTTGCCCTGGGCCTTCTTGTGCCACTGATTTTAATTGTGCTTTTTTCCCCTTCTCCTTGCCCCGTCCTTCTGCAGGAGGGATGTGCCCGTTCCGACACATCAGCGGGGAAAAGACTGTTGTTTGCAAACACTGGCTACGAGGACTGTGCAAAAAGGGAGACCAGTGCGAGTTTCTGCACGAGTACGACATGACCAAGATGCCTGAGTGTTACTTCTACTCCAAATTTGGTAAGGGGTGTTGTAGCTCCTGCTTGCTGGTGTGGGAGTCCGGTGAAGAGGATCCTGGTGCATCCCTCTCACCTGTCTTCAGAGCACCACAGTTCTTCTCTGTCTGATGTTATAGATAGATTGCAATTTTTTCAGATCTGCTTAGTCCTTCGCCTGATTATCCCCCTAAATTTGTGACATGATGTAGATGTCTTCTCTCTCAAGAGCTAGTCCCTTGGGGGAAGAGGGGGGAAATTCAAGCTTTTACTGGGTTTTATGCCTTTTGTTCTGGTTTGGGTATGAGATGAGTAGGCTGAGCAGTTGGTCTTTGCATGACTCTTGTTTTGGGGAGTTGATGAGCAGCAGAGGGCATGGGAGTGCAAAACTTTTATGCACTTGCTTTCCAGCTCTGGAGATCTGGACATAATGAGGCAACTTGCTGTCAGAAACTTACAGTCTTGTAGGTTTCCTTGGATTGAGGTTAGTGCGCAATTTGTAGTTTCTCCACACTTCTGGTGCACTAAATGTTTGGTTTTTGTTATCATGACTGCTCTTTCCAATTTAGTTTCCGCATTATTTTTAAAAAGCACACATAAATAATCCAGTCTGGTAGAACTTTACTCACCAGTGGTGAGTCCTTGGTGTTCTTCATCTAGGTTAAGGCAGGCACTAAGACTGTTGTGCCTGAATTTATAAATATCAGTAACAGTTTTGTGGGAGCTACGTGATCCAGGTAATGTTTTTGAGAGTCATTTGATCTCGAACCTGCACAATTGACTAAGAAGTGCCTTTGCCTTTGGTACAGGGGAATGCAGTAACAAAGAATGTCCATTCTTGCACATCGACCCGGAATCTAAGATCAAAGACTGTCCCTGGTATGACAGAGGCTTCTGCAAACATGGTATGTATGTCATGCGGTTGCAGCTTCTGTGGTTATAAATCAAGGGTAGGGTGTTGTTCTTTGCATGATACCCTTGTCTCCTTGCTGCTGCTGAGTGCTGGAGTGGGTTTATGTGGAATGTGAACTGCTGAGCTTTGTGTTGCAGGTCCGCTCTGCAGACACCGCCACACTCGGAGAGTCATTTGTGTGAATTACCTGGTAGGATTCTGTCCAGATGGACCTACCTGTAAATTCATGCAGTGAGTATGTTCCCAGGCTTGTCCTGCAATCCTGTGTTTCCCTTCTAATTCGGGTTATGTCAAAGGAGGGTGCTCCAGTGCTTCCCAATGGCTTTGGAGATCTGGCCAACGTTTAGTTTCTTGTACCGATTTGAGGATATGGGGCAGGGCCTCTTCAGGGAGTTACCAGTAAGACTCTGGAGTGGTGATCAAATGGCATCAGTGCAGTGGGATCACAGGTGTTTATATTCCAGAAGACTTCACAGGCAGAGGGATATACTACATACTGGGCTGTCTTTTTTTGTATATGTAATTACTGAGCATCAGAATACAAAGAGAAGTGGGAGGGAGAGGTCTGATTCCTGTGACCTGAACTTAATTTTCTGAATGTTTGTTTTGTTGTTTGGATTTACTTGACTGAGCTGAAGGTAAAATGTGGGCATATGATTTGAGAATCAATTTTCTTGTTTCCGTCTAAACCAGCCCTCGGTTTGAACTGCCAATGGGAACCACAGAGCAACCACCACTGCCTCAACCGACACAAACACAGCAAAAGGTACACAATTTCCCTGCCTCCCCTACAGGCCCACCCTCGAGGCATTTCCTGCAGTGCTTTAAAAGAGGGTGTACTGTCTAGTGGTCAGAACTGGACACCTGGGCTCTTGGATCTGGCTTGGAGAAATACTCAGTGAGGGAAAACCATTTTACAACAGGGTGTGATACTCTTAGGATTTGTCTCCAAGTTTTTAATTACAAAATAAACCGCAAAGCACTGTCCCTTATCTCCCTTCCTCCCAGCCCTCTCGTGTCCACCATCTAATCACAACGGGCTGCTGCTGCCTTCAACCTGGGACCGTGGTATTTTGCCTGGTCCTGTTTCTCCCCTCACCTTGGTTAACCTTCTGTTAGCCCTGTCCTCCAGCTCAGAGGCCAGCAGTGATGTTCTGTTGCTTGGGGCAGTGCCTGGAAGGAAGAGTGCTGGGCAAGAATTAGGCAGTGAGCAACCCTGAGTGCCGTTAGGGTGGTGAAAGCCCTACAATTGCCCCAGCTTTACGTGGAGATCTAGTCACAGAACACTCCCACATTTCATAGAAGCACATCGTACGTGGTTGTGCAGCAATCTGCCAGTTTTTGTCATCTGCGTGACATCTCTCAGTGATGGCAGTGATATTTTAGCAGCCTAAACCTGCTCTTTAAATCTGCCTTTCAGAGAAAAGCAGGATCTCTGGGCTTTGTAAGCCTCAGTGCTTGATTTCTTCTCTCTGATGCTCCAGCTGGCAGAGCACCCACACACAGATCTGGAGGAAAATTGATCATTTTATATATGGGGTGCTCTTTTCCCTTCTTAAAAAAATAGCAATCATAAAGGTCTTTATCCTCCATGCACTTAATGAATCAGAACTCTTCTCCTAACCAACAGAGGACACCCCAAGTCATCGGCGTCATGCAGTCTCAAAATAACAACACTGGGAACAGAGGACCCCGGCCGTTGGAGCAGGTCACCTGCTACAAGGTAATTCAGAGGGGGGGGACGAGGAGGGAAAACGGGGTGCTAGATTGTACAGAGGGAACCCTTCCACGACAGCTGAAGGAAACTGCTGAACTGTACATTTCAAAACAAGAGTTCATGTTAGTTTTATCTCAGGAGCTAATTGGCTCACGCTTGGTAGCTGTAGAAAGATGTTCTTTTCCCCTGTTGGCCTGGGCAGTCCTTGTGAGTAACAAAAATTGAATATGCAAAGACCATTCAGTTGTAAATACACTTTGTTGCTGTCAAACCCAGGAAGGAGCTGTTCACATTGGCTGCTCACTGAGGAGCACCAGTAAAACTTGGACACAATTGTGTTTCCATCTCTATTTTTCCACGAAAGCCCCAGCCATAGCCACTAGAAAAGGGCAAAGAACGTTCAGCTTTGACAGTGACATCGTTGTACGTGCCAACTTCTGTGCCTTTGGTGCTTGTTTGGGTAAAAATTACTGTGACTGGACAGGGTGATTAAGTAGCTGAATTCAGTTTCACTCAAAACCTTTAATAGCTGCTTATTATTTTAGCTGCGAGTAAATGACATAGCTGGGAAATGCTGTCGCACCAGGTACTGGCTTTTCTCTCTGGGCTTGAATCACTTCAAGCTGCAAAGCCATGAATCTCACCTTCAAACGCCCTTTGATCTGTCTGATTCAGGATGGTGGATCAGGAGAGTCCCCGTGTGTCTCTGATGTAGAGCAGATCGCATGGAATAGTCTTGGAAGCCTCAAATGTTGAAATTTTTGTGTTACAGCCCTTTGCTGTTTGTAACAATGTGCTGAGAGCTCTCTCCTTTGTAGTGCATTGTAATAACGTGGTGTCAGGTTGCTCCCAGCACAGAAGCAGCTTCTGCTCCAAGGAGTGGAAATAACCCATAAATCGTGTCCCTTGTGACACCCGTGTTTCACTTTGTCTGCTAAATGTCGCTTCTTCCATGCATGGAAAAAGCTTCCAAATCAGAACAGTTGCTGGTTACCTTAACAAAGGCAGACAGAGGGGGAAAATCCCCTTTAACTGTAATAATTCCTCTCTCTCTTTCTCCTTTAGTGTGGTGAAAAAGGTCATTATGCCAACAGATGCACCAAAGGACATCTGGCCTTTCTCAGTGGACAGTGACAGAGCGGAACGAAGAGCGCAAGGGGAGCTATTAACACTGAGCAAAGGTTTCTGCCTAGCACTATGTCTTGAACTATTAATCAGGTTGTTTTTTAATGCCATTACTGAAAGAACTGGTCAGAGGCTGGCTGCTGCTAAGCGACATTTTTGTAATTGCCCACAACTTTTTTTCCTTTTTTATGTTTTAACCTTTTTAAAAATAGATTTTTGGCCTCCGCCTGTTTTCATTGAGCCCTGCTGAAAGGTAGATCAAAAAGCCCAATAGATATGCAACCCCCCCCACCGGTGCAGCACTCCACGTAACCGCATCTTACGCCAGTGTTTCTTTAAAGTTGTTTTCCTTCTGCCACTTCTCTTTGGAGAACCTGCAGCGTTTCAGCCCTCCCTGTGGAAGCAGGAAGACTGACTGGGAAAACTAATACTTGAAATGCCTTCCCTTCAGTGAGGAAGCAGGGATTCTGCTGTCCTGTAACTCATAAAAAAAAAAAAAAGAAAGAAAAAAAGCAAAGTCCTGTTCCCTGGTCCAGCCTGTTGTTGGTGAGTTTGTCCCGGTGCCTGACTTTAAGCATCACGTGCATCAGGCTGTAAAACTTTCGTCCACTTGTTTTGTTTCTGTGCTTCTTGCTATACTGAAGGTTAGAAATTAATCTTCTGGGTGAGAACCGATCAAGGGGAGAATAAATTGGCATCTCTGGTGGTTAAACCAAACGAGGAGGAACAATGATGGTAGGAAAGCCACAGCTGTGCTCGTTTCCCTCCTCACTTTTGGCGAAAGGGAAATGAACACGGCTTGAAGAGTAGGAATAGAAGAGCCTTGGCTCAGGGCCCCCCCCCCCCCCGTCGTCCAGCTCACACTGAGCAGGTATTTCCGTAGCTTAGAGAAGATCAAGAAGTGGAGATGTGTATTCTTAATGGAACACTGCTTTTAGAAGTGGTAGAACGTTCTTTCCAGAGCGATTTTTGCCAGCCAAAACCCATTCGTTTTGTGAGAAGACTATTTCAAAAGGGCCAATGATAAAATGTGAATTAAAAAAAAAAAAAAAAAATTGCACCTACAATATGAGCCTTATTGATTCTAACCCATCTCTCATTTGCTGACTGGCTTTATACTTTGTTTTTATTGAAATGTACTGATGGAAAAAGCTGGCTGTGAATTTATTTTTTTTTTTAAGAACGAGAGAATATGATTAGATTAAGAGAAGTGACCAGAGCCTGTGTCGGTTTGAATGACTGTGGTTATTTCACTGTGGAGATTTGGAGTCAGCCACAGTAGAAGTCTGGAGTGTGACTGAGGTGTGACAGACCATCACACACTTCTCATAACGCGTTGTGTCCCCAGAGGCTGAGCAGTGGCCACACTTTGAGGTGTGTTATGTGTGTAACTGGGCACGTGGAGAGGGAACTGGGACACTCTGGTGTCGGGCTACCTTCCCCCTCCAGCTCAGCTCTTTGCTGCCTCAACAGATGTTTTCCAAAACGGAAAGCCTCCCTCTTACCACTATAGCTTTTGAGAGATTCTTCATATCCCTTAACAAGGGGTTTTCCTTCTCCCTGCTGTTCAGAAGAGGGTAGGGGGGTTTTACCTGCAGTGCCCTGCTGCAGTCACAGGCTGTGGAAGGGAGTTGTGACAGGGGGACCCTCACTTACTTTGAGAGGTGCAGGAGGAAGGGCAGCAGCTGAAATCAGACCCACCCATGCTCCTTTAAGCTGCATTTATGCAGTGTCTCCTGTTAACCTCCTCACTGCTGCACTGAAGTCAAGAAGCAAAGCTTTCCTTTTGCTTAACTTCATAGACCTTTGTTACATTAAAGGTCTTTTAAGATTATACCCGTTCAGAGTAACTTTGCAGCTTCTTTTAGGAATGAAAGTGGGTAGGGCTTTGATAGAAAAGGGTTATCAGAGGTAAGAAGCATTAGCATCTCAGAGACAGAATGAGTATGGACCTCCTTAAAGCCAAACCCATCTCCTCGAAGGCAGCACCACGCAGTGATGGGAAACTGCCCAATACCTACAGTCCCCAGGTGAGAACCAGAAACGTGGTCACACCAACAAGCCACCTAAAGCTCAGATACTGTTCTTTCAAATCAAAATACTATAGCCTTTCAGCTAAAATTAAAATATTATATCCTTTCAGCTACTTGTCCAACCTGTACATAATGGCTATTTAAGAAGCAATGCAATGCTTTTTACTTTTATCAAGCAGTTAAATAGGAATAAATTGTAATAGTTTCCCCAATTCACACTGCAACCCAAGGAGCAGATGCTTTCCCAGCTGTCCCTGAACTTATCCTTGAGGGGTGAAACTCTAAGAAGACAAACTCAATTGTACTGTGCAAGTAACAAGTCAGTTATGAGAGTGTTAGTAGATGTAAAGTGTATGCACTTTATTATTTCTGAACTTATCCTTGAGGGGTGAAAGTCTAAGAAGACAAACTCACTTGCACAGTACAATTAACAAGTCAGTTATGAGAGTGTCAGCTCAGTAGATGTAAAGTGTATGCACTTTATTATTGGTCATAATAGTACAGATTTTAACATGAATAGTTCTGATGTCTTCTGTCAGGGTAACTGTTCCAGGGGTCCAGTCTGTTCAAGAGCTGCACCTTCGCGCTTCAGTGGTACTTCCTGTGGCGGTCGTGCTCTGTGTGGTTCAAAGTAAAGCAAGTTAATGTCACTGAAGTCACAAGAAAAAAAAAAAAAACACCACTCCTGAAACTAGAGGAAAGCAAGCACTCTAAAAGGAACCTCAGCATGTAGTTTCTAAGTATTGTCAGGTCAAACAGGCAACAAGATCCAAGTTTTCTGATAACTTCCTAAAAGCATTCAGGTTCTCTATGGCTAAAAGAAGTTTTAGATTCAAGCAGCAATGGTTAGCACAGTTTTTTGTTTTATTTCTAAAAGCAGCAGCAAATTAGTTGTTTTTATTGTTCCAAGCAATCTTTCAAGCTGCACTATATGCACTCAGCTTTTACTTACTCAGGTGACTGTAGCTCCAGATGTAGCTGATGACAACGTAACCAGCCAGCACCATGGAGATCCCACCGAGGCCCCCTTTCTTGACATTGATATATTTATTGTAGTATCTATCATAACCTGCGTAGGAAGAAAGTTGTTTTTGTAAAAGGTGAGTTGCAAATTTTTCCTGTGTCGGAAAGCAGCAGCCTGGTTTCACAGAACTTCAGGAAATTGTTTCTAATGAAACATCTGAGGGTCTCAGAAACAAGTTTGAGAGAAGGTAGTCTATGTCTTAGTTCAGCAAGGTGAGCTCAGGTTAATAGTGCTAAGCCTTTAAACAAAGGGGGGAGGGAAAGCCACGTATCATTTTTCCTGAAACACTGTTGTGGCTTTCATGCACTCAAGCTGCTTTGGAATTACCTAATTATTTCATATACATTATATAGACACTAAATTTTAAATGTTTAAACCTACCTGAATGCCTTATCTTTCAAAGGGGGGAGGGAAAGCCACGTATCATTTTTCCTGAAACACTGTTGTGGCTTTCATGCACTCAAGCTGCTTTGGAATTACCTAATTATTTCGTATACATTATATAGACACTAAATTTTAAATGTTTAAACCTACCTGAATGCCTTATCTTTATCTATAGCTACGGGCATCAGTCAAAACCTTAGCCAAGCAATCTATGAAAATCCTATGTCCTTTCTTATCATCTTTAGGGATTAACTGCCTTTTTTTGTTTATTTACTTGTGATGTTGGGAAACCTCAAGATTTCCAGCAAACAGGCTCAGGATTAAGGTCACAATATTTCCTGTTCATTGCCCTGAAGCAGCCCCTGTACTGCTAGGTCCTCTTTGCACAGAGATGTGCAAACGCTCATAGAATCACAGAATAGTCTGGGCTGGAAGGGACCTTAAAGATCATTGATTTCCAACCCCCCTGCCCTGGGCAGGGACACCTCCCACCAGACCAGGTTGCTCCAAGCCCCATCCAGCCTGGCCTTGAACCCCTCCAGGGATGGGGCAGCCACAGCTTCTCTGGGCAACCTGTTCCAGGCTCTCACCACCCTCACAGCAAAGAATTTCTTCGTATAATCTAATCTAAATCTCCCCTCTTTCAGGTTAAAACTGTTCCCCTATGTCCTATGGCTCCCCTCTCTGATCAAAGAGTCCCTGCCCAGCTTTCTTGTAGCCCCTTTAGGGACTGGAAGGGGCTCTAAGGTCTCCTCGGAGCCTTCTCTTCTCCAGGTTGAACCCCCCCTGCTCCCTCAGCCTGCCCCCACAGCAGAGATGCCCCAGCCCTCGGATCATCTTCATGGCCTCCTCTGGGCCCTGCTCCAGAGGTCCACGTCCTTCTTGTGCATCTGCCTCGCTCCCTCAGGAGAGGGGATTCACACCCTCCAGCTCCCCGCCGGCCAAGGGTCCCCCTCAGCGCCCCCCTCACCTCTTCGCACGGCCCCCAAGATGCCGCCGGGGGTGAAGTCTCTCATGGCCAGCCAGCTGGGCAGCTGGCCCAGCTTCACGTCCATAAGCTTCATGTCCTTGAGGAGAACTGAGGTACAGAGAGAGAGAGACACAGCCCGGTCAGAGGGGATGGATGGAGGGAGGGAGAGGAAGGAAAGGAGGGAGCCGCGGTCACCTTGGCGGCGGGCCCCACTCACCCGGCGGCTGCGCCATCTTGCCGCTGCTGTCCTGCGCCGCCGCGGGGGAAGGCGGGAAGGGGCGGGGGGCGCCGCCGAGGCTCATGGG
>NW_015090794.1:417725-433694 GCF_001431845.1 Calidris pugnax
CACAAGAAAAAAAAAAAAAAACACCACTCCTGAAACTAGAGGAAAGCAAGCACTCTAAAAGGAACCTCAGCATGGAGTTTCTAAGTATTGTCAGGTCAAACAGGCAACAAGATCCAAGTTTTCTGATAACTTCCTAAAAGCATTCAGGTTCTCTATGGCTAAAAGAAGTTTTAGATTCAAGCAGCAATGGTTAGCACAGTTTTTTGTTTTATTTCTAAAAGCAGCAGCAAATTAGTTGTTTTTATTGTTCCAAGCAATCTTTCAAGCTGCACTATATGCACTCAGCTTTTACTTACTCAGGTGACTGTAGCTCCAGATGTAGCTGATGACAACGTAACCAGCCAGCACCATGGAGATCCCACCGAGGCCCCCTTTCTTGACATTGATATATTTATTGTAGTATCTATCATAACCTGCGTAGGAAGAAAGTTGTTTTTGTAAAAGGTGAGTTGCAAATTTTTCCTGTGTCGGAAAGCAGCAGCCTGGTTTCACAGAACTTCAGGAAATTGTTTCTAATGAAACATCTGAGGGTCTCAGAAACAAGTTTGAGAGAAGGTAGTCTATGTCTTAGTTCAGCAAGGTGAGCTCAGGTTAATAGTGCTAAGCCTTTAAACAAAGGGGGGAGGGAAAGCCACGTATCATTTTTCCTGAAACACTGTTGTGGCTTTCATGCACTCAAGCTGCTTTGGAATTACCTAATTATTTCATATACATTATATAGACACTAAATTTTAAATGTTTAAACCTACCTGAATGCCTTATCTGTATCTATAGCCACGGCATCAGTGAAAACCTTAGCCAAGCAATCTATGAAAACCCTATGTCCTTTCTTATCATCTTTAGGGATTTTATCTATAGCTACGGGCATCAGTCAAAACCTTAGCCAAGCAATCTATGAAAATCCTATGTCCTTTCTTATCATCTTTAGGGATTAACTGCCTTTTTTTGTTTATTTACTTGTGATGTTGGGAAACCTCAAGATTTCCAGCAAATAGTCTCAGGAGTAAGGTCACCATATTTCCTGTTTATTGCCCTGAAGCAGCCCCTGTACTGTCAGGTCCTCCCTGCCACAGCCAGAGATGTGCAAACACTCATAGAATCACAGAATAGTCTGGGTTGGAAGGAATCTTAAAAGATCATTGAGTCCCAACTCCCCTGCCCTGGGCAGGGACCAGGCTCAGGATTAAGGTCACAATATTTCCTGTTCATTGCCCTGAAGCAGCCCCTGTACTGCTAGGTCCTCTTTGCACAGAGATGTGCAAACGCTCATAGAATCACAGAATAGTCTGGGCTGGAAGGGACCTTAAAGATCATTGATTTCCAACCCCCCTGCCCTGGGCAGGGACACCTCCCACCAGACCAGGTTGCTCCAAGCCCCATCCAGCCTGGCCTTGAACCCCTCCAGGGATGGGGCATCCACAGCTTCTCTGGGCAACCTGGGCCAGTGTCTCATCACCCTCAGAGTGAAGAATTTCTTCCTATAATCTAATCTAAATCTCCCCTCTTTCAGGTTAAAACTGTTCCCCTATGTCCTATGGCTCCCCTCTCTGATCAAAGAGTCCCTGCCCAGCTTTCTTGTAGCCCCTTTAGGGACTGGAAGGGGCTCTAAGGTCTCCTCGGAGCCTTCTCTTCTCCAGGTTGAACCCCCCCTGCTCCCTCAGCCTGCCCCCACAGCAGAGATGCCCCAGCCCTCGGATCATCTTCATGGCCTCCTCTGGGCCCTGCTCCAGAGGTCCACGTCCTTCTTGTGCATCTGCCTCGCTCCCTCAGGAGAGGGGATTCACACCCTCCAGCTCCCCGCCGGCCAAGGGTCCCCCTCAGCGCCCCCCTCACCTCTTCGCACGGCCCCCAAGATGCCGCCGGGGGTGAAGTCTCTCATGGCCAGCCAGCTGGGCAGCTGGCCCAGCTTCACGTCCATAAGCTTCATGTCCTTGAGGAGAACTGAGGTACAGAGAGAGAGAGACACAGCCCGGTCAGAGGGGATGGATGGAGGGAGAGGAAGGAAAGGAGGGAGCCGCGGTCACCTTGGCGGCGGGCCCCACTCACCCGGCGGCTGCGCCATCTTGCCGCTGCTGTCCTGCGCCGCCGCGGGGGAAGGCGGGAAGGGGCGGGTGGCGCCGCCGAGGCTCATGGGAAGAAGGTCAGACGGGAACCCGGATGTTGGGGCGGGTGGTGAGGGCCTGGCGCCATGTTGGGCGGGTGGGGCCGCCCCCTTTCTCCCCTCCTTCCGCCTCAGCACGGGGGTGCTGGGGAGGCGTTGGACCCCGTGTGGCATTGTCGCCGTCCCATCTCCTCAGCAGGGCGCCCGGTTCCCCAGGGGGGGCCGCACAGGCTGCATCAGTTGCTACAGGCACTGGGTTGAGGGTTCTGTCACAGGGCTGAGGGGTTTTCACTCCAGCAAGTCCCCTTAGGAGCCAGGATCCTCTTCAGGGGATGCCAGGGGACTCATGCCTGGTGTCCTCCAAAGCCCCAGGACAGTCCAGCACCTTGTATTGTCCCCCCCTGTAACATTTCAGCATGTCGGGTGCCAGCATTTGCCAGGTCTACAAATTGTGAAACAGAGAAATAATAGAGAGAATAATAGAGATAACAGAGAAAAAATCACAAATCCTTATCAGCATCATCACAAGATTTCATCATCAGCTTTTGGGGGGCTGCTGGTGTCCCACAAACGAACCTTTTCCAGTGTGTTCTGAAGAAATTGCAACTCTTGGCACTGTAAATGTGCACTCACAGACAGTATATACTGCAACATACATTTGAGTTTGTTACATATTGTAATGTAAGAAGTGAAGGTTTCTCAGACATCTTCCAGGGATCTCCTGCCCTCTCCTGCAGTCGTCTTGGGTGGCTTCAAGGTGAGATGAAGGAAGTTAGACTGCGTTTTTCATGGTGATTAGGTGACAGATAAGTAACGTATCATGTTGTCCCATTTCAGTGCCCACTCAGGACTTTTCCCTGTGGGAATTCGCTGCGTTTTACTACAGCTCCTCTGGAAGGATGTCAAAGGCAAAGAAGAAGCTGGTCCTCAGTATATGGTGGAAGCAAACCTGCATAACCAGAATGATAAAAGAGGTAACGTGCAGATAAACTATTTCTTCCTGCAATAGGAAAGAGCCACCCAGGTTTATTTCGTGTTCTCAAGTGTCTTTCTGGAGGATTTAGTGCACGCTGGGCTGCAGAAGGACCACCCTGGGCAGGTAAAATGCCGTGGTGGGACAAGGGTGGGCGATGGGGAAGAGGACCCAGCAGGTGTCACTCGCACTCAGCAGAATGCAGCTGCTGGAAAGATGCTCTCCATTAGCCCGACCTCTAGAGGTTTTAAATCGTATCATTTGGGTTCATAAAATAGTGTCAGGTTTTGTTGTTGTTTATTGTGCTGAATGTGGCAAGCAAAGTGATACAGCAGTAAACAGGGAGCAGCCATCCACTGCTGTTTCTGACAGGTCAGCCAGGACCCCAGATTTTCCAGATATTAAATTTCCATCCCACAGAGGACTGTTAGAACAGATCAGAGACGATGAAGACTAAATTAAGGACGCTGAGGGGGGCCCACAGGGTTCCTACATAAACTGTAGAGACTAGTGTTTTTACTTCTGTTAGGTCACGGAGTCTTATTCCACATGCCTTCCTCCTGCCACCGCAGGATTCTTGCATTATAACCTGTAGGGTTTGTGTTACCTGGTATTACATGAGTAGAGGCACGGGACTCTGTAATGCATCTTGCTCAGAAGCTGGTCTACATGTCTAGCTTCACCCACTATTTTACTGAAATTAATTTATTTACATCGAACAGTGCTGTCCCATAACATAAAAGTAAAAGCAGGAGGAATAGTTTACTGCCTGTTTTTTTCTCTTATGAACAGAAGGTAGGATTTGGAAAGTATAGTGTGCCTTGAAGAAAGGGCTCCAGATTTAGTCCTTGCTAAATGGGTTAAAAATCCCTTTATTAAATTAGTCTTTATTTTATTACTGGACTTTACCGGTAACTGTCATTTTATTGCTGAAGTGTCCCTTGATGAACTACTATGTGGCCTTTTACAGTACTTGCATAAAAGCATGCTTCAAACTTGCTTCCCTCATTCTTGCAAGGCAACCTAGTGTTTTAAATAGGATTACTCATGCAAGGCAGATTAATTCACCTGCAGGAAAGAAAGCCAGTGGCGGGCGCCTCATTTTAAGGAGTTCCCTGCAGAGCAGAAGAGCACACAGAGTTGCTCAAACTGGGGGAATTTGGTTTGTTAAATTGGAATTAAGGTCCATAACGAGGATCCATCTCCAATGCAATTAGAGACAGCAGCGACCAAAGCCTGGGGCTGAACTGCCCACTCTGGTAGAGCAAGAGAGGAACAGTGCTGTTGTCTTTGTGCCATCTTAATCCTGACCCACGCAGGAAGAGTTAAACGGTACAGATGTGCGGGAGGTTTTGCAGCACACGTTTCCTCCCTTTGACCCGAGCTGCTGGCCGAAAATCAGGGTCCTGTTGGCTGATCCAGATGGGAGGAGGAGTGATGAAGAAAGGTATTTCTGATGTATTTCTGTTTGCTTACAAGAATGCTCACAGCCTTCCCTTCCCGTACACAGAAGAAAACACGCAGTTGAGAGCCAGTTTCCTTGCTTATAGCTCCAGACCTGCTCCAGGCAGCAATGTGACCCCAAATCCCTGTTTCTGTATTCAGTCCAGGTTTTATATCAATGATTGTTCAGGCTGTTTGAAGTTTCCGTTCCCTGCCTGTTTCAATATGCTCTCTGTCTCCTTCTCCATCTGAACTGTATTGTCCATCCACACATAACCTCCTTTGCTTTTAATATCCTGCCCGAAACTGCCCTCCCAGAGCCTTCAGGTACTTGAGCAATCTTGCATTGTGGGTGGAAATAGACTTAATGTCTCCTTCAGCTGCCCTAAATAAAGGACCACAGTTAAACCTACCAGTTTGAAGAAGGTTTAAACCAACCTATAAAAATAAAAGCCTAATGGAGTGTTGCCCCGAGGTTTTCATCTTACTGAAGACCCCTCTGGAAAATGCTGTGAAGTTTATAAGTAATGACATGGAAATAATAGGGAGTACATCATCCAAAAAACCCAGCAGAAGACGTCAATAGATACGAAAGAGGTTTCCTCTTTCTGGTAGCAACCGTAACACATAATATTGCAGCTTTCAGAGCAAAAATTCAGTTTTGGCCTGAAAAGTTAGGTAACGCTCTTCATTAAAGTTGCTGAAAAGGAGAAGTAAAAAGCCTAACACAACCTCCCTCGGACTGTAAGATCTTAGAGGCTGGGATCATTTTTTTTGTTCTGTGAGCCACCCTTTGAAAACTCCGGGTCTCAGCTGGGACTGGTGCTCAGTGGTACTGTAGTAACAGGCAGACACAGTGTCCATAGGTGTGTAAAGTAGCACAGAGTGGCCTTCAAGAAGGTCACGAGACGAGGATTTACCCAACTGATCCTGTGCCCACTGAAACTGATGACAAAGCATCCAGTGCTTTTAATAAAGGATCAAACCTACACGAGTGGGTAGATATGGTTCTGTAACGTGCGGTTTGGCATCGGATGCTTCTTGGCTCCTAAATACTTGTTTCAATCTGATGTATTCCCACCAGCACAGGTTAAGTGGCTGCAGCCATCAAGAAGAAAGAGAAATCATGGGCTACCAGCACTTCCAGAAGGTCAATGGAGAGACACAGGCTTTATCAACTGGTAATTTGGAGAAAAGTTACGATCCCAGGTAGCTTGATCCAATCTGCTATCTCTTAATTGCCTGAACAGTTTGATGTTGGGAGAGCAGTGCAGCTGCTCAGCAGAGGTCTCAACCTCATTCATCTAAAAATGTGCTTGTGGTGGAAACCAGTCGCACGAGTTGAATAGGATGAGAAAGGGTGTGGAGTTTGGAATCTCTTCCATGGCCAGACTTCCTCAGGAAAATGGTGAATTGCCTTGCACAGATAATAATACCTAGGGATTGACCCAGCAAAAGCAGTTGAGAGAATTAACCTATGATTGTAAGCGGATTGCTTGCTCTGTGTTATTACAGAGCCATTTTCCTTAGTCAACCTCAAAACACTTTACAGAGGAGATCTCTTACCAATGATTAATAGTTTAGCATGTGCACGGTTCTTTTCTCCTTCACAGCACTTGAGTATCAATGCATCTTCATGCTCCCCTGATAAAATGTGTAAGTAAATGTTATGATTATCTTTTCAAGTGGAAAAAATTGAGCCCTGTGTTTAGGACTGGGGAGGGGGAATTCTTCCCTCCTCCTTTTGTCCCATCCTGCTGGCCTTTGCTTACATCTAGTGTCAGCTGCAAAAGTACCTTATTTTGTAGGTCTTTGATCAGCCTGCTGGTTAGCTAAATATATACCTGTGGGGAGATAATTACATGCTATCAATAGTAAAGTGTAGTAAAATAATTTACGTTAATTAAAACACTTGCAAAACCAAAGCAGGAATTTTCACTATGAAAAGTCTGCTGCAGCAACAGCTGTATGTGAGACTGCCTGCTTCCCGGAGACAAACAAAAATAAAACCAGGGACCAGTAAAAAACAGTTTCTTACTGCTGAAAAGAGAAAAGACATATACCCACTGGGAAAACCATGGCAGTATCAATGCAGAAGGGTGGGGCTGAACACATCTTCCATCTGTGCAAGCAGATCTGCATTCATGAGCACAGGGAAGATGGGTGTGATGAATCCCATCTTACCAGCGTGTCTGTCTGGCTAAGTGTGAGTGGCCCAGCAGGAGGGTTGTACAAATGGGCCTCATATTACTGGGGGAGGATTCGGAGACTTAATTAATTAGTGTGACAGAAGCTTGTTGCCATGTCTGAAGCCACTGTCAGTTTCTCCAACACAATTCTTGTACTTTTTTTCTCTCCCCACATTTACATCTGATGAAAATACTCAGCACTTTCATAGCCTTGTGTGGCAATTGTCTACCATCTGACCTTTCCAGCTGAAGCACTTGATGGCTATGCTCCCTCTGCTACCTTGGAAGAAGCTTGGATGCTGCCGTTAGTCTTTTCAGACCAAAGACACTGGTGGCTTTGGGACATTATCACTTCCCCGTGGAGGTGCCCATTGATGGTGTCTTCTGCAGATCTCAGAGCACAGCCAGTCTCCAGTTCAACCCAGTGCAACTCCCCATTAAGCAGTTCTGGAACAGCTTGTCTCCCAGGGTTTGTCTTTCTTCCTGATGCCTGCAGTCGCTTAAAACTCTGATAATGAGAAGACATCAGACTGAAGTAAGTGCTTAGGAGCCAAGAAGCACGACTGTTTTCTTTAGACCTCATTTATTTTTTTACCAGTGGGTGAGCCAAGCGTCTTCTTAGAAGACATGAAAGGAATCAGAAGGTTTTTAGGGCTGCAGTGGGAGAGCCACAGCTCAGCCACCCCTCAGCAAATTTTCTCTCACTACATCTGTAGCCCAGGCCTTCCAGTTTAGTAAGTGCACACCAGAGAGCGAGACCCTGCCTCTTTCTCCAGTCAGTAGATGCAGTCACTGGTGCAGAATTCATGGTTGTGTTTGATTTGTTGGTGAGTGCATTGGTAAGATACCTGCTCCTCTGTCTGTTCTCCCTTTCCTCAGTGCTTCTCGGTGGATGCATGTCTGTTTCTTTGCAGCATTCTCTCCCCACATATATCTCTGTCTTTTTTGTTGTCAAACTTCACACACAAACAGGTGATGCTTTGCACCCCCTCCCCAGTTTGCACCACATCAAATTCTAGCTTTCTGCAAGGTAGTGAAAGTGGCATAACAGATCTGTCTAATCAGGCTTGCCCAGTGCCCATGTTATCCTATATGCTCGGCAAGAAAGGAGCTTAAAGCCAGGGTGAGAAAGAGATTCCTCTCTAAAGATCAGCTAAGAGTCGGGTGGGATTTCAGCCACGCGACGCTGACATTCAAGCAGGGCACATGGGCACCCCTCTACCCTCTCCTGCTCTGCAGCAGGAACTGGGAGGGACTGCAGGGGGACTAGGATGGGGGAGCCAAGCTGCAGCAGGGAGCATTTAAATGTATTTCATTTCAGGGTGACCTTTAACAGGTGTGGATTTACTGATGGGGAGGGGAGAGGGAAGTAAGCGAGGGATTAAGGGGACTTTACCCTCCACTTTAAGCACCAGCTTGCACGGCATTCCAGTACTGTGAGATGCAATTTGTGGCTGTATGGCTTTATATCTTCTGCCTCCCTTGGTTTTGGTCGGGGTTGTGGCCACCCCTGCTCTTTATCAGTGCTGGGGATGCAATAGATGGAATATTATACTGCCAGGTGTCTCAGGTATAAACCCGGGGTGTGGAGCGGGGGAGAAAAATCATCCTCTTCTCTTCAACAGTTGGGATTTAACCCATAGTGGAAGTGTGCAGTTCAGGGAAACACAAGGTGTATGGAATATTCCCTGGGTGACTTTGCCTGAAGATCTTCTCTTCCCATCCTGGTGCTGCTGCGTGCTGTTGAACAGCTGCTTTCCTCTAACCCAGAGTCTGCTGCAGTTCAGTGATGGATTAAAGCAACTCTCCATTTTCCTTATCCCTCTCCGAGGGGAGTTGTAAAGTTTAATTAATTACATTTTGTAAAACATGATGAGATTCTTGGATGATAAATGCTACACAAATGTAGAGTATTTTTTAATGAGCACTGTATGACGGCTGCAACAAAATGCTTGTTTAATCAAACCGATCTGAGCTGCAAAAAATCCTCACCCTGCTGCTATCAAAGGGAAATGTTGCCAAGCACTCTGTCTTTCATGGGCTATTTGATTTGAGAGTCCCAAGGCATTTTTCAAAACTTTAATGAAATAAAAAGGCAAAGAGTATAGGTATATATCTGTGTTTTGTAGATCTTTGCCTTTATGCCTGCAGTTTAGATTATATAACAATACCAGTTAGCAACAGGGAAGAGAAAGATCAGTGTCTGGGGTGGCTGGATGTCATGGCTGTGTGACAGGGGTATGGATACCTGCTCTAGTTTTATCTCACCATGTCAGGCACCAGAGTTTTGACACCATATATTTTGTGTTTTACAGGTTTCCAACAGCCGTGGGTATGTGAAATCAGCCTGGCTGCAGCTTCTCTGCTATTCCCTCCTAAGCAAACAAGGTTAAAATGAAGTCTGGGAATGTCTGTCTTTGCTGTACGCTGCAATGTAAGCCCTACCCACAGAAATAAAGGTAGTTTCCTTAATGAAAATTGCAGCCTGCTGTAATTGCAAGCAGAGTGCCATTTCTTTTGCTGGAGTTTGGTCAGGAAAAAAAAAAAACAGAGCAATTTCTTGAGCTAAAAGAACTGCCTTGGGCTACTCAGTGGCTGGAACTTCAGCCTTACTCTTCCTCCAGAAACCTGCTTCTGCTGATATCAGAATGCTGAAGCATCAGATCACCGGTGAACAGAGGAGAGATACAACTTGAAGAAGCACTTAAAGCAGAGCCTGGAAGAAACAGTCTATAGATTTCTGTCCTGTGATGACACAGCCCAGTCCTACCCAGCCTTTAGGATCCAAGGATGCCCTCAGGAGAGGCTGCTATGGTTCCTGGCAGTGGTGGTGTGGGACTGAAACGGTGGCAGCAATCGGTCAGAGCCCCCTGTACTTCATCTGCACTACCGTTGCCTTAAAACTGCCTCTTTGCAAAATTTGCCTTTTCTGGACCTTTTATAATCTCTGCTTCTTTTGGTCAGCTGGAATTTTCCTTAAGAGGAGGAGAACGGCCTCTGTGCAGATACTGCCTGGCTGTGCCGGCAAGGAAAAAGAAGACACAAGAAATGAGCCGTTGAACCCATGGTGATACGAGAGGGATGAGTGAGACATTTTAGGGAATAACCAAGCAATCAACTGATCTCACAAGCAATTTGTCTTTCCTCATTATAAGGCAACACCATAGTGGGAGAAATGTAGGGCCATTCTTCAGAAGATTTATTGCCCTGTAGCATCTGCGTGAGAAAACTCTAAGTGCTGAGTAGAGCAGGAAATTGGAAGTAGATTGCACAACCTGCAACTCAACAAAGTTCTTGGACCTTCTGTGGAAAGACAGTGCTGGAGCTTCAGAGCTGGGTCTGGCTTTTAAGGCTTTCTCAGTCCTGGGAGAAGAACCACTGTTGAGCTGGTGGAGGCTTTGTCATTTACTGGTCTAGATAATACGAGCATCCCAGAGTGCTGCTTTACAGTACAGAGGAAAGTACCTCCCAGTGCTGTGAAGGATCTAATCGTGCCTAAGACTAGTGAACCAAATGCTATTGGAGTTTACAGGACCTGTGACAAGAGAGGGGTGCCTATGTTTCCTGCCTGTGAACATATGTCTTCACAGCCCTCTGTATGTACAGCATTTTCTCAGAAGCCAGCCTTAGGGACAATTATACATTAATAGCTACTTCTTTCAGAAGCAGCCAGCCCTGCTCCTGAGAAACAGCTATTTTCAGGCAGTCTTGTTCCTGAGGAACTGCTATTTTTAGGGAGTTCTATTTCTGAGGCAAGAAAAAAAAAAAAAGAAGCAGCCATTTCTGTATCCCTCCACCATGGCCCAGACCCACTGGCTGTGGTTGACTTGCATTTTGCAATAAACATTTCCTCTTTACGTCTCAGTAGCCTGAAGAAAGTGGTTCTCCAGCCATTACAGAAAGCAGCAATCTGAGCTGGGGCTAATTATGCAGGGAGGACTTGTGGGAGGCAAAGCTGCGCTCACATACTATAGATTCCATTAGAACGAGTAGGGAGATGTAATGGGGCTCTCCTGGGAGATGCAGGACTTTTAGATACCTAATTTGGAAGTCCGTTCTGGTATCCATTTTCAACATCCCAAGAGTAATGATTAATCCTGTACTCCAGGTTTCTCTGAATCAGTTTGTAGCTGTAGTAAATATGGGCTGAACACGATAACGTCATTGATGCTGTGGGTAAATGACTTGAGGCCAGAGAAGCTCAGGTTTTGTGGCCATTAACTCACTGTGCACAGTCATCTGGCAGTGATTTCGACTCAGGAATCTGCAGCTGAGATAAAAAAAGGCTCCGTCAGAGCGGAGGAATGTGGTGTTTTGCAATATAAGTATCTTAATATGCTGAAGGCCCCATAAACGCACCCCAGCAATGCTGTGTTCTCATTCCTGCAGCATCCCAGCAGCATGGACCTGGAGATCTTCCCTATGTTCTTGTGGCCATGGCCTTTCAAGGGGCATTTGGTAGATGCAACCGCATGCAAATTCCAGTAATACCTCTTTGTTATTCACAGATTTAATGTAAATGCCGGTGTCCTGACCCAAGGGTGAAGTGATTGTCATCGTGCTGAAGCTGTCTTGAATTTCAGCAGAGCCTGTGCAAAGTTCATCTCAGGTGTGTTGTGATCTCTTCCCTACAGCTACCTCTGCCTCTGATGGGTGTTGTGGCTGAAGGTAAAAGGTTTGGACAACAGTGGCATCAGTGAGGAACATACAAACCTGCCAAGACATGGTTCCAGTGTATCTTCTAGTAGGTCTTTCCTTGGCGGGGTGTTGCTCTCTGGATTCAACAGAATCGGCAGCTTTAGCCTTTGACCAGGGTCATGGCAGGACTGAAAAAAAGCCGCCCATCCTCGCTCCGGCACCATTTGCTCAGGGGCTGCTCTCTAAAGGCTCTGGTGTGTGTGTGTGTGGTCTGAAGGTCACTCTTTCTTGGAGAGAGGCTCTTCTTTCCTGTCGAAATGAGAAGGGGAGGCTGTTAGCAGTTCAGCGTGGTAAGCAGTTTCCCTTTGCTCTTGTGCAGGCAATTCTGATGAACTTGGTCTCTAACTGAAGATTATTAATCTTGTTTTTAACCCTCTGCAAGAGGGGAACTTGGTTGTGTTTGTCCTGCAAAACCAGACACTCCCCCTCGGCCCCTCTATTTTTAAAATATTCCTCGTATCCTCCCATCTCCAGGAAAAGTCATTATCTCTGGACAGTTTCTTGAAACCCAATTGCCTTTGTATTCTGGCTGTAAGCACAGCATTGTTCAAAGTGTGAGTGAGTCGTGGCTGCTTTTATCACAACGAGAGCCCATTACTGGCACTTTTCCCTTTTTACTGGCTCACTAGAGAAAGGCAGGCGAAAAAATGGGACAGAAATCTAGGAAATGAAGGGTAATTTACAGTTCACAAAGGAGCAGTAAAAATTAATTAGCTGTCTGAGGATCCATTCCGACCTGGGCCGTGGAGTTTGTGCCAGCTCTTTGCATTGCATAAACTGTCTGTGCTGTGCTAGGCTGCTGAGATCAGGCTTGTGCTATGAAATTAAGGCTCTTTGCTGAGGTAGAAGTCCTTTGGGGCATGCAAAATGTGTATGCACACCTAATTTGGTGTGCCAGAGAGACATGATGGTGCATATAACTCAGGTCATTACATGCTCAACTGGCTACTTATGACTTTCACGACTAGTTGTCACAGTAACTGCTCATGTAAATTACGGATGCAGTTATCCACATAATTTAACACTGAGCTCCTTTGAAAATCCAGGCCTAATTCCTCCGCCTTTTCCATGTTGGTGTCTGTGTGAATGAGACACACCTTGCACACCATATCCATATGGTCCAATTCCAAAAGGGGACAGAGCCCCAGGGGACCGGAGAGGTGACAAGATACTGGCCCCACTGGGCTACGGACCAGTTTGGTCCTGCTGTGGGATGTAGGAACTGAGCAACTCCAGCATCTTGCCAATCATGTTGCCAGCCCTCCAGTCAAGCCTGAGATCCCCACCTGGAGAAAGAACTTCACAAATCAGAAATGTCCTAAATTGGATCCTTTTTTGGTGCATAATTTTCAAAACTGTAATTTCCATTTGAGAACTATTTGTCCTGATCCTGAGCGTCAGCTGAACTCATTTTTTTTCCCTGTAGTTTAATTTAGGCAGCAGATGCCATCAGAATGTTAATGCCTTCTTAATTCTCACCTACATGCTTTTATTCTTATTAATTTGTTATCTGGGGCTTTAATATTCTATTTTTTTTTCCTACTTTGATCAGTTGAAATAATTTGATGGCAGCATTTCAACAGGGCTTGCACTGGGAAAAGTGTGTAATGGTGCATCACCAATGTATGTTGCTGTGTATCCTGCAGCGTGCTCAGCTGTTGTACTGCCGGCGCATGAATTATGTGATGTTTTTAGGTGATTATAGATGAGGCCTTACTTATCCCTGCTGTGAATAGCTAGAGAGGGAACAGGCTTTAAGGACTGTTTCCTTGGTTCAGGATTTTGCCTGGTGCAATCTAAGGATTGGGGATCCAGGGGTGTGATCCTGGCCCATGGAGGTAGAACTGAGCTTGCATTCAAGGTGCTCCACAGCAGCGTGGCCACAGTGGATGCTTTCAGTTGGCATCCTTAAACCCCTGGTACGGGGAGGTGATGGAGGTGTACCCCCAGTTCTCCACTCAGGGATGGTGCTTTCTAAATGAGAGCCACAGGGAGTTGGGCAGGGACCTATCCCAACTGGGATGTGGTGCTGGAGGATGTCACCTCCCAGGAGCAGAGGGCAGCAGGAGCTCTTTGCAGAGAGGTGGGAATGGCTGGGTTCATTCCTGCTCCTCAGCCAATACCAGATCTGGCTGCACAGGAGTATCTCTGTTTCTTGGGTAGGGGGAAGCAGCAGGTTTGGCTTACTGATACCAGATCTGGCTGCACACGAGTATCTCTGTTGCTTGGGTAGGGGGAAGCAGCAGGTTTGGCTTTCTAAATGAGAGCCACAGGGAGTTGGGCAGGGACCTATCCCAACTGGGATGTGGTGCTGGAGGATGTCACCTCCCAGGAGCAGAGGGCAGCAGGAGCTCTTTGCAGAGAGGTGGGAATGGCTGGGTTCATTCCTGCTCCTCAGCCAATACCAGATCTGGCTGCACAGGAGTATCTCTGTTTCTTGGGTAGGGGGAAGCAGCAGGTTTGGCTTCTAAGACAGGTGTAGTGGATGCTACCTCGGAAAAAATGTCTCAAGCTGGCTAGAAGTAACAAAAATAAAGTTAAGGAGTGCCAGAGAAAATGAACGGTTTTACTAATTTAATCAAAACACTTCTGCTTAAAGGAAGAGGGAGAAAAACGCTCAAGTCCCAGACAGTTTCTGGGACAGTTTCTGACAGTTTCTGTCAGTGTGGTTCACTCCCTCCTGGGAGCAGAGAGAGGGGAAACCTCGGCAAACCTTCCTGGCTACTTTGGTACAGTTTCTACAAGCAAAAAAGCCCTCTTGCCCAGGAGAGGATGAAAATTACCTGAATCCACTTGGAGGAGGTAAATAAATAGAGGGAGAGGGGAACTATTTGACCCTTTATGTTATGACAAAACTCTGTGCTTAGTGCCCTCACAGGTTTGGGGTAGGCAGCTGGAAGGTTATTTTATCACAACTGAAAGATGCAAGATGAGATTTTCCAGAGGGACTCTTCCACATTGTAAGAGAAAAGACAGAAGAGAAAGGGATGAAGATGAATGAACATTTTACTTTGCTGCTTCTCAAGCCCAATTTCTATAGTGGGTTCCAACAGGTGCATACTTAGTGCTCTAAATTGGGTCTACTTACCCTTAAACTATTGAATTTATCCTTGTAAATCTAAGTCTGTGAGTTTGCAAATACACCTTTTTCCAATGCCGCTGGCTCAGTTTTGGGAGGTACTCATTGAGGAATAATGGTGTGATTCTCTGTGTTCTTGTTATTGCTTGGTTTTTAGGGGATGAAATATGTGTCTTGGGTTGTCCCCCAGACTTTCTGGGAGAATCACAGTACCAGGTTACATTTTACCCCTCCAATACTGTTTGCAGATACCAGTGGGTCAGAGCAACCATGTCTTTTCATTGGATCCTACCTACAGGATGAGGGGAGCGGAAAATTGTAAAGTCTCGTGATTGGCTTTTTGCAAAGAAATTTTTGAAAGTGAGGTTTGTGTTCAAGTAAGCAATGGCCTGCATTTGCACTCCCAAATGGCTGAGTGAAGTCCTGCTCCAGATGTGCCTTTTATAGACTGTTATGAATAACTGGTCTGTGTGGGTTTTTGCACAGGGTCTGTGCTCCGAGCCAGGCAAACGCTGGCCAGTACTATGTGCTCGGAAGTGCTGATTGTGTTCATTGGAGCACAGTGACTCCAGGTCAGAGCTTGCTCATGTCCAGGCAGCCTGAAGGGTGACTGAAACGGTAACGAGCTTGTGAAAGAAAATCTCTGCATTCAGACCAAAGGCTGCATAAAGCAGGGGCCTGATTAACAGCTGCCTCCAGCAGTTTGGAAAAAACTGAGTAGGGTGAAACCGTGGCTTTTATTTGGGCAGATGTAGTCCATCTGCTGATGGGATCAGGGATGGGACAGCTTCCTCTGGAAAGCTGGGATTGAGATACCCAAGTGGTGCATGCAAATTAGGCCTCAGATTATGCACATATGAACCATGACGGTCTTCTGGTATTTTGGTTGGCTTCCAGGTTCGGATTTGGAGCCCTTTATTTCTGGTGCATGAAGGCAGCAGCTGATGTGCCGTGTCTCAAAAGATGCTTCTGCCCCTGACGTCCGGATTCCAGCGTGACCCAGTGCAATGGCAGTCACACAGTGCAAAGCTCCCTCCCTACTTCCCTCCGCAGGAAACTGGATCCTTCTGCAAACCAGTCCCAGCTTGGAGAGAGATGCCAGAGGAAAAAGTTTCAGAGGCCAGGTCCTTCCACAGGCTGTGCCCTGTCCATCACCTTTGAAACTCAGTCCCATTAAGAGACGATAGCTTTCTGGCTGATGCGAACTGCTGCATGACACATCGGATATTGGGTATAGGACTGGAAGAGGTCGATGAGAACTATCTGAATCATTCATTACCCGGTGAAGTAGGTGAGTGACTGCTATTGTCCTTATCCTTTTAGAGAAGGATGCTCAAGCACAAAAAGGTTGGGAGATTTAGTGAACGTCCCTGAAGGAGGAAGCATCAGAGCTCAGAAACAATGCATGATCCCATGCTCAGACAATTTTTCTTCACTTGTTTCTGTCTGAAAATCATGTACTAAGGATTGGTGTTATTACGGCTGG
>NW_015090794.1:437265-480938 GCF_001431845.1 Calidris pugnax
TCAGCGTGGTAAGCAATTTCCCTTTGCTCTTGTGCAGGCAATTCTGATGAACTTGGTCTCTAACTGAAGATTATTAATCTTGTTTTTAACCCTCTGCAAGAGGGGAACTTGGTTGTGTTTGTCCTGCAAAACCAGACACTCCCCCTCGGCCCCTCTATTTTTAAAATATTCCTCGTATCCTCCCATCTCCAGGAAAAGTCATTATCTCTGGACAGTTTCTTGAAACCCAATTGCCTTTGTATTCTGGCTGTAAGCACAGCATTGTTCAAAGTGTGAGTGAGTCGTGGCTGCTTTTATCACAACGAGAGCCCATTACTGGCACTTTTCCCTTTTTACTGGCTCACTAGAGAAAGGCAGGCGAAAAAATGGGACAGAAATCTAGGAAATGAAGGGTAATTTACAGTTCACAAAGGAGCAGTAAAAATTAATTAGCTGTCTGAGGATCCATTCCGACCTGGGCCGTGGAGTTTGTGCCAGCTCTTTGCATTGCATAAACTGTCTGTGCTGTGCTAGGCTGCTGAGATCAGGCTTGTGCTATGAAATTAAGGCTCTTTGCTGAGGTAGAAGTCCTTTGGGGCATGCAAAATGTGTATGCACACCTAATTTGGTGTGCCAGAGAGACATGATGGTGCATATAACTCAGGTCATTACATGCTCAACTGGCTACTTATGACTTTCACGACTAGTTGTCACAGTAACTGCTCATGTAAATTACGGATGCAGTTATCCACATAATTTAACACTGAGCTCCTTTGAAAATCCAGGCCTAATTCCTCCGCCTTTTCCATGTTGGTGTCTGTGTGAATGAGACACACCTTGCACACCATATCCATATGGTCCAATTCCAAAAGGGGACAGAGCCCCAGGGGACCGGAGAGGTGACAAGATACTGGCCCCACTGGGCTACGGACCAGTTTGGTCCTGCTGTGGGATGTAGGAACTGAGCAACTCCAGCATCTTGCCAATCATGTTGCCAGCCCTCCAGTCAAGCCTGAGATCCCCACCTGGAGAAAGAACTTCACAAATCAGAAATGTCCTAAATTGGATCCTTTTTTGGTGCATAATTTTCAAAACTGTAATTTCCATTTGAGAACTATTTGTCCTGATCCTGAGCGTCAGCTGAACTCATTTTTTTTCCCTGTAGTTTAATTTAGGCAGCAGATGCCATCAGAATGTTAATGCCTTCTTAATTCTCACCTACATGCTTTTATTCTTATTAATTTGTTATCTGGGGCTTTAATATTCTATTTTTTTTTCCTACTTTGATCAGTTGAAATAATTTGATGGCAGCATTTCAACAGGGCTTGCACTGGGAAAAGTGTGTAATGGTGCATCACCAATGTATGTTGCTGTGTATCCTGCAGCGTGCTCAGCTGTTGTACTGCCGGCGCATGAATTATGTGATGTTTTTAGGTGATTATAGATGAGGCCTTACTTATCCCTGCTGTGAATAGCTAGAGAGGGAACAGGCTTTAAGGACTGTTTCCTTGGTTCAGGATTTTGCCTGGTGCAATCTAAGGATTGGGGATCCAGGGGTGTGATCCTGGCCCATGGAGGTAGAACTGAGCTTGCATTCAAGGTGCTCCACAGCAGCGTGGCCACAGTGGATGCTTTCAGTTGGCATCCTTAAACCCCTGGTACGGGGAGGTGATGGAGGTGTACCCCCAGTTCTCCACTCAGGGATGGTGCTTTCTAAATGAGAGCCACAGGGAGTTGGGCAGGGACCTATCCCAACTGGGATGTGGTGCTGGAGGATGTCACCTCCCAGGAGCAGAGGGCAGCAGGAGCTCTTTGCAGAGAGGTGGGAATGGCTGGGTTCATTCCTGCTCCTCAACTGATACCAGATCTGGCTGCACACGAGTATCTCTGTTGCTTGGGTAGGGGGAAGCAGCAGGTTTGGCTTCTAAGACAGGTGTAGTGGATGCTACCTCGGAAAAAATGTCTCAAGCTGGCTAGAAGTAACAAAAATAAAGTTAAGGAGTGCCAGAGAAAATGAACGGTTTTACTAATTTAATCAAAACACTTCTGCTTAAAGGAAGAGGGAGAAAAACGCTCAAGTCCCAGACAGTTTCTGGGACAGTTTCTGACAGTTTCTGTCAGTTTGGTTCACTCCCTCCTGGGAGCAGAGAGAGGGGAAACCTCAGCAAACCTTCCTGGCTAGTTTGGTACAGTTTCTACAAGAAAAAAGCCCTCTTGCCCAGGAGAGGATGGAAATGACCTGAATCCACTTGGAGGAGGTAAATAAATAGAGGGAGAGGGGAACTATTTGACCCTTTATGTTATGACAAAACTCTGTGCTTAGTGCCCTCACAGGTTTGGGGTAGGCAGCTGGAAGGTTATTTTATCACAACTGAAAGATGCAAGATGAGATTTTCCAGAGGGACTCTTCCACATTGTAAGAGAAAAGACAGAAGAGAAAGGGATGAAGATGAATGAACATTTTACTTTGCTGCTTCTCAAGCCCAATTTCTATAGTGGGTTCCAACAGGTGCATACTTAGTGCTCTAAATTGGGTCTACTTACCCTTAAACTATTGAATTTATCCTTGTAAATCTAAGTCTGTGAGTTTGCAAATACACCTTTTTCCAATGCCGCTGGCTCAGTTTTGGGAGGTACTCATTGAGGAATAATGGTGTGATTCTCTGTGTTCTTGTTATTGCTTGGTTTTTAGGGGATGAAATATGTGTCTTGGGTTGTCCCCCAGACTTTCTGGGAAAATCACAGTACCAGGTTACATTTTACCCCTCCAATACTGTTTGCAGATACCAGTGGGTCAGAGCAACCATGTCTTTTCATTGGATCCTACCTACAGGATGAGGGGAGCGGAAAATTGTAAAGTCTCGTGATTGGCTTTTTGCAAAGAAATTTTTGAAAGTGAGGTTTTATGTTCAAGTAAACAATGGCCTGCATTTGCACTCCCAAATGGCTGAGTGAAGTCCTGCTCCAGATGTGCCTTTTATAGACTGTTATGAATAACTGGTCTGTGTGGGTTTTTGCACAGGGTCTGTGCTCCGAGCCAGGCAAACGCTGGCCAGTACTATGTGCTCGGAAGTGCTGATTGTGTTCATTGGAGCACAGTGACTCCAGGTCAGAGCTTGCTCATGTCCAGGCAGCCTGAAGGGTGACTGAAACGGTAACGAGCTTGTGAAAGAAAATCTCTGCATTCAGACCAAAGGCTGCATAAAGCAGGGGCCTGATTAACAGCTGCCTCCAGCAGTTTGGTGGGAAAAATCTGAGTAGGGTGAAACCGTGGCTTTTATTTGAAAAAACTGAGTAGGGTGAAACCGTGGCTTTTATTTGGGCAGATGTAGTCCATCTGCTGATGGGATCAGGGATGGGACAGCTTCCTCTGGAAAGCTGGGATTGAGATACCCAAGTGGTGCATGCAAATTAGGCCTCAGATTATGCACATATGAACCATGACGGTCTTCTGGTATTTTGGTTGGCTTCCAGGTTCGGATTTGGAGCCCTTTATTTCTGGTGCATGAAGGCAGCAGCTGATGTGCCGTGTCTCAAAAGATGCTTCTGCCCCTGACGTCCGGATTCCAGCGTGACCCAGTGCAATGGCAGTCACACAGTGCAAAGCTCCCTCCCTACTTCCCTCCGCAGGAAACTGGATCCTTCTGCAAACCAGTCCCAGCTTGGAGAGAGATGCCAGAGGAAAAAGTTTCAGAGGCCAGGTCCTTCCACAGGCTGTGCCCTGTCCATCACCTTTGAAACTCAGTCCCATTAAGAGACGATAGCTTTCTGGCTGATGCGAACTGCTGCATGACACATCGGATATTGGGTATAGGACTGGAAGAGGTCGATGAGAACTATCTGAATCATTCATTACCCGGTGAAGTAGGTGAGTGACTGCTATTGTCCTTATCCTTTTAGAGAAGGATGCTCAAGCACAAAAAGGTTGGGAGATTTAGTGAACGTCCCTGAAGGAGGAAGCATCAGAGCTCAGAAACAATGCATGATCCCATGCTCAGACAATTTTTCTTCACTTGTTTCTGTCTGAAAATCATGTACTAAGGATTGGTGTTATTACCTGGTTTAGTTTTTACCGCAGAAACACCGTAATGTGAATTTAGTCTTTTCCGCTGTTTCTTCAAAGTCAGTGAATCAATCCCAGTTCACCAACCAGTTCCCACTGTGTCTCCATGATAAACTTTCTGTCTTGGTAGGTGTTCTGTGTGCTTGGTTGGTCATTTGGTTCACATGAGGTTTTTCCTGATTCTTATCCCGAGGAATGAGGCTGTATTTTAAAAACAAGGAAATCCTAAATGTTAGGTTGCTGCTAATGTTCTTTGGGGTTGCGTGGAAGGGTTCATTCCTTAGGCTTCCTGAATGGTTTCTTTGGTTCTCAGCAGCTCTCGCACCAGTTCACAAAGTTATTTGTGTTGACATTGACTTGGGCACCAGTGGTGCCAGGTGCTCTACAAACACAGAGCAATAGGGTGGTCCTTGTCCTAAGGAACTTAGGAGATCAAGGTTTGCAATGTGCTGCAGATCAGGTCTGTCATCATCCTGCCAGCTGTAGTTGTGAGAGGTAAATAATGGAAAGGAAAAAGTGGGAAGGTCTTCTGCTTGAGATGTGTGCCTGAGGTAATTCCAGGATAGCAGGGAATAGAGAAATTCATATATATACCCTGGTAAATATGTGTAAATGAAGGACTTTAAGAGACCTTTTGTCTATTTGGAAACAACTAGAATTCCTGCTAAATAAGACTCAGCAATTCATGTGGCAACTAGGGTGGTCTTGATTTTTAACCAGTAACAGAACCAGCCTCTTGATCTCTGGCTTTTTTTTGCAGTATCTGCTTCTTTCTCTCTTTTTCTTTCTCCTTTTCCCAGCCAAATGCTCAAACATACCCAGAAAAGCCTGCTCTTTTCCCAGCTGGCTGCATCTCTGTGGAGAGAGTCTGTGGCCCTCTCCCATTTCAGGCCCGTTTGACCTTGCCTTGTAACCAGATGTTTCACTGGAGAACTTACACTTGGGAGAGCCTGGGTTGCATTCAGCTGCTGGTGAACTCTCTGCCTCGGTCAAGCGGCTGTAAACAAAACCAGCCCAAGAAAAACAAAACCTTTTCTAAACTGAGTTGTCCAAGGACAGAACTGAGTCCAGAGATGCAGATGTCTGTTAGCATGTTGGTGAGGCTGCAGAGAGAAGCTCATCTGCCATCCCTGATCTTCAAAGATGGCTTTCACTTCACTGAGGGATTAGTTTCTTGGGATAACAGCTATTGTTCCCCTGGTTTCCAGGGGTTTGGAGATACATGACACACAGACCCCTTCCAATGGTGCCCATGGTGCATCATACTGTTTGCAGCTGTCCCTGCATTTGAGTGAGCTTCTGGCCAAGAGTATTTAGAAAGTGGTGGCTTGCTGGCCTGAAAGTCTCAGAAGAAGAAATCGCAAGAACACCATAGCAAAATGATTAGTTGGAGACATCCTTTCTTCCAAGAGGCACGTCACATGTCTGTTAAGCTTATTCCCCTGGTACTTGTAGACAGGCTTTCTGCAGAAATGGTCCTGTCTTCCACATTTGATCAGGAGAAGATGTGAGTAATGTCTTCTGGCGTTAAAACTGCAGCGGGAGTTTAGATTGTCAGAACGTTGTGCTTTGGTTTGGGAAGTGGCCAACTCTCAGAGTTCCTGTTTTGCACAAGATACATTGGGGCTGATCTTTAGCTTAGATGCCCTGAGAGCCTCACTTGCAAGATGGTATGTACAACAGTGTAGGGTCCTCTCATCCTGTAGTGACGAGTTACAGGAGTTGGAGGCTGCTGCCCCAGGCTCTTCCAGCTTGGTTTGAACCTGGGAATCAGCTCTGAGAAAGCCTTCTCCATCTGACCCATGCTTGGCCAGGTTAGAGGACAAAGGAGCTGTGCAAACAGCAAGATTTGCCCCATCATCTCTGAACAGAACCAGTTCTTGAGCCAGAGCCATCCTCTGGTGAAAGGGTGTATTATGCTGAGTGGAGATGGCTGGGAGAGGGATTGCTTGGCACACTGATTGCTGCTGGATGAGGGAAGATGGAGGCCTGTGACTGAGCAGCGTACACACAGAATCGTGTTGATACCCACATCAGCGATTTCTCCTCCACAAGGGTCAGGCTTGCCTGTCCCCGAACATCTGCTACCACTCAGCAGACATCTACCACTGTGTTGAGATATTTATCCAATATTCAGTATTCCCTCAGAGGGAAATGTGCCATCTCCTGCTCCCACGTGTAGACCAGCTCCACTTTCTACAGCCAAGTACCAGCTTGCACTAGGAAATGTCGAGGTGACCTGGCTACAGCCCATGGCCACTTTCTCCACTGATCCATCTCTGGCCCCATAAATCATTTTTAATAACCAGAGTGCTCTTAATGCAGCAGTTATAATGTGGGCTAGATCTGTTTAACCTAATCTGAGTATTAAAGCTGGTCACAGTGATATCTGAGCACCTGTGACTTCCTCAGACCAGCTAGAATTCAGGACTGTGAAGCCAATGGCTTTTCCTGTTCATGCTGTACTGGCACATCCCTCTTGGGGTGATTAATGCCTTCCTGAGATGGCATTAAGGTCAGTTACACCAAGGTGAGGAAGAGATGAATAGGTCCACAAGGCAAATATTCCTTTCAGATTCCCAAATGAAAATGTTTTCAGGCTTTCCAGACCTTGGCTTCAGCATCTCAGGAAAACATTCTTCTTTTGTAAGAAGCCCGGGCTGGCGTTGCTCAGCCAGCTGGGCACAAGGAGAGAGCTGGAAAGAGGAAGGGATCTGATAACACTGTTTTGCCCTCTGTGCTTAGCTCAACACTTCACTGTTTTAAACATCCGCTTCATCATTCCTGCTGCCCAATATCTCACTATGGCCCCAGCGAGAGCTATTTTAATCCCTCATCATTCATCGGGAGGCCCCTTCCTGTTCCCTTTCTATCTGCTCCCCCCGTGCATGTAAGTGCATCTCTCCATCGAGAAATCCCCTCTGCTCGCTGTTGTCGGAAAGGTCACCCAGGGATATTCACAAACAGCAGGTGTAAAATTAACAACTGGTTTGATTCCAATCATCTGGCAGGAAGGAAAACATTGGACAATAGGTAGAGCCAGGGTAAAGTTTCCAGCTGAAGGCTCATTGCCCGATATAGGACGGCAGATTGGTGGGCTGGGAACTCTCCTAAGAATGTGAAACCGATAGGGTATTAGCAGGCTCTCTCTGCCCCTCCAACACAATTGTTTTCAGCTTGCTCAAAAATATTTGGAAATGTTACTGAGTGGGACGTGTGGGCGAGAAGGCATCCTCCAGCCAATCAGCCGGGTAGATTTCAGCCCTCCCCTTGAATTTCAAGCTTTTGTTTTCCCTGATGGAATGGAAGGTGAATTGTCCATGATTAATTTAGGGATCTTAAAGCACTTTGGATGAGTTCCTGCAGCACACTAACAAGTGGTACTCTCAAGGATTACAGAAATTGTGGAGAGATGGCAAGATAGATGGGTGGATATATGATCAATACAGATCCTGACCCATTATAATTTTTGTTAGTGGAACTGATTTTAGCTGCATGAAACAATGTGAGTATGACTGGATAATGGCATCTTGAAGTTTTTTGGAGGCATGAATGAGTGGTAGATCTAAGAATCATAGAATTGTCTTAGTTGAAAAAGACATTTAAGGTCATTGAGTCCAACCATCAACCTATATCATAGAATTGTCTTAGTTGAAAAAGACCTTTAAGGTCATTGAGTCCAACCATCAACCTAAACCTTGTCCCTCAGCACCACATCTGCCCGGCTTTTAAATACCTCCAGGGATGGCAACTCCACCACTATCCTGGGCAGCCTGTTCCAATTCTTGATAACCCTTTTGGTGAAGAAATTTTTCCTAATATCCAGTCTAAACCTTCCCTGGTGCAAGTTGAGGCCATTTCTTCTTGTCCTATTGCTTGTTACTCAGGAGAAGATATTGACCCCACCTCACTACACCCTCCTTTGAGGCAGTTGTAGAGAGTGAGAAGGTCTCCCCTCAACCTCCTCTTATCTGGGCTGAACAACCCCAGCTCCCTCAGCTGGGCTGAACAACCCTAGTTCCCTCAGCTGCTTCTCATAAGACTTGTTCTCCAGACCCCTCACCATCTCTGTTGCCCTTCTCTGGAGTTGCTCCAGAATCTCAATGTCTTTCCTATAGTGGGGGGGTCCAAAACTGCATGTGATATTCAAGGTGGGGCCTCACCAGTCCCAAGTACAGGGGGACAATCAGATCTTTTGGGATCTTGACTAATGTCAACAACCAGAATGGTGGCTTGAGTCCCAGAGCACAGGAGTAAGATTTACTGTATAATTCAGGCTGTGGATGTACCCAAGGAAAGTTGGCAACACTGAAAACAGTGAAGACGACGGAGCATGGAACAAACTGTTGAAAAGTTTGGTTTAAACCATGGTGAGCTGAGTTGTTCTGTAAGTGTAAAGTGCTGTAGCTGTTCCCAGCATGGAGAAAGAGTTTGGCCAGAGGTTTTAATTAACATACAGCCTTTCTTCTGCTGGTGTTCAAACACAGAAATCTTGCCTCTATGAAGTAAGAATAAACGTATGGGGATCACTGCTCCTCAGGAGCAGCACATCAGTGCCTACAGCCATCTGGCTTCTTTAGTCTTCTCTGCCTTTCTCCTTCCCCACCCTCAAAGCTGTCAGTGTGATGTGACACCAGGTTTCTTTTGGCAAAATGCTACTACATCACAACCAGAATTTGTAGGCTTCTTGTCTGCCTTACAGGTGTCAATGATGTCCATCCTCTTCTTAAACAGGTTTGGTACAAGCTCCATCCACCACAATTAGTGCTGAAAAACTTCTGTTGAGGGTCCCTGAGTCCGTGTAGGGATCCCATTGCTCTCGCTTAGCAGGGATCTCACAGATGGACTGTGCTGACAAAGGATGCCTGGGCTGAGAGGAGGTCTGATACCGTGGTGTAACCCTGACATACGTTGTCAGCAGCACTGCCATCGCCAGCGAGAGCAAGGGGGAGGACTGAAATTCTCCCGTTCAATTGGGCGAATTTGACACCTTCTCGTTCTTGTGTCCTCGTGGCTCGGCCACTTGACATTTCTAAACATTCTCAAGCAAGTTCACTGCAAAACTATCCCATGTCAGGAGCTGGTGATGTCAAGGCTAATAACAGTCCTGAGGTCAAACCCTTCTGATCCTTCAGGCAAGGACCTCAAGATTTGGCTTCAAGTCAATAACAAGGTCTGTCACGTTGACGATGACTTATTATGAATCCCAGCGCAAGCCTTTCCCAAAGAAAGTGTGTTCGTTTGGTTTTCCATGCTGGAAAAGGTTAGCAGTTTCCAAAGGCAGGTTCTCTCTTCCTTGCGTGGAGCAGCAAGCAAAACCTGTGAGCCTGGAATGGGCAACAGCATTTCACCTTAGAGCAGGAGATGGGGACAGTGGTAAGTCTTTATCTGGGAAATTTTTCTCTTCCCCTCTGGAATGGTGCAAGATGATTGTTTTCATCTCTAGAGGTGCTGATTTTTTTTCTGTGTCCCCTTCCATCATTTGGATGTTAACAATACCACTCGCCTGCCTTTGTTAGAGTCACAATGGACCTCAGAAAGAGGGATCAAGCCATATTGGGAAATGCAGGGCTGGATGTCGGGGAAGGAGATAGCAGGGATCTTATTGGCTCACACTTGTGCTGCAGTGAACAAAGGAATTGTAGGTTGACATTCACTTTGCTATTACATTATAATCCTGACAGCGTGTTGAGAATGATGCCACTGGAACGGTGTCCAAAATGATAATTATAACCACTTCCTATTTTTAATTTCCTCTTAATAAGGGAAACAGTGGTCATCGTCCTGACAATAATGATTCTGCTCTGCCCTTCCAGATGCCAGAACATCATAAAGCACGGGTTAACAAACACTGATGTCTCTCTACAGGCCTTTCTTCTGAACGGAAAACTCTGTGCAACCCATCCTACCAAGACACACACATCAGCAGGTACAAACCAGGGCACTACAGAAAATGCTGCACCTGCTTTTCTGTTGGCCTCATTTGAGTCATGGAGGAATAAGGTGGTTTGCTCAATGTCTCTTGATGAGTCAGTGGTAGAGAACAGATTCAGCTGTTCGTATCTCCCCATTTTTCTCTGTCAAATGACTTTTTGGCCATTTTTTAGAAGACATTTGACATGAGGTTCCTAAATATGTAAGCTGATGTTCAGAATTGCTGAGTCCTCACTAGTTCCCCTCCAGGCAGTACCTGAACGAGGTATCTGAGGAAAACTGTCTTGTCTTGAATATCAGCAGCCACTAATGGTTGTTTCTCTTTATGCACTTAGATGAGTTTTTGCAGGTGGACTCCAGCTCTGCACACCCATCCAGTCTGATGCACGCAGAACCAGCACAAGACAAGGAGGATCACAGCAGACAACCCCAGGTTCCTGAACTGCTATTAACAACAACATGACAATTTCACACATCCCTCCTAAAGGCCTGCCTGACGGTAAGGAGTCCTTTGTCTGGGAGAGTTTGAACTGTGGTTGTCAAAAGTCTTAGCTAAGGGAAAGATGGTCCACATGGCTTGGCTGAGTGGCACTTTGCTTCTGAACAGCTCTTGACTCCAAGGAGTGCAGAGCACGTATGTCCTGCTGGCTTATAGGAAGTTTCTGTAGGATCTCTCTTCGTTGAAGGTCAGATTTCATGTATCTTCTGAGATCCTAGAACCAGGGTTCTGCTGTGCTAGAAAAGCAGAAAGGAGAAGACCATTTGAGGTTAGCAGCATCTGAGCAAAACAACGTTTATGGCTCAGACAGCAATTCCAATTATCCAGCACTTAGGCATCGAGAAGATTCAGATAAGAGGTCTCAGATTTAGCTCCTCTCTTCTCTCTGCAAGTTGATGTGCCACTTTTTTTTTTTTTTTTTTTTAGCAGAAAATCAAACCCATGATAGCAAATTTCAAGTTAAAAGGAAAAGACTGTTTCTGCAGAGAATGGAAAGAACCATTTTGGCTCTGGGGTGAGTTTTGTGATCCACCTGAAGCATGGGTAGCTGTCATTACACACACTTTAAACAGAAGCTAGTGAGCTTGTTGCAAGAGTAGCTGGATACAATCCTAGGGCTTTTTAATTAAAATATTTGAGTCCATGATAGATCATTTGCTGTGCTGAGTAAAACCTAACTGAGCTCCTGTTATGCTTCCATCAGGGCTATTTATACACTGTGACAATGCAGGAACCTAGTTTCTGACTTCTGCCTTAAATCTGAGCAGAGTCAATTGAAAATCATATAGTTCCTCCAGTCAGGTCATATGAAAACCTTAACAAAAGCTCTGCTCTGTAGCCCCATCCATTTCTTCTCCATTGCAAGGGGCCAGATTACCAGAAGAAGAGATGTTATCACCAAGCTGATAGGAGCTGTCTCCCTCCCTTCCCTGAAGTATTTATACAGGTCAGTCCCTCTAATACGTAAGCTTTCATCTCCTGGCAGTTTCCTTATGGGAGACCTTCCCAGTTTTCTTTCTCTCCTCACTGCATAGCCACCCACAAACAGCTTTTCAGTCATCTGAATGCTTGTGGATTGCTAGCATATAGCAAAGCTTTGAGGAGCATGTGTAAACAACCTATATACTAATCCAATAGCACCATGTTGAGGCTTGTCTTTATTTTCTGAGATAGATAATCATCAGCTTTAGAAGAGCTTCTTCCTTATCACCTTCCTTCTAAAAGGTCATCAATCCAATCCAACTCTGTTTTCTACCAAGAGCTCTGAACCCTGTTACATTTCTGAGCGATGCCTGAGGCGCTCAACCATTCTAGCTACTTCTGGTGACCTGGGTATGTCAGCAAAAACTTCTGCAAGGTCCTGACACCTGGTGTGAGGGTGAGGCAGCAGAAAAGTTCTGCTTCTCTCAGCCTTTTCTATCTACCACAGAGTTGTTTGAATCTCTCCCCCCCCTGCTTGCCCTTTGCATTACGCTATGGGGCGGAGAGGAAGCAATCCTCTGAATCTAAAACTCTCCTACCCTTCTTTTCCCACACAAGTTAACTCCCAGCCCTTGCTTGCTTCTGCTCCAGCCCCCTTCTGAGCGTGCTCTCATTAAGACCCCAGAGGGAGGAGGTGATGCTCTGAAATTGTCTTAATTGCTCTTGTTTATGCTGGTTACGATGGCAATAAGTTGCCATGCAGAGGAGGCTTTCTTCAGATGTGCAGGTTCTCCATTGTTCCGTATTCTGAAGGATTGTCTGTAGGCAGCTCCAAGTCATTTACAACAATAGATTAATATGAAGATCAGTAATCCTGGGTGACTCACAGTCACACACATGTAAGACCCGCCAATCGCTGTGACCTGCCACCGGATTTGAGGGGAGGTTAAATGTTGCTGGTGTGCTTTTGCAGGATGCTGAAAAGATAATGCTTTGCACTTGCAGAGTTTCTGCTCTCCAGGAGCTCCTCAAACATGAATGGAGAACGCTGTTTTGCTGTTACATTCACTGGAAAGCAGGGAACTGGAACAGAGTCTGTCTTTTGTCCAATGTAAATTTTCAATTGCCAAAGTTTAAACAGGGATCAGGAATCCTGACTATTGTGATCTATTAGCCAGGAACTCTATCATCCAGATCCTGAAGAGGATCTTTTCTGTCTGTTGTGCGCTATTTGTACTGTATCCCATTTCTCACCCTTGAAAAACAACAGAGAAGAGCTCCGTCTCACAGGTTTTTCTCTAAACCTCTGCAGTACAGCATCTGGGTCTTTATTTGGCAGAGACCCATTGGAGATGATGTTGATATTCCCCAGCTGTGGGTTTGCCCCTTCTGTCCCACTATTCAGACTTAGTGCTTCATGCTGGGACTGACTGATTTGTACTAGGGGTACTTTGCTTTCCATTCTTACTTTTTTGGATAGTCCCAATCTGACAGATCAATATAAGAGACTCCCTACATCCCTCTGATCCATCCCTTGAACCAAGACGCCTGTGTGTCATCCTTTCCCCTATATCCTTGGATTAGGTATATGTGTGCCTTCCCCACTAGTCCTCATTCCTCTGGGATCCACCATTCTTTTTCCATGTGCCAGACACTCCATGTATCCCTTACCTCTCTCACCCATCTCTTTACTTTTCCCCTGCTGGCAGGGGCTCACCATTCCCCCCATCTTTCCTTTCCCCTATGCTGGGTGAAAGGGGAGATGCCCATTCCCATTTTTTCCTTGTCTGGGAGATACGTTATTCAAACAGTAGGGAATAGAGCTGAGAGGAAGGCTGGGTTGTGCTGGAAGGGATTAACAGCTGCTTTTGTCTCTAAAGTCCATAATGGAGCTGGGTCAAGCTGCTGAAACACCTCACCAATTTCCTATTTTCTGCCTATTTTCAGTCGTTGGATGCTGACAACAGCCCCATAATTTCCAGTGTCAGTTAGGTTTGGTGCTCTCCGTTACCATATTGCACGTACTCTAGCAAACAGACAAGTGGAGAAATACTTTCCAGCTGAGAGTGAAAAATTGCCTTGCTCAGTCCATAAGTAATGTGTGTCGTTGAGCCTAGCTAATTTTCTTCCCTGTATAAAACAGTGCAGTTTCTGCATAATTTTGTGCATTACAAAAACACCAGATCTCAAGAGCTTGATGGTGGCCAGGCCCCAAGTGTGTCGCTAAGCAATTACCGAGTCCCGGCCTGCCTCAAGCTGAATAAAACCTTGAGGCAGAAGCTGAGGACCTGACCCCTGATTAGATCTGTGTGCTTTTCCATATTCATAACAAGAGAAGTGTGCTTATACAGGGTCAGCAAAGGGCTGATTTGGTATCCTGTCTTATATATAGCCCCGAAGAGGGTGCCTAGGAAGGACTAAGGAAGACTTTTCTTCCATAAATATGTATTTCATTTGGAAATATAACTTATATAAATGGTTAGAAGTTTTATGTAATTAGGAACCCTCTGTGAATTTCTCTTCCACAAACTTTTCCAGACTCCTCTTCAGTTCATGCACATTTTTAACCTTTTTAAAATCCTGTGGCAAGGAGTTCCTCAGCTTAACCACGCATCTCCTTTCGTTTGAAGCTGAAATCCCCCTGTTCCCAGGAGGTTTTGAACCACCAATGTTTTAGCTGACAGCAGGGGTACGTGTTCACAAAGATCTTGAATGAGCCATATATTTAGCTGTAAAGTTTGTCTGCTGGCTCTGTCCATTTGAACCCACTGTCTGCTGTAAATCTACACTGCAGCGTAGTCACCGTGCTGGAGGGAGAAATGCAGAAGAACTTACAGGTCTTTGAATGAAATAGTGCTGAGCACCCACATGAGGTACCAGCAGTCCCCTACAAAACAGTCCCCTTGGAGTCACCACATGCTGCCATCACTAGACGGTGACATCTCCCAAGCTTTGGAGCAGACCTGGTTGACAATCCAGAAGAGGGCAATGGTGGCACATCCTCACTGATGCTCTGAGCACCACATCAGCTGAGGACAGCCACTGTAGGAACATAGCCAAATAGCCAAACCACCTTGGCTGGCAAATCTACATGTTCCTGGCTGGTTTGTGGCAAGCAGATTGAAGTGGGAGGCAGCTTTCAGCTACCGTCTCAGGTCAGATGGGACTGTCAGTCAATTGTTAATTATGACTCTTCTTCTTACTAATTTCTGTAACTTCTATCACCATGGCAGCTAACTGCCGTGGAAAGATTCAGCCAGAAAAAGGAGAAGACAACCAAACTTTTCACAGCAAGGGAAGAGGAACTAGCTACAGAGGAGGGGGGAGGGGGGAGGAAGAGATCTGTAAATTGTCTTCTAGCAGAGTCTGACGCCATATTTGAAAGCTTCTCAGGTTTGGCTTTGCCAAAAGGAGTCAAACCTGTATTCTGACTGGCCTGAGCTTGAGACCTTACGTCCAGCTAGCCTGGTCCCAGCAGAGCTCACGATGAGTATGTGGTACCAGGTCATTGCACAGGATGCTGGGCACAACGATTTTTCTCTACTCTGAGCTGATTAGTGGAAAACTGCATTATTGTCACATCTCTGCCCTGCCCCGGTCAGTCGATCAGTTCTAATCGTTGATGATGGCTGTGCGTCTGCATAGGGAGGGAGGAGGAGAAACTTGACAGCACTTTGAGCTCTGATTAATTTTTAAACTTCCTCTTTTTCTGCTTATTTGGTAGCTTTTGTCCTGATGCTGAATTTGTTGTTTCCCCCATGTGTCACTTCCAGAGGAATAGTGTGGAGATGAAATGCCACTCAGCCATCACAGGGCATTTCACCTGGGGAGCTGGATGGAAAGCAGTAGGCAGGGGCCATACAGGGTCCTAGGACAGTTGGCCACTTCTGTCCCTGCCAGCAGGCCACAGGAACACAGTGACATGGTGCCTCTCTACTTCTCTACATGGGCAGAAAAAGCTGCATGGGGTCATTAAAGCAACAGCCATTTTGTTGTTGCTTTGCAGCAACAGCACCCAATTCTTGCTAAAATGACTGTCTCTGGCCCATTCAGCAACTTTCATTTCTGATTAAGCTTTCCAGCCTGTAGGTATCTTCTCTCACACCTGTCTTACCATTTCCATTTAGAAGGATTTAATTTAGAAACCCATTGTACCTGGTCTTGCACAGACCAAGCCAATTTATTTTACATAATGCTTCAGCACTTTAGGGAAACAGACTTGTTCTAAGTCCCTTCTGAAGGGAAGGATGGACTCGTGCTTCAGGTATTGGTTTGAGATCCAGGAGAGACAGACACTGTTCTGACAGTGTTCACAGATTTCCTGAGACCTTTATCAAATCATTTACCCTGCCTTGAGCATAACTTCTGCATCTGGAAAATAATCACCACCACAACACTCTCCCTACCTCTGCTTTTAGGAGGATAAGTGTAGTATCTAGATGGCATCAAAGTCCTTGTGTTCTGTGCTTTACAAATAGAATAAAAAGCTGATTTCTGTGCTGGAAGGACTTCAGCGTGTAAGTGCACGATGGGGACAACAGGCAGGTGGAAATCTGCTGAGAAGCAGGGAAACAGGGCAGAGCTGACGGGCAAACAGACCCTGGGCATTGCCCACCAGCTGCTGTCAGACTTTCCATCGGCATCTCGTCAGGGACGTGCAGGGAGAGAACGAATCACTCCGTGGGCGTTGACAGGAAGCTACCCCCGAGCGCGAGGGAGAGGCACGGGACAACGCACACGAGGGGCGGTTTGAGAATCCACGTGGGTGAGATCTTCCCAGCAAGCCTGGGGGACGGGAGACTCCGTGATATGCCTGAAGGAGGCACAAACACTCCCCTCCTCGGCAGAGAACTCAGCTGGCAAGATTTTGATCTTTTCATTCACTTGAGGTTTTCTCTTTATTCACTAAATGCCCCTGGACCTTGCTTTTTCAAAGCCCTTTTCTTTCTCTTTTGTTTGCCATTGCCACAGCAACACGTGAGTTTGAGAAGTTACGTGCAGGGAAAGATGAGTTTGCACTGAGGAGGTGACTTGAATCCTTTGCAGACCCCGCTGGAGCCAGTAGATCTGAAGACAGATGCTCCCCATCCACGGGGCCACGAGCATAGGTGAGCCTTCCAGTGGCTATGTGCCCTCCAGAGCTCTTGTCACCGTCAGTCAAGCTCTTCCCTACAAAATGGTAGCGGAGGAAGCTCAAGAAGTATTGCTTTTTAATTTCAGTGCTGCCACAGTCACTGACGTCCTCGCTAATCCTCTTGCGGCAGCAGGCTGCTAATCAAAAAACTCTTTGCTCGCCACTTTGGCATCATTCTGGGAAGCCAACGGAGCGCAGAGATGCTCAATTCCTCCCCCTCCACACACCTTCCCATTGTCTTCAGGACTGACAGCTCTGATGTGGAGCGGTGATAAAAGCCAGCTGATGCTGTCAGGGCCTGGTACAATTGCACCGCAGGGAAAAAGGCGACTGGCTCTGACTCATCGTAGCCGCCTGGAGCTCAAGATGCCTCGCACGCGTGCTGTCTCATGGCACGGCTCAGCACAGAGCGATGCACCTTTGGTGGGTTCTGGATGCTGCCCTCTGAGGCAGGAGTTGACCGTAGGCCTTTGAAAGGGCTAGCAACTGGGTGGCCAGCCAGCCATTGAGATGAGAGAAAAACGCACAGGGCAAAAAAACCCACTCGTTTGCAGATCTCTGCTGAAGCCTTTGGTGTGTATGGAGGAATAAAGGTAGTTGGTTGGATGTTCCTCTGCCTGACCTGTGTTCAGGGGTGTTAAGCAAAGCATTTGTGCAGTGAGCAGTAATCTATGACAGTAGCACCTCTCCCTTAGCTCCTCACATGCCCATCCTTACTGACTGAGCTGAGCCAACGTTGAATTTTTAGGAGGTTCCAAAATGCAGGGGATCCAGACTTGAATTGCTTCAGGAGTGCAAAGCCAAGAAGGCAAGGATATTCAAAGAGGGGAGGCTGGACTGTGAACTTCTGGGTGACCTTGAGGAAACTCTCTCAACGCTACCCATCCTGGCCAGGTCAGCTGCTGAAATTTTCATTACTCAAGGTAGAAACTCAGGGGTCATTTCTGTTTCATTTTTTTATTTTTTCCCAAATATGACATTGAATGAGAGGCATTAGGAGTTCCTCCTATAAATAGGATCACCCCTGTCAAAGCTGGTTAAGTCAGTGTCAAGCCTGTAAACAAGGTGCCTCTCAGATGCTCTGCCTGGAAGGTGCAGAGGGGTGTACAGGGAAGTTTAGCAGCTCCCTCTTTCTCTTGTTGGCCCTGGGACACCAGCTATTTTCAAAGCACCAAACACAATCATCCCCAGCTCCCATCTGGAGGATTTGGGGAGTGGTGCAGGACAGAAGCAATGTAGTTGGGGTCCACTGCTGTATGTTGTAGCAGAAGTGAAGCCTCCCAGGTGTGTTGTGAGAGGAGGCAGCTAAGGTGTAAAGTATGTGGGTGTTGGGACCTCCATGGCTGCTCTCACCGCAGGGGTTAAATGCTCTGATTTCATCAATTCCTGCAAGATCTTTCCCAAGGTCTGCCCTAGGGGTCTGGGATGACCTGCAAATTCCTGCAAGGAATTCCTCCCCAGGTCTGCCCTAGGGGTCTGGGATGACCTGCAAACCCTGCACTTTCAGTTGACTCAGTTTCCCCTGGAGGGAGCTGCAGTTTCCCATTCCTTTAGCACTGACCAGTTCTTCTTCAGCTCCATGAGAAGCGGCGGTTTCAGTGGCATCTGTTACAAAGCAGCTTTGCCATGCTGGACGTCAGCTGGGGCATGGCAGTGAAGCCAGAGACACAAAGCAAAGCATCTTTGAAACAAGAGAATGTAAGCGTCCCCCCGTGCCAGCTGCAGGGACATCTGGATGGAGCTGGCCTGGCAGAGCTGCAAGGGTCACCGGGGTGATGCATCACGAGCACCTTGGAGTAGCGGGAGCTGAAGACCCTGAGGTCCCCTTCACTTTCCTTCTCACCCCTGGGAGCTTCTTCCCACCTCTTCACCAAACTTTGTGCTGCTCTGAGACTGGGGGCTGCAAGGAACCTGTTCTGCTGAAGTGATGCAAGTGAATGTCTTAAAAAAAAAACAAAGAAGGATTATTTTTTTTAAAAAAATAGATCATTTCTGTGGTCTGATTTCCCCACAGATCCACAAGCGGTTGCATCAGTACAGCTGAGGGGGTGGAAAACTGAAGTGGGGGAAGAAAGGAACAAAAACTTTCTAAGTCAGCTTTACCACTGATTTTTTTTTTTTCCTGTAACTATATGGAGACCTATAGCTGCTTGTCCCTTCCAGACTTTAAGAGCTGTCTGGTTCTTGTGTGTGGAGACAGAGGCAGCAGAGCAGAGAGGAGAGATGATTTGTTTGGAGCTGAACTGGGAGAAGCTTAGCAGGGGAGGAATTGCTACTTGTTCTGAGATAGGCTAATTATATTTCGTGTCCTTGGAAGCCAACCCTTTTCTACTCTGCTTAATAGAGATCCTATAGCTTTTCACAGAAGCACAAGGGTTTCCCTCCCACCACCGCTGTACACAGCAGCCTGTCCCGCTGCCAACCTCCACCCCAGGAGCGTCTGGATGTCAGTCCTGCATTCCCCGGAGGGCTGCTGAAGCACTTTGGATTCCTCAGAGATGGAAACCTTTCTAGAAACGCAGGGTAGAGTTACTCTAATTCCTTGCTGTTTGGGATCAGACTGAAGCCTGCTGCTTAATGGGGGATAAGTGGATGTAATGCAGTCAGTCAATAACTTTACGCACACACGCAGAGCCCTTTGGATTACTGATTTCCAAAGGAGAGACTTTCCCTCACGAGGCCTGCAACGCACTGACTCAGCCCTGAGCCTTTTGGCTTTGTTTTTCCTTCTTTACAAAGTGACTTGTACTTTTAATTCTTCCCCCCCCTTCCCCACTTATTCATTTTTTTTTCCCACTTCTTCATTTTTTTTCCCCCAGAAAAGTTTTCAGCTTGTCAAACGACTCTTCCCTCTCCCTGTCTTTGCCTTTTGCAGTGGGAGGAAAGATAATAATAAAAGGAGCAGTTTTCAAATAAAAAGCCCCACGTGTTACCTGGGAACTGTCTCTCAGCATCCAAATACCCGCTGGGGCAGAGATCGCCGAGTCCCGGCTGTTGTTTTGTACCCGCCAGACACTGTTTGTGTTTTGTCACTAAATGCTGCTGTCAGGTCTGTCACTTGGTACAAGCAGGACTGGCTGGGGCCTCGTAAAATAGGATTTCCCTTTCCACCTCCCTGCCAAGCGCTCCTCACTCCTTCCTTTCCTCCTGACAGGAGAAATTGCTGCTGCGGCTGCTGCCATGGTGGTTTCCAGGCTGGAGGAAGGGCTTTGGGAACGTTTTGTACTCTGCCTCATCGCTCTGAAACGCTCCTCGGCTTGGGCATCCCTTTGGTCCTGCCTTACGTCTCAGCAGGGAGGGATGGAGTGAGACAAAGGAGTCGGTGAGCCTGCCTTCCTCTCCCTGTCAGTCCCCAGTCCCTGCTCAGCTTTGAGCTGAGCCCTTCAGAAGCTCAGCACTATCCCCATCCTCTTGGGACATCTAAGTTTTGGCCACTTTTTTTATGGCCTTACCGAATTGCTCCTAGAGGGAGAAACTTGCAGGAGAAGGAGCTCCAGAATATTCCTGTAAGATCCAAAGACTTGAAATGGCTCCCTTGGGCCCCCCAAGATGGGGAGATGCAGGAGGTGATGACCCACACTGCCACTTATCCCAGCCCTTTCCATTCCCCAACAGGCCCTGAGCTAAAAAGCTCATTTGACTTTTATGAGGGCTGGAGAGACCAAGCAAACAAAGCCTCAGGGTTTAGTCAGCGCCGGTGGGTACAACACGTGCCTCTTCCTTCTCTCCCCTCCTTTCATTCCTGCTGACAGCTCTCCCAAACACGTGCTGTCTGCTCAGCTCGGGAGCCTCTCCTCAGGAATGAGCCTATTGATTGGGATCGGAGAGCATTTCTTCCCATCATAAGTGGGGGGCCACCTCTTTCACTTCCACAACACCTCAAATACCCTCTGAGCTCCAAGGAAGTGAAGAAAGGCAAGGAAGGAAGGGGAAAGGTTCTGGAAGTGTCTTGAATCCTGGAGATGTTTTGTTGGATGGAGAAATGAGGCAGGCATGAGCCCAAAGTCTTCCAGGTAGAAGGAGCATGGTATTTTCCCTCCCTGCTCTTTCCTGGAATTCTGACTTATAACCACAGCCTGTCCTTTCCCCTTCAACAGTGTGTGGGGGTGTGTGTCAGAGGAATTCACAGACCTCGAGCCGTGGTCCCACAACACCAGGCTCCCCCGAGCTGAAGCAATATCTGGAGCTGCAGCAGAAAAGCTCCTTTCCCCCCACACCTCTGGGTTCTGTTGACTGTAACAAACCTCTGCCCTGGCTGCTGGGCCTGTGCTCTGGGGCTGGGAATGAAGCATTGCTCATCCTGCTCATCCGTTCACTACAGGAGTTTGGGGAATCTTTGTAAATAAGCCAAGAACATGAGAAATAGAAATTCCTCCCGTCCCAGGCCCTGCCTGACACTGCACAGATCCTTTGTTCTTGGCGTCTTCCTCCCTCCCAAGGCTTCAGAGAAGTTCTTCCAACAACACACCACCCTGCTCAGCCTCTTCCACCAATTTGGAGTTAGCCATTTAGTAGCCACCAATAATTCCATCAATTAGCCCATCTCTTGAGGCTCTCCTTCCCCAGGTGTTAACAATGCCACTTTAACACCAACAAGAAAGGAGCTCTCAAGATAGATACACATATATATATGTGCTTGTATAGGACCTCTTTATTCTTGCTAACTTTAACTGTATGGTGCTTCTGGTTTCAGCTCATCCATGGAGAGCTCAGGATCAGCCCATATCCTTCTTATTGCTAGGAGTTTTACACTCTGGGCTGTGCTGGCAGAGAGGAATTGGACCTTACTGGCATCAATTTTCTTGTTTTTTGTTGGAAGGAGTGTGTGAGGATGCCAGGAAGGCTTTGAAACAGCCCATAATATCCTGTCACCTAGTCAGGCGTGATGGATCTGGCATGGTAAGAAATAAGTGAAAGAAATATGTGTTGCAATGGAAGCTGTTCAGTAAAATAAATGTTTTCAAAGGAGGAGGAAAGTAGCAGGAGCCAGCAGTAGAAAGGATGTTTTCAGCTCTTGAAGGGGAACCTGGAGAAAGAGAAATCCTTTTTAAAGTGTAAAATGGTGTCAGTGGGAACATAATGTTGTTACTCCTTTGATGAGAGCAGTTAGCTGAAAATGGGAGGATTTGCAGGTTATCCCAGGTGGGAGGAGAAAGTGGTAACGGAGCAGGGGTTCCTCTGAAGTGCTCTGGTCCTACAGAGAAAGGAGACTCCTGCTCGCCTGTACCCAGCAGGATCTGGGACCAGGGACATCCACTCTCACAGCTCTGCCCTGCTTTGTCAGTGCTCAGCACAGACATCTCTGCCCTGTACTCTCAGAGCCCTGCCTGGCTGAGCCTGGAATTTCCTTACTGCTTTTCTCCCTTTTCCATGGTTTGTCCTGCTTATTTCCCCCACCATATGTATGCCACTTGCCATTTAAGACATTGCCTAGCAAATTCTTTTAGCCCCTTCCAGGGCACAGCTGTGTGCTTTTGTTTGAGGTATTTTTGTTTGTTTGTTTGTTTGTTTGTTTGAGGTATGGGTCACTGCTGGTTTCTTACCTTCTGTCAATGCCTGTTCTAAGGCTACAGGTGAGCCAGAGGGACAAGATCAAGGCACAGGAGGAAGAAAGAAGGTAAGTGGATTAACCAGGACATCTCTGCATGTCTAGAAGCTCTTAAACTGTGTGATGTAAGGGAAGTGATGGAAGACTGAAAATTGGGGATAGTCAAACCTAGCCTAAGGTGGAGAGCAGAGAAGGGGAAAGGATGTGATACTCTTGGCATCTGCTTTTTGCTCTTGCACCCTATAGCTTTCAGTTCCTGATAGAAGCAGGGCAGCACCCAGCTGGTGTGAGCAGAGCTGTACCTGCTTCCATCAGCCAGGAAGGGGTGTGTGTGTGTGATTTGATGCTATGCTTTTAGTGCCCGGATACCTTCTGAAAGCTTCTCCACCTTGTCTCTTTTCACAGAGCCATAGGGGAGCATGGCCAGCTATTTCCTGGTTCCTGAAGGGAAATGCCAAGCAGGGACCCAAGAAATTACGTACCCAAATCCCATAAGTAAACTGTGGGTGCTCTGCTGCACTGAGCTCAGTAACGCAGCCCGGCGGTGCACTGGGTTCTGCTCAGGTAACACAAAGGAAAAGGCCAGCGGCTGCAAATTAATTACTGTTAACGATGCCACCTTCCTGCAGAGCACAGCAATTTCTGCAGAGGGCACAAAGCTTGGTTTTGTCGGATGCCCAAGCCTGTAAAGATGCCTTCTGGCATCCCTGCGCTGCCCGTGAGCCCATCTGTTCCCAGTGGGAGCCAGGGAGCCATCAGGCAGTGCCGGATGGAAGCACGTTTTGACTCACGGGTCAGAGGCTGGGCAGAGAAGTCCATCCTTCCCAGTCACTTCTTTAATTGACACAGTGAAAGAAGCCACATCTTCCTGCCCGATTCTGACCGGGTCTGTAATTGAATTCTGCTCAACATCTCCGCTCCAGCCCCCCAGGGGCCCCTCTATTAATGATGGATTTTTTCTCGCCTTGGGAATTTCTCCTTGCTCCCATTCTTTTTATTTAATAGGATCTAGTGAGAAAACCGGCAGTAGTACATCTCCCACCCTGTGTTTCCTACCTTTCCCAAAGGTGCTTCATGAAGAAAGGTGCTTGGGCATTAAAAGAGAGACAAGTGAACTTCGGGGACTGGAAACGTGTGCAGTTTTCCTGGCTTTTGTTCATTCATCCTTTCTCTCACTCCTCTCAGGTCTTTTGTTTCTCCTTGCCAAAACTGCTTGCGCACACTTCACTCAGGATCTAATGAGACTGTTTTAGAAACTGCAGCGCTGAATTCTCTTTTTTTCCCCCTCAGAGTGCAGGGTCTGTTTAACCTTTCTCCCTTGGCATCTGTCTCTCCCAGCAACCTTTTTGCAACGCCTATGGTTGCAAAGAAATCCCAGTGCTGACTGGGTTTCAAACGGGGGTTGCTGGGGATGTAGGCAGGAGTGTGTGATACGCTGTAGGGTACAGTTCTGGCTGGCTGCAGGGGGTGGTTATTCCATGGATCTGACTTAGCTTGGTCTTCCCAAACCCTGCCAAGATGTAGAGGTTTTTCATTGCTCCTTGAAAAGGAAATGTGATTTGCATGTCAAAGGGTGAGAAAGGACAGGGGTCGGCAGTTCTCCAGCCTCTTTATTCTCTTTTAATCTCTCTCCCCCTCCCCACATCCCCCCCCACAGCTTTCCTTTTGGCATTCCTTTGGCATTAAAGCGTCCAATCATCACGGGGAGGAATCTTGGGGTTTCTTAAACTGTTGGATCCTGTTGAACATCCTTGTTAAACTTCACCCTTGCTGCTGCTGCGTGCGGGGAGCTTCCCACGCAGAGCAAAGTTGGGTCCCCAGCCCACCGGTTCTCCTCCACAGGCGGTGACGCGCGAGTCTCTGCACGCAGGAGGCGGTGAGGGGAGGCTGTTTGGGAGAACGTGGCTCTGAAGCAGTGACTCTTTGGTGAATCTGCAGAGACAAGTGCATTGGGTTTGGTGGTTAACCAGGAGAGAGCATGGTGTCTCCAGTCCCTGCTTTTAGAGAAAGCCCCCTAACCCTGCTCCTTGTCCTTGCTAGCCCTGGCTGGTGATGGGTGGGAGGAAAGAGTGGAGGAGGCGATCCTTCCCTGACCCTCTCCTTGGTGGTCCACTCTTCCTGCATGCACGTGTGAGAAGGGATGAAGTTGCCCAGGTTTTGTAGGAGATCTGTGTCCGTTATAGATGATACCTGCCTGAAGGACTAGAAGGCAGAGACTTTTTTGCTTCTTCCCTTCGCTTGGTGATTTTTTCCCAGTTTCTGGGAGTTTTTCTGGTTTGTTGTTGCAGATTTTTGGTTTGGGTTGGGTTTGGTTTTTTTCACATGTGGCTTCCAGGTCTATGCTACCCTTCTCCTTGGGGATCCATGTTCACTGCCCGGATGTCCTGGAGCAGGAGAGCCAGGATGATGCTGATACACAGCTGGGAAGAGCATTTGAACCTCAGGGTGTTGCATCCACCCACCTGCTCTGAGACCATTAAGACGGTATCTTCACAAGCTTCTGAGATGGGTTATATTGTCATAGGACAATATAGCTCTGTAATGTCCCAAGTATCTTCACAAGCTTCTGAGGTGGGTTACGCCAAGAACTCATAGGACAATATAGCTCTGTAATGTCCCAGAGATACCAGCACCTGTCGTGACTGGTGAGAGCAATAACTTTGCTCTCCATGTGCTGAGACCTCTTGTAGCTGGCAGGGACAGTTGTACCAACATGTGCTTGTGTCCTGCCTCCACCAGCTGTGAGGAGGAGGAGATCCTTGTTGTTAGGTTGTGCTGAGACATCAACGGGATCATTGGCTTAGGGAGGTTTAAGTGTTTGTTTTCTACTCCCAGTATCTGACTTTCCCAGGCCTGGCAGAGAGCAGGGAAGAGTCATCTGCAGGTCTGAGTTCAGATGGGTGGGAGCAGGGCTGTCACCCTGCGCCTCTACAGGATTGTTCTCACGCCCCATTTCCTTTGTGGACAGAAAGAAGAGTTATCAGGAGCCTGCACCTGCTTCCAGCTGAGGAGAGGAAATGCTTCTGGAGGTGACAGAGGATGGTTGGTCGTGTCTCAGGAGTCCAGGAAAGATCAGGCTCTGTTGGACTCCGCATGGTAGAGGCTGATACTGCGAGCTTGTGGTCAGGGTGGTTGGAAAAATCATTGCCATCAGCTGGAGAGGACTCAGAATTAAAGTCATCACCCTGATGATTTGTAGAACTGAGCTGCTGGTGTAACTGTGAGCTGCCCCAGGCCACAGAGGACATGTTCCCCAGCCCATAGGTAAGTAAAGGCTGTAGCTCCTCTCCTTGCACTGCCTGCTGCCTTGCTGCTCACAAGTGAGGAGCACCCCAGCTGCCCCCACTGCCCTTCTGGCTGCTTTTGGGCACAGCTGGGGCTCTTGGTTCCATCCCACAGCAGTGCTTTAGTCTTAGGAACCCCCAGGTCTGTCCTGGTTGTGTCCCAAAAGCCCAGCAGACCCAAAGGAGATACCCAGACAGCTAAGCTGCACAGCCTGAGAGAAGGGAGGGCAAATACATTTGAGTTAAGGGATGTTCATGTCAGCATGATGCATTAATAGGGAAATCGAGTTAAAGAACTTCATCAGGGATGTAAAGTGAGTTGGTGGAAGGCTGAAATTCTCCTAATGGGTACTCTCTCCTGTGTTTTCTACCCTCTTGTGAAGACAGGACATTCTGTTTTCAGACAGTACATTAACTTGGCACTAAGAGGCTTCCTAGAGGTGGGTGGGGAGGAAGAAGCCAGGAGATAGAGGGAAGCACTAGAGAGAGCAATGCTGAGAGATGCATCTCAGAGGGTTGTGCTGGATCTGAACTCCCCTGTGACTTTGGGCACATCAAGAGCCTGGACACTCCATTATGAGGTGGTGACTCAGCTCCGGACACCACAACCCCAGCCCTTCCCTAACACCAACATGTCCTTGGAGGCACCTTCCCACATGAGGTGCCAGGCAACAGCAGAACCAAGTGCCCCCCCTGGCACAGGGCACCCAGCAGCTCTACTTACCTTTGTGTAATAAGGTTAAATCACTGCCTCATTAGAGCCCTCAAATTAAGTCACCACCTTGCTGGATCAATACTATTTTCCATGATGCACTCGTGACACTAAGTCTGGGAGATGGATTGATGCTGGGAGGCTGAAGCGCTCCAGGGCAGCTGCAGTTACACCCAGTGCTGGGAAGAGTTTGTTATCAGGGGAAAAATAGCAAATTTCCATGGAGGGCAGAAGCTGACAGCAGAGGCAGGAGGTGTGATGGAATGGGGACATGAGGAGAGTGCCCATGTCTCTTGGCATCTCGTGGGGCTTGGTGTTGGACCCCATTTTAGACTATTACAGGGAGAGGGTCCTTGTCTGTGGGAAGCCTGTGGCGGTAATGGTCTCCTCCAGGGGTCTGCACTGGGAGCTTTGGCTAAAACGGGCTGTTGTCTCCTCTTCCCCAACTCCCCTTCCCTTTGAGCAAGGTCTGGGAGAGGAAGGGTTAAAGGAGCAGCTCTCATGGGGTTATCACAACGGCACACAGATGCCCAGGACTACCTGATGCTGTACTGACTCTTCTACCCAGGAGACACAGCCTTCCCACCCCAGCAGCCACCATCAGAGGCTCCCACTGTCCACGGGAGCTGCCACCACACACTGGCTGGTGCTTGACCAAAGGGCCCTCCAGCTGCCTTGAGCCCTCTGGAAAGATGTGAACTGGTGTCTACCAGGTTACTGTGGCTCAGCTGGGGACTTGGCCCAAATGAGGAATTCCTGGGGCTGAGTTTGAGGTGAATTGTGGGGCAGTTTGGGATCCTGGGTGCCAGATCAATGCGCTCTGAGCTGCAGCAAAGCCAGAAAAAGTTAGTGACCAGAGTGAATCTTGGTAGCCCCAGATCCCAAACCTGGGATGTTTGCACTTTGGCCAGCACAGGGAGGTTTGGAGTGGACATCTCTGCCCTTTCCAGGGATGTGGTGTGGATCAGAGACCACCCACCTCATTCCAGCCACCCACCCTGCTCCAGATGCCAGGGCTAAGGTCACTACTGCATCTCTCCCCCCCACCTCCCTCACCCAATGCCTTTCCCCCCTCCCTCACAGCTCTGCCCCCGGGACCACTAAGCACAGGATCCCCCAGCACTGGGTGCTTGTTCAGCTGGCTGGGAGGAGCAGGCAGGACAGCTGGGTGGGCGGTGAAGAGCAGGGGCTACAACCCCCTTCCTGCTGCTGCAGCTGAACACCATACCAAGACCAGTTGGGTGGCTGGACTGGGTGGGTTTAACCCTTCCAGGACAAGCCTAGCTCTGTTGAACTTCTCTGTGCAAAATCAGAGCTTTCTGCAGAGCCAGCACTTCGCAGCCCCCTTACTGGGAGCATTGGGGTGGGATTCAAAGGAACAATTGGAGCCCTAAAAGCATTCCTCACCCCACAGACCCAAACACCTTGTGTGCCCCCGTGGGTGCCCACATTGCTGCCAAACCAGAGCTCCTGGGTGCTGGCTGTAGTTTCTTTCTAAACCTGTAACAGCACAATTTATTTGAGATACTTGGCATCAAAAATGGGATTAATCCCTCTCCAGGCATGCCCAGAGGTGACCTGGTGGCTGTCACAGCCTTGTCTTTGGGCAGAGGCGGAGGAGTGGGCACCGAGGCAGCAGGTTGCTGCCCACCCCAAGGCATGAGAGGGGGTGAGTGGGTGCATCTGAATAAAATACTAAGGCAACAGAAGGAGGGCAGAGCTGGTAAAAATGTCCAGAGCATCTGTGGCAATGTGGGCAATGAGGTGACGCCGCAAGTGGCTGTCACTTATTTTGAGGCTTATTGTCTCTAGTTTGCTTAAGAAACCTTGTTCTTTCTGTCCCAGGAGCCCTCTTAGGAGTTGAAGCATTTCTGCAACCCAAATGTCTCCTCTGATCTGGCTCCAGCAGGGACACAGAAGCGAGTGCAGGGAGCAGAATGGGACCCGGTGTGAGGAGGGGGAGCTGCTGGCCTCCGTGGGCTGAAAACATCTGATTTAAAGGTGAGAGGAAGGAAGAAACTTTCATGTTTTCTGGCTCATGCAGTGAGTGGTTCATGAACTGATCCTCGCCCTGGGGAGCTCATCCCTGGCCTGGAGAGTGGGGAGAGGGCACACAGCTCGTGTTGGTGCTGCCAGGGTGGCGGGTTTGTCCCCACGGAGGCAGAGCTGAGCTCTTTGTTCATCCCTGCCCTGCTACGAAGCAAGAGAAAAACGCTCCTGCCGAGCACAGCCAGAAATAACCCAGGCCTCCAGCAGCCAAAAAGCTTCCAAGGGGGAATTTTAAAGTGCTGGGAATTTGGCCTCTCAGCCTGTGCTTGGGGCTCCTCTGCCATCTCCTAATGTCCCAGGCAGGGAAAGGCAGATCCTGAACACAGCCCAGCTCCTGATGTCCTGGAACCAGCATCTCAACAGGGAGCAGTTCACTCCTGGCTCACCCTAAGACCTGCTCTGCTCCTGTTTCCACCCCACACTTTTGCAGCACCACTATCACCATCAGAGCTCCTGCCTTGAAAGGACACTGGTGATGAACAGCACTTCCCCAAGGGATGTTCTTCAGGGGTTGTGATGCCCCAACATCCCTCAAGAGCCCTTCACTTTGCTGCATCGCTGGCTCAGGACACTCCTGAGCTGAGGCCACCTTGCAGTGACAGCTCTGCTGCTGGTGAGGACAGAATTTGGGTATCTGTAAGGGGAATATAATAAGGACAAATAAGCTTGAGCAGTCCCATTGCCCACGGAAGAGAGGAGTTGGGGACAGTTAAAAACAGGCCTTCCCCTGTCTCTGAAAAGGACAGCAGATTCCAGATGGGATTTGAGTCACACCGTGACAAAAATGGTCTCTCTGTGGCACATGTCAGAGGCTGCAGGGAAGATCAATGTTGCTTCATTGCTCTGCCCCCCCGGTTTGTTCACCCACAGGGATCTCCTGTCCAGGTTTTCTATATGTCAGCATCTTCTCACCACCCCAGAGCAAGGGCATTGCATGGCAGATGCTCGGCGGAGGAGGTGACACCTCGTTATGCAGCAACAGCTCTGCTCCAGCTCCTGGGGCAGCTCCTTCCCTTTGCTCGGGGATGTAACCCAGTGCATTGCTTGGATCCCAGCATCCACAGGCTGCAACCCTTGGAAACCTCCCGCACCCCTGATCTGTCCCTCCACACCCCAAGCTGTCCCTCTGGTGCAGGACACCAAACCAGAAGGAACCAAGTGGTCTGAGCACATGCAGGAGGTCACTGAAGACATGCCGGCTTTGCAAAACAGATCCCATGATGGATATAGGATTGTTTGTTTATTTTAGGTTTTATAGGGGGCATTTTCCCTTGCCAGGAGCTGGAGAATAGAGGACCCGGGTACCATCTGCCCAGGGGACTGGTGAATCATCCTATTTTCCAGTTAACCGCACTTGTTTGCTTTGGGAGATCTCCAAGTTAAGGGGGAAGAAAAAGAAAACCCAACCCATGGATCTTTTCCCACACAATAAGAAAAATGCCTTTTTTTTCTTTTTTTTTCTTTTTTTTTTTTACAAAAGCCAGTGTCAACTCTGCTTTTACTTAGCAGTGGGCTGGGTAAAAATAGACAGTGAAGTCATGACGCCTTCAGAAGAAGAACCAGGTATGGCCTGGGGGAGAGGGACATGAAGCCATCGTGATGGGGACAGGCAGGGGTTTTGTCCCAGGACCATGCTGGGACAAGGAGAGCTGCTCACCCCCCATGCCTTGTGATTTCCCCAGCACGTTGCTGGGAGAAGCAGGAGGCTCTTTGGTGGATGCACTGGAGTTCAAGCTGCCGTTCGCGTGATGCGAATGGGACTGTGGCCCAGCAAACACCAGGAGATCCGCTCTTCCCAAAGCCGAGACATTCGGAGCTTGAGGCACACTGGAAGGCAGGGTAGGGAAGGGAAACCAAGAGGTTGTGCTCTTGCTTTCTGCAGGACCATATTGCTGCAGCCTCTGCTCTTATGTTTCTGCTCAGATCTGGCTTTTTCTTCTGTTTTATTGCCGTGCCAGGCTGCGAGCACGCTGGGCTGCTTGGAAGGAGCGCGCATCTGTGGGACTTTGATGTCTTCTGCTCATGGCAGGGACCTTGGAAGCCACCTGGAGCACCAGGAGGTGCAGCTGATGCCCGTATCTCTCCATTCTGCTGATGGGAGGCTCCTGTGGCAGGGCCTTCATGAGGCTTTTTGTGCAGGGTCGGGACATGTCCTCAGCCAGATTCTGTGCTGGAGTGGCTGCAGGTGAAGATCCTGTGGACAGAGTCTCTGTAGCATTTCTGCATCACAGGAGAAATCAAGGATATGAGGGCAACTTTGCAGTCCCCCCCAAGGGAATGTGAAAGCCCAGGGAAATGGTGAATCCCTCCTGCAGGGCTGGCCATGTCAGGTGTGTCTTGGTTGAGTGCTGAAGAAGACCACAAATATCTGGTTGTCCTCAGCCCTTGTTGCAGTGGGACTCTGTGGTGTCCCCTTCATCCCACAGCTTTAGTTCTCCTGCCAAAGCCACAGCTACCACATTGGTTTTGTAGCCTTGCAACCAAGCACCAACTTAGGTCACAACTGAAACGAATTTGGCAGGGCTCAGCATGCTCTTCCATGGGTATTTCTTTACATGCTTGGAAACACCATGGTGGCTGCAAGGAGACGCCAATTTTACGTAGCACAAGGATGCTGCACAGCAGGGGCAATGTGCTCTGCCAGAACTGGGGGAGCCAGAACTTCAGATTTTTAATTTTCAGGATACAAGGTGAGGGTTTTTTTGCTCTTCTACTTAAACAAATCAAAACTTCCAAGGGAAAAATAAGCCCTGTGGAAACTTCAGCCTCGCCCGCAAGGAAGGAACCTTCTATCAACAAGAAAATTCACATGGTGGGGAAAAAAAACCACGTCCTTTTCTGCTCAGCGGCGAATGCTGCCACCCGCTCCTGGCCGCTGAGCCGTGGTTTCTCTGCAGCAGGAGGCTGGAGAGGCGCGAGGGGAATATCTGCATTTCTCCCCGATCACTCACTGGAACTAGCATTATCGCCGGAACAATGGGCTCAGCCTGGGCCTGCTTTGCCAACGCGGTTTCGCTGCAGCGCTCGCTCCCGGATTTATTTTTGTCCGGGCTTGGAGCGGGGTGCGGAGATCAGGTGACGGTGCCCAAGGAGCTCTTGGCATCGCCTGTCCTGTTGCTGTGTGTGCACATGTCCACGGGAGTAATGAGCAGGCAGGGATGATGGAGGCACGTGGGGTGGCTGCGCTCTCGTTACTGGGTCCTTATCTCTTGGCTGAGCTCAGTCTGGTGACCAGCTCGTGGGAGAAGGGATGCTCTCTCACCAGGTGGGGACCCCTCATGCTCCCACTTGACCTGGCTTTTTGTAGCTTTGCAGTGCAGTCTGAGGAATCAAAACTAGTGCTTTGGCACTGGGATTAGGACCTGGAAACCAGTTTCTGATTTGGTAATGGCTTCACGTTGCGCCAGGGGAAGTTAAGGTTGGATATTAGGAAACATTTCTTTACTGAAAGGGTTATCCAGCATTGGAATGGGCTGCCCAGGGAGGTGGTGGAGTCACCATCCCTGGAGGTATTTAAGAAACGTGTAGACATGGTTCTTCAGGGCATGCTCTAGTGCCCAAGATTACTGGTTTGTGGTGGGGTGCTGTGTGGGTGGGTGATGGTTTTTGGTTTGGTGGTTGTTGTGTGTTTAGGTGGTGGTTTGTGTTTTTTGTGGGGTTTTTTTGTTTGTTTTTTTGGGTTTTTTGGTGTTTTTTTTTTTGTGGTTGGACTCGATGATCTCTGAGGTCCCTTCCAACCACTACGATTCTGTGAATTGGGTCATGGGTATTAAGGGATGTGACCAAGGTGACACACAAAAGACTGTGGCAGAGCCAGAGAAGCCCAGGCATTCCCGGATGCAATGTCTCCATCTCTGAGCTTGCCCCTCAGCAGTCATGGACGTGACGGTGAATACTGAGGGTCTCTGGGGCACATCAAGGAAACTTGGGCTTCTTGGTGAGTCCAGCAAGCACTGAGTCACAGGGGCTTGGGGCAGAAGCTGGTTTCGTGGTCCTGCCCAGTCTGAGGGATACTGGGATGGGGTATTTTCCCCCTGCTCCCTCCCGCTGCTGCGGGGATGTGGTGCGTTCCCAGTGCACGGTGGTTGGCTGTGCCACACAGACCAGCCTTCAGAGCTGAACCTTCCAGCCTTTGCTATATATCAACCTAAAATCTAGATCACACCATGTAACATGTTCAAGGCCTACCCCAGGGCCATCTACCTGGGGGATGAACCAATCCCAGACTTGACACAGTCCCGAGCAGGGATTTTTGGAGCCTTCTTCCTCCTGACCCCCCCAAAATATCTTCTTCCAAAAGGACCCCGTGAAGCTGCTACAGCGAAGAGCCAACCTCAGGCTGTGGCATCTGCGATGCTCTAAGTGAAAACATCCCCCAGCAGTATGGCTTGGGCTCGGCTCCCCACAAGTGACGTGGAGGCACCCACGGAGGTTCAGGGACACCCCACTGGCTGCCACCATCCTTGGCTGCACAGGAACACCTTGTGCACCAGAAAGCATCCCGGCTCCATCCCCGGCCTCAGCAGAGCCCCTTCTTGGAAGGTTCACCCCCTGCTTTCTCCATCAGCTGGAAACAATCTGCATCACTGGAGGTTTTTATTTCCCAGGAGGCTGTGAAGAGAGAGGAGCCTGGAGTTAATCAAAGTCCAGGGAGTGCACAGGAGTGGCCGTGGCTGGAGGAAGCTCACAGGCTTCTGCGCTGGAGAGGAGCAGAGCTGCTGGGATCTGGGAAGATGGGGTGTGGGGAGGGCTGGGGGTTTGTTCAGCACGTGGTACTGTAGGACCATGAAGAACAAGACCTTAATTATTCAGGTGTGGGATGAGGAGAGGGACCGGGGTGCTGTGCCGCAGCTGGTGGCCCAGACCATGCTAGAGATGTGTAGCATCACTTGATAGGCACGAGGGGCCCAGACCCCTGTCTTGTGACTCCACACACGGGTCCAGCCTGACTTCAAAGGGAGCCAAGTGCTCCGTGGTGGAGGCTGGGGCTCACCCTGACCCCTGGAGTATTCAAGCTGTGGTCTGCGAGCAGCGCATTGTGAACGTCACCCTCCCTGGGTCAGCCCATCCTGCGAAGAATCCCCTTTTATCTAAATCCCAGCACATGATGCCGGAGTGGAAGGAGCCTACCCTGCCCCAGCAGGTCACTTCAGGCTTGGCTGAGCTTCTTTCCTCTTGAGGGGATGCTTGCCAGCATCTCGGAAATGGCACCAGTGTGATCTGCAGCCCGGGCACAGCTGAGGACCTGCTCTCTGCAGCTCGGAGCAGCAAAATTCCCTCTTGCAGCGGGAGGATGAGGATGGACGGTGTGGAAGCAGCTCCCTCTGCCAGCCCAGTGCCATCCTGGTACCCGCTCCCACGTCAGGAACTCGTGACTGAGTTCTCCTGAGCAGCAGGGACATGGTGACAATCCCAGCCTCGCCTGCTGCTCCCTGTGGTTTCTGTGGCTCGTTGTCACGTGTACAACAGATGATTTTATGTTGATGCTGGGCCTCCGGGGATCGCGTTGTGGCTTGTGGCATATGGAAATGTATGGAGCCCTCTGGCAACAGTTGCGTTGAGTCTAACACACAGCCCTAAGGGACTGACCCTGCCGGTGCCTCCCAGCTGTGTTTTTCCCTGGATCACCGTGTTTGGATATCTCTGATGTTGAGATCAAAGAGCCTGTGTTCATCCACAGGGCTGGAAGCAGCCGGTGGAAGGGATGCAGGCACGAAGTACCGTCCTCTTCTGCGCTCTCAGCACAACCCTCACCTCGCTGGGTGGGGAACGGACACAAACCCACACAGGAAAGTAAAATTGTGGGTATCGCTCATCACTTTTCACTTGGGGAAGATTCCCCGACTGCTCTGCTGGATGAAATCCTGCAGATATTTAATGCTGAACCAACCATTCATCCACAGGGCTGGAAGGGATGCAGGCACGAAGTACCGTCCTCTTCTGCGCTCTCAGCACAACCCTCACCTCGCTGGGTGGGGAACGGACACAAACCCACACAGGAAAGTAAAATTGTGGGTATCGCTCATCACTTTTCACTTGGGGAAGATTCCCTAACTGTTCTGCTGGATGAAATCCTGCAGATATTTAATGCTGAACCAAGGGAGCTGGCTGTGTCACACGTGAGGTGTGTCCAGGTAGGATTTATACTGGGGGCCGAGGCACCCCCCAGTCACTGGACTGTCACAGTCAAGGCAACGTGTCTTTCTGGGTGTATTAGGGGAAGTGTCAGGGCCCTTGCAGCCTAACACTGTAAAGCAGCCAAGAACTGACAGGCCAGGGCTTCTCCTCTCACCCTGCTGGTGTTGCACTAATTGCAGCTCTTCCTAATTAAAAATCAGTGATGTGGCTTTGACAACTGCAAGCCAGGTCCCCCAGGTGAGCCCAGGGCAGAGGCTGGGTGGTGATGAAGGATGTGGTCGTCCCTGAAGCCCAGCACACTCCCTGCTGAGCCATGGTTGGATGCCACAGAGGAGCCAATCATCCAGGAGAGTCCTCAAAAAGAGGAATAAAATCAGAGACAACCTTGGGGCTGCCAGGGAGTGCCCTGGACCCCCGAGTTGTTGTCCTGAGCTGGACTGAAATGCTCCCTGCCAGCTACAAAGCCTCTTTCCAGGTGGCAATGGTGACTCCTCTACACCGACACACGGCTCTGGGAGCCGGGGCTCTGCACGGAGGTAGCAAATCCCACGACAGATTCATGTGAGCTGGCAAAGCTCTGCCTCTCCCGGGGGAAAAGAGGGGCCAGCTCGCTGCCAGGCACTTAAAATAAGGCAAAGTAAAAGCTGGATGATCTTTAGAAGCACAGTTTCCTGTTGGCTTGCTGATCTAACAGCTTTTCTCCTTCCTTATTTCCATGTGACGACAACTCCGTTTTGGTGCAGGTATGTCTTCCCATGGGATAATAATCTCTCCGAGCAAGATCTTCCTGAGCGAAGCCGGGAGGAGCAGCCAGATGCCAGCGTGGATGTATGATGTAAGTGACTCTGGGGTGATTTCATTAAGAAGTGCTTGTGCTCTTACAGCATCGATACAAACTCACAGACAACAGGGAATTTTCACCCCAGGCACATCTTCAACCTGAGCACGTGTCAGGCTCTCCTGGGCTGGAGCAAATAACATCACTTAGACTTTTCATACCCGTGCGTGTCCTATTTTGAAATCCCTGGGCCAAGGGGGGGTTAATTATATGGCAGGAAGGACGCCAGTTAAGAGCTTGAGAGATTATGCTTTTGTCACCTGGAGAAGCAGGAAAAGAGCGTAGAGACATCAGCTTATATTGCTTTAGAGGCTGCTGGAGTGAGGTCTTGGGAGAGGGACAATGTTTTGGGAGAGCGTGACCTGCATGGTAGTTACTTCAGGGAGGGTCTAGAAGAGGCAGGACAAGCTAGTCTCTCTGCTGGGCATGGAGATCTTCCAGGTATCAGTGAGCAGGCTTTGGAAAGGGGCTTGAAGCCTTCAGGGTGGTGCATCTCCCTGGGGAGGGAGGATCACGCACAGCTCCTCTCCCTGGCCCACAGCTGAGGAGAGCTTGCAGATGGAAAGCTCGTGGCTGGGGCTGGTGGCTCTTGGCAGGCTAATAATACCTCTGGGAGAAGGTCAGGTGGGCAGCAGCAAGGGCAGCTCCCATTACATCCTGTCACAAGTCACCCTCTGCTGCCAGAGCCTCCAGAAATGTTTTGGGATGTCTTGGAGGGGACACCTTTGGGGTGTCTTGGTGCTTCAACTCCTCGTCCGTCAGCGGGATTCCAGGGGAGTCATCTGTGAGTTGTTATCCCCTCCGTGGTGTGGAACAATGCAATAAACCCCAGTCCCTGCTCTCCCATCCCTGCACTGCATCCTCCACCCCTGTCCCCTCATGGTGCCCTCCTTCCCCATCCCAGCAGCACCTGGCTGCTGCCGGGCAGGTCACCCTGCTGTCCCACCGCAGCAAATGTCCCAGCAGAGAGGGGTTTTTCTTGCTGAAAAGCTGCTTAGCAGCTTATGGAAACAATAAAAGTAGTATTATCTTCGATGGCGAGGCAGATGGTTTGGATGATTGGTTTGACTTTTAAGCTGGATTTGAGCTACAGATATTCTGATTTTTAACAATTTTGGGCTGGTCAGACTCCGGCGGAGTAATCCCCAGACTCCTGCTCCCTATAAATCCAGTTCTCTCTGCACAGGGGGCTGTGGGGTGGAGACCAACCCTGGAGGGGGAGCACACAGACACCCCCCACCTGGGCTGGAAACCACCTGATGCCATTGCCATAGCCTTCTGCTGCCACCTCAGCCTTGTCACCCCGACCTTGTGGGGACGATGCCCCTCTCTGCTCCCCTCCAACGTGGGCGGCAGCGCTCTGCAAACCCATCGCTGGCGGGAGCCCAGGCCTGAGCTTCTCTCCCCCCATCATTGTCTTTTTCGAAAGGATTTATTTAGCCTTTCTCCTAATTATCAGGAGCTGTGGACTTCCCCCTACCATCTGAGCTCTGTTACCAGCCCGCAGCGCTCCTCCTGCCGACACCGAGCGCCTGTTCTTGCCGTCGCCCCCACACCCGGCGTCGTTATGGTGCTGCCGTATGGAGGGCTCAGCCGGCGACGTCTCGCTCACCGGGGCATGGCCAGGGACCTTCTCCATCCCTCCTGCAGCAGGGACCCCCGGCCATGCAGGACAGTTGCCCCTGTGCCCGTGGGTTTGGTATGAAACAAGGCAAAAAAGGAGTTTGGGGATGAAATCCAGGTTCAGCCCCGTTGGGGTTGGGGAACGCTCCTCTGGAGAGCAGCTCCAGCCAAATAAAAGCCATCCCAGGGGTTTCACGGTGAACCCCAGTGCTGAGGGACATGCAGCACCCACCCAGGTGCAGAGCGGGGTCTCGAGTTATTAATTACCTGCCCAAGCTTCCCACCTGCCCCACCTGAGAAAAGCCGTCACACCCAGCCCTTCCTTTGTATTAGAATTGGTTTTATTTAGCAAATCTCCAAAGCATTAATAATAAAACTCCCATAAAACAAGGGTCATCTTTGTCTTTACACTGAATTTGTAAACCAGGCAAAAGAGGAAGACTTCTACAGAGGTCAAAGGTCACCCAAAACATCCCTTTAAGAGAAATAAACATCAGTTTTCTGATCCGATCGTGAGCAGAGGGAACAGGAGGGAGTGAAAGGGCTGGAGGATGCGGAGGGGGCTCTAGGTAGTTTGGTTCAGTCCTGCAGCCAGGCAAAATCATTTCGCTGCTGCACCAGGTCATGAAACACCAGGGAGAAAAAAAAAAATATGGAATTTTAAGGAATGGGGAGTGGTTTTGGGTCTGTTTGCAGGCGGCTGCAGGAAGGTGAGCCTGGAAAGGTGAGCGGTGGCTGAGCAGCCGGTGGGTACCGGGAAGGAGAAAGCAGGTGCTGGCAGAGGGATGGGAAGCTGTTTCTCCCTGGGATGTGAAGCTGTTTTTCCCTGGGATATGAAGGTGTTTTTCCCTGGGATATGAAGCTGTTTTTCCCTGGGATATGGAGCTGTTTTTCCCTGGGATACGAAGCTGTTTCCCCCGAGGCAGCCGGGAGGGCGAGCGGAGCCGTGGCCCTGGAGCTGCCGGTGGCTGCGATCTCGGTGCCCGCTCCCCAGCAGCCTTTTCCCTGCCGGTTCCCACCAGCCCTGGCGAAGCTCTGCCGGAGCTGCCAGGCTTATCTTTAGCTCTGTTCCCTCCCTCGCCCCCGCGCCCACCTCCTCGCCGCACCGCGTCCCCGGCCCCCACCAAAACATGCCGTTATATAAACCCTCGCAGCAACCATCTGGGGCTGAGTCAGCCACCAACCCAAACGGACAGCGAGCCCACCAAGTGGGGATGCCAGCCCCCGGATAACAAGCTTTAGGGGTCACCTCCCCTTTAACACCTCACCCCTGTCCCAGACCTCCACACGGGACTCTGGAAGGGGACAGGCGTGATGCTTGGGGTCATCAGGCGGCGCTAGCAAAGAGGAGAAGGCTTAATTACAAGCTAATGAGGTATTGCCAAAATAAACGTGCCAGCTGCAGGGGAAGAGGAGGGGAAGGGTGGGCTGTCTGGGGAAGGGGTGTTGATCTGCCAGCTCGGGCACAGCTCCTCTTCCCTCCCCATCCCCAGCCCTGATATCCCATCAGAAACCTTTCAGCTCATCTTCCCTTAGAGCAGCACCGCCGTGCCCAGTTTGATTCCAAATTTGTTCATTTGGGTGTTTGTTTTTCTTTCCCTAAAAATCCTGGGGTCAGGATGGGGGGTGGGGGTGGGGGGGCTCCTTCACCTCTTTTAAATCACTGTTTTTCTCCGGCAGCAGCTTCGTGGTGAGCGTTTGCGACCTGAACTTTGCAGCGTTGTGCTGATTCACGACGGCTTGTCACCGAAACTGCCTGAAACTGACAGAAAAAGGGACGCTGACTCATGTGTTTGCCTTCCCCAAGCGGGGAGAAATGTGAAAGGTGAACAAAGTATTTAACGGGTGATAATTACATTCGGTGCTGAAAAATTCAATCCATATTAATAAGCCGGTGTGTTATTACTAATAGAGGCCTTTTACAATTTAAAAAAAAAAATAAATAGTATTTAAGGTTTTTAACCTTGACAGTGACCTTTTAACAACAAGTGTAAGGAAACCCCTAATTTTGTCCCACTCACACTTATAAAGCTGTGTTAAGGAGAATCTCCAGCTGCTGCCTTCCCTGTATCCCCACGGGATGCTGGGGGACGATTCCCCGGCAGCATTCCCTGATGTGGCGGGATGAAACCCGGCGTGGGGTGGGGTGGGATGTGGCACGAGGAGCCAGAGAGCCAGCCTCTGGGTGGGAGAGATCTCGGTGTTATCATTCAGGGCAGAGGGAGGGGGAGAGAGGAGTCGGAGAGGGTCCACCTTAATGCCGGATGAAAAAGCAAATTGCTGGCAGGAGAGCAGAGATGCTGCTCCGTTACTATGGTTACCCCCAGAGACAACTGAGCATCCCTGGGTATCCTGCGGTACCCAAGCTGCTCCCGGCCAGCCGGAATGGTGCTGGGAGAATTCGGGTGGGCAAGGGAACAAATATGGAGGGGTTTGTAGGGTCTGAGCTTCTTGAAGCAGCCAAGAGAGAGGATGGGTCCAGGCTGGGTGGAGGAGCAGCGTTTCCAGAGGGGCCAGGGCAAAGTTCCTGCCTCCACCCCTCTGAGATGTGCATCACCTTAGCATGGCTGGGGAGGATTTGTCAGGAGCCAGATCAGTGTGGTGCCTTCCCTGCAGGATGTCCTGGTTCTGGTCAGTGGGACACAGCAAGTCCTGCCCTGGGACATGCAGCCAGGACGGGCAGCACAAGGTGCAAACCCATGGCATCTCCCTCCTGGTGGGAATCCAGAGCTCCCAGCCCCTCTGCCTGCCCTCTGCCTGATCAAGATGTATTGAGACCCTCAGATTTTGGTGTGTTTGAGCCAAACCCATCCAAGCCAAAAGACACCCTGCTTTTGGGGAGGCCAGAAAACTCTGCAGGGCACTGAGAGATGCCCCCATCCCCTGAAGCCAAAGAGAAAGAGGCAGGAAGGCAGTCAGCAAGGGTGTAATGATGAGTTTAAAGATGGTATTAGCATTTAAGGACATCTTGAGTCTTAAAAGTGGAGGTTGCCAGCTCAAAACCAGCCCCAACCTCAGCCCATCGGTAGCAATCCTACTGAAAACACCCTGCAAGGTGTAAGCAAGGTCCTTCCCCAGAAAAGCAGTCACTGCCTACCCATCCCCACTGCTCCCAGAACCACCACCCTTCAGTTTAACCCCAAAGATGCTGCTGCCTTCCCATCCCCACTGCTCCCAGACACCACCACCCTTCAGTTTAACCCCAAAGATGGGGGTGGTCGGAGTGGAAATAAAGCAAGGACCGAACGTCCTGGTAGCACATTCCCCGCGGTGCCATCCTCAGCTCTGCTCCCTGGGGATTCCTGCTACAAGCAGCCACCAGGAGAGGAATTCTGGAGGCAGTGGAAACCATCCCCGGGGGAGCTGCCGGCTCCTCAATCATTAAATGCTTCCACAAATGAAGCGATGGGTTTTGTAGCGCGAACTGCTGCGCGAGGAGTCACTGCCGGGCGGCAACGCGAGCCCTGGGAGAGGAGGCACAAGAGCTGTGGGAGCTGCTGCAGGGACCAGTGATTGTCCCCCGGGGAGATACCAGCAGGGCCCTGCACGAGCATCCCCTGCACTTTCCTTCCTGAGATCCAGCCCGTGTTTTGGAGGAGAGCAGGGAGGTTTTTTTTTCCCATCTCACCTCCCGTCTGCCTGTAACAGGCCATTACCTTCCCCAATAACCCCCTGCTCCTCTCCTCAGCAAGAGAAAAGCTTCCAGAAAAGCATCTGGTCCAGATTTAAAGGCATTAGGAGACAGAGATTGGTAGCTTGTTCTAATAGCTAATCATTATTAAAAGATCGCTCCTTATTTCCAAGACAGATTTGTCTGGCTTCAGCTTCCAGGAAGAGGTGGTTATTATGCCTTTCCCTGGTAGATTAAGTTACCTCTTTGTACCGGTGTATTCTCCCCATGACAAATGCTGTAATCAAGTCACCTCTCAGTCTCCCCCTTTGATAAATTAAACGGGCTGCACTCTTAAATCATGCTTAGCCCCGGCCCTATCTTTGGTGATTAGAGAGAGTGGCTGGCAGTGATTTTTTTTTTAATGAGTACAAAACTCCCTAATGGGGGAAGGGATGGAGCTGATGGGACCCAACTGACTGTCGTCGGTGGGTGGGAGCGATCAGTCACCGATCACCTGACCCGGATTCAGACCATCCAGAGAAAGGATGATGAATGATTTCTCCAGGTTATCTCGGTACACAAGCCCCACTCCCTGCCCCAGCCAGGTGCAAACACCAGGAGGAAAATCCAGGATGGCAAATCCAGGGGCTCCATGTCCACCAGCCCATTAACCTCTCCATAAATAGCATCCCACACACTCGCTCCGCTTTCCTTCAGCCGTGACATACCATTAAAGACATTTAAACTGTCACTTGGCCGTGGCACGGTGTCCCCTGAAGTCCCCGGAGGAGGCCATGCCCATAGGAAATAGATCCTTGTGGAGCCCAAGGGCGACCAAGGTCGCTCTGGGCAGATTTGTTGGGTCAGTCTCGGATGACTGGGCTCTTTCTGCCCGGGCTCCAGACACATTTTCCCATCTCCGGGCTCCCCGCATGGCTGAGCCGCAGCGATCCGCTCCCCTGGAGAAAACCCATCGGGGCAGCACAGCAGAGCCAACAGCACCCACACACAGGGCTGAGCGGGGAGGGGGGACCCTGCAGAGCCCCCCATCCCACCGAGCATCCCTGCAGCCCCTTCCCTGGCAGAGAGGAAAAATTCTCCTCTCCTGAAGGATAACAAGGAAAATCCAGGTGTGGGGTTTCTGCTCTTACCTCGAGGCAGCAGGGTGCACATTTGCTAAAAAGCTCCGAAAAACCATCTGTATTTGTCCCTTTGGCCCCCCCAGTCTTGCTCTCAGTTTGCTGCACATCTATCTTCTATGTGTGACAACTGACAGACTCGAAACCATGCCTGAGGTTTGCTACAGGCAGCCACTTCCCTATGATCTTTAAAATATACAGCATGACGCAAGATATTTTAAATAGATCAAAATACATTTATTACATATTTATATTATTTTCTCTAGTCTATTTATATCTTTTGGAGACTCTTATATATAATATATATAATATATTTAAAATAACATAAAATTGGCCAGTTTTTTGTCATCTGAAATACATTTTACAAATATATATATACATTGTCACATATATCTCAAATATATGTGCAATGAGACAGAGAAAACACCAGAGGTGGAAAAGGTACAGATACTTTTCATTGCGTCCATCAGCTTCTCTATCGCTGCTCCTCACCACCGCCCCAGCGAACCGACTCTGCCTTTCACCCCTGGGAAACCAGTGCTCCCAGTTGCCAACCTGCCCGTGTGAACTGGTGCCGGGTCTCGGTCCCCAAACCGTGTGGGGGCCAAGCCTGGGGGAGCACCGGGGTGTGTTTTTTTTGGAGGGGGATGGAGTAAAAGATGAAGCCCCCCAGGAGGGGGTAGCAGGAGAGATGTGCACAGCTGGTGGGTGCTGGGGCTCAGTGAGGTGACGGGTGGCATCGGGCTGGGCATTGTCCCACGTCCCCTCCTGGCCCTAAAGTGGTCGGATCCTGCCCTGTGCCAACCCCCCCCGTGGCAGCATCCCTGAATTGGGGGGGGTGGGAGAGCAGGGTCCAGCCAGAGCACCAGACCCAGCTGCCACACGCTCGTTTGGGTGTGCAAGAGAGAAATGGCGAGGGGGTGGGGGGGGGGACACAGAGGACTCTTTTGGTTGTCAGCACGAGAGGAAAGGAAAGAGCAGGAGGGTTTAAAAATAAACGTATTTGTTCTGCCTTATTAAAGATAGAAAAGGTGGCTCTGAATTCATCTTCCTACAAAAGGTTTGAAGGTCAAGCAGGCACCGAATCGCGAAAGGTTAAGCGCTAAGTGATTGTCCCAGCCCTAAAAGACTAAGTGCACTAAATTGGGTTATGAGAAGCTAAGGCTCGGCCCCACAGCTCCCGGCCCCGGGGACCCGCCGAGGGGGAGGACACCCCCCGTCTGCCAGGGGTGAGCAGAGGATGCTCTTTCCAGCCGGTGGTTTTGGGGCACAGGGATGCGGCTGCTTTCTGCTCTCACGGGTCCATCTTTTTGGGGTGAAACCAAGTGGGAGCAGCAGCGGGTCCAGTCCCTGGTCCCCGGTCCCCGGCCAGGGTGGCTGCTGCTGCCGGAGGCTGCCCTGAGCCCCGGGCACAGGGCAATCCCTACGGGATGCTGGCCAAGAGGATTAGAGGCTCTTTCCTTTCTCGGACTTCTGCCATCCTCCAAGGATCAAGAGTAACGCCGGAGTTAACTCCATGGATGGAGCAAACCTCAGCTCTGAGGAAATGGCTGGTTTTGGGGAGGACGTGTCCCCTCGCTCAGCTCCCAGCCCCTTCCCACCAGGATCCCGCTCCACCCCTGCCACGACCGACACCAAAACCCACACCCCGAGAGCATCCCTGTGCCTTCCCAGCCCCTCCGGGGGACCCAAACGCCGAACAAACACCACTTTTGGGCTCTTTTCTCCCCATCTTTGACAATTCATGTGGTTGAAACTGCGGCTGGGCAGCATTCCCAACGCTCCCTGACGGTAGGGAAAAAGACCAGTAGCTCAGAGCACTCACAGGTAGGCAAAAATAATATTTATACACTATGTACCAGCGTGGTCCATGGCCAGGACGAGGACTATACAGTATATATAGGACAACTCGCCAGGGCTAGATCCTCACTAGGGGGGTTCAGGGAAGGGGGTGCGTGAATGGGGGGGCTGGGGAGGGTGTGATCCCCCCCCCTCACTATGCACTCCCCAGCCCCATTCACATCCTCCTACGCAGCACTTTAAAAATACATCTGTATATATTATTCTATTCTCCCAGGTAACACTGTACAATCATAGAAGTTTCTTTAAAAGCAATAATTTACTTAAAGACATCTCTATTTCTCTTTCGTTTTTATACAAATATTTACTGTGATACATATATATAAAGAAATTAACCCT
>NW_015090794.1:480948-485948 GCF_001431845.1 Calidris pugnax
AAACCATCTCCCCCGGGAGCAAAGGGACTGGTGATGGGATGGTGTTTGTGTTCGCTGCCTCAGAAACACAAATGTCGTGGCTGGAGCCTGATGGCATATCCCCAGGTGTCCCCGATTTTGGGGACAGCCCGTTTGGGGTGCTCGGTGCCGAAATGGCTGGCTCCCCCTCAGCGCTGCCCCTGGGGATGTTTTCTCCCCGTGGCTGGTTTTTAGGGGAAGCCAAAAATGGAGCAGCCCCTTGGTGGGCAGCACGGGATGGTGGTGATGGAGGCTGGTGGGAAGAAGCTCTGTGGGGACAAAGCCCTGGTCCCCGTCCTGCAGCCAGCGAGACGCGATGCTCGGGGGCACAGGGCAGTGGTGGGGGGGACACACCGGGGCAGCCGCTCCCCAGAGCCCTCTGCAAGAAGGAGATGGGGATGAGGGACACAGGAGAAATCCTGCCTCTGCCACCCATGTTTGGACATGCCACAGCAAGTTGTCACCCTGGGACACGGCTTCCCTGTTGTGGGCAGGGGGGAGAAAAGCACCGGGAGCCCCTCACAGCTGAAACACTGCCAGGGACCCCGCGCTGGACCCCCTTCTCCCCAAGGCTGGGTGCTGCCAGGGCTCTCCATCCAGGGTTGGGTGCGGGATGCCCAGGGGTACCAAAGCCTTTCCCATGGCCACGGGGAGCAGGGAGCCAGATTTTTGGCTCCCAGAGCACCAAAGAGCAGCAGGGCCGGGATGAAGGGACCCACAACCTGCCTCTTCCCAGCTCCTTCCCTCTGTGCAAAGGTGGGGAGCAGGGCAGGAGCAACGGCTTCCCACCCACGGGGTGGTTTGCCTTGTGCCGTAGCACGAGCTAAACCAAAATGCCATCAAGGTCAGCCCAAAACATGATGAGTGGTGGGATGAGGGGGCTGCCAAAGGGGGCAGAGCGAAGGGGATGTCACCCCAGAGGGAGGATGCAAGCTGGGGGGAGGGCTGGGGCACGGGATGAGTTTGCATCTCTAAGGCACAATCCACCTTGAGGCTGGGACGCGGGGATGGGTTGAAGCGCAAGACGGGGTGGTTTTCTCGACTGGCATCTGTTGTTTTGGGGAAAGCATCTGCCTCTGAAGCAGGACTCTCCAGGGAACGGGGAATTCATAAATCCCAGCCTGGCACGGAGACGGTGCTAGAAGAAGCGTAACTCAACAAGATGACTTTCACATTGATTTCCATGTTTGACATGATTTTTCAAGGGAGAAAATACCAAATCGCTTGGCAAAGTGGACAGCAGCAAGATGTGCACCTTTTTTTTAATAATTATTATTTATTCAAAAGAACCTAAAACCACTTAAAAGCATTTTTTTTAAAAAAATAAATAAGTAGTGCGCACACAAAATCTCCCTGCCCCGGGGAGAAGCACCGGGAGCCCCTCACAGCTGAAACACTGCTGGGGACCCCGCACTGGACCCCCTTCTCCCCGAGGCTGGGTGCTGCCAGGGCTCTCCATCCAGGGTTGGGTGCGGGATGCCCAGGGGTACCAAAGCCTTTCCCATGGCCACGGGGAGCAGGGAGCCAGATTTTTGGCTCCCAGAGCACCAAAGAGCAGCAGGGCCGGGATGAAGGGACCCACAACCTGCCTCTTCCCAGCTCCTTCCCTCTGTGCAAAGGTGGGGAGCAGGGCAGGAGCAACGGCTTCCCACCCACGGGGTGGTTTGCCTCGTGCCGTAGCACGAGCTAAACCAAAATGCCATCAAGGTCAGCCCAAAACATGATGAGTGGTGGGATGAGGGGGCTGCCAAAGGGGGCAGAGCGAAGGGGATGTCACCCCAGAGGGAGGATGCAAGCTGGGGGGAGGGCTGGGGCACGGGATGAGTTTGCATCTCTAAGGCACAATCCACCTTGAGGCTGGGACGCGGGGATGGGTTGAAGCGCAAGACGGGGTGGTTTTCTCGACTGGCATCTGTTGTTTTGGGGAAAGCATCTGCCTCTGAAGCAGGACTCTCCAGGGAACGGGGAATTCATAAATCCCAGCCTGGCACGGAGACGGTGCTAGAAGAAGCGTAACTCAACAAGATGACTTTCACATTGATTTCCATGTTTGACATGATTTTTCAAGGGAGAAAATACCAAATCGCTTGGCAAAGTGGAAAAAAAATACCGACATTTGAGAGCTTGCCACTCTCCTTTTTGTGCTTTTCGCTATTTAATCCTAGTTACAGTGAAACTTATGAATTCCCCGCCAGAGACGTTGGGGTAGACCCAACACTTCAGCAGCTGATGCCCCAGACCCAATTTCCACCTTGAAGATCAATATTTCCAGAAACTGGCTAATTACCCTGTTTACACTGCTTCTTTCTATCCCAGTCTGCTTTTTTCTTATTAGCTACTTTGCCAGTAATTATGCTGCTCGCTTTCCCTGCCACAGACCTTCAGCCACTTATGTCTGTTTTCTGCCTACAAAGCCATGCCAGTGGAAAAAAACCACCCCAAAATTGGATGCAGTCTTGACTTCTAGCTTTTGCAGCTGCCCAGCAAGTCACCTCCTCAAAGAACCCCGGTGGCTTATTCATTCCCTTGTTCATTTTTAAAAAATACTGAATCACTTCTTTCAGATTTAATATTATTATTATTATTGTTATTATTATTATTATTATTATTATTTTGGTAAACAGTCTCCCAAACGGTACGGTGAAAAAATTAAAAACCCTCTCACCTCCCTCCCCCCAACAATTTTCCCCAAATTAAAAAGAAGTACGTTAATGTTGCATGTTATTTCAAGTGTTGTTCTTGTGCAACTGAATCAGACCGCCTGCTGGAAGGAGCAATTTTTTTTTGTTGTTGCTGCTCAGTTAAAAAATAAAAGGAAAAAAAAAAAAGAAAAAAAGAGAGAGAGAAAGATTTGTTTCCTGATATTTCCTCTTTTTGGATCTCGCAGTGCTCGGCTCCAAGAAAACGCTGGCGTTTTCCCCGCAGGGAGAGCAAAGCCCCACGGGGCCGTACGGGGCGAGCTCCTGCCCGCGCCCCACAGACCCTCCTCTCTCCATCCATCCATCCGTCCGTCCGTCCGTCCGTCCCCCCAGAGCTGCCGGCCCCGCTGCGGGCGCCGGGCGCGGGCGACGCGCCGTGGCCTGCCGCCGTCCCCTCCTGCAGACCGCTCAGTGGTTATTGCGATGAAACTGAAAACTATGAACGATACTAATTTCTCAAGCATTCCTATGGCACTTGCATTGTTCTGCATAATTTGAGCGGGTTGTAGGGGAAGAGATTTAGAGGAGGAAAAAAAATACCCTCGGAAAAGTCAATGGAAGGACCAAGAGTCATATTTCGGACTCCCTCCTGTACGACCGCTGATCCAACGCTATTGTGGCTTGAAGCCTATCGAACTCGTGCCTGTTGTCCGGGCTCAGGTCCTCCAAACCCCGGCTGTCGTCATCTTCCTCTTCCTCATCGCGGCTCATGAAGGCCAGCTCGTTCTCGTAGCAGAAGGAGTTGGTGCTGGGCAGCAGGAATTTGTTCTCCACCAAGTCCTTGGCGCTGCAACGGGGGGTGGACGGGACCTCGTAGGTTTTGTGGAAGTGGGAATAGTCTACTTTGTACTGGTTTTTCTCCTCAAACAAGACAGGCTCGAAGCGGTGGCCCCAGAGGATCTCGCTGGCCAGGTAGGAGCTCCGAGCTTGCGTTGTCATAGCCGTGGCTTCTACCATGCCTTCCAGGATGACCACGATCTCAAAGTCATCTGTCTCCAAGTCCTGGCGGCTGATCCCGAACAAGGGGCTGTCTTCGTTGATCTCGTGGAGAATGGTGATGGGAGACACCAAGAAGATACGGTCCAAGCCTTTGTCAAACCCCACGTCAATGTCTATTTGGTCGAGCGGTATGTACTCCCCTTCTTCTGTGATCCTGGGCTTAATGAGCTGAGCTCGTACGTGGGCTTCTACTATGTGGCTTTTCCGGAGGTTCCCAACTCTCCACATCAGGCAGAGTTTTCCATCTCTCATTGCCACTACTGCGTTATGGCTGAAAAGTAATGTCTGGGCCCTTTTTTTGGGCCTGGCCATCTTTGCCATTATTGCACCAATCATGAAAGAGTCAATTATACACCCCACAATGGACTGAACCACCACCATGAAGACCGCGAGCGGACACTCCTCCGTCACGCAGCGGAAGCCGTAACCAATAGTCGTTTGGGTCTCAATGGAGAACAGAAAAGCAGCCACAAAGCCATTGACCTGCAGAACGCAAGGCTTGAAGGTATCATCTCCACCCGGGTTTTCTAGATCTCCATGAATGAGTGCAATTAGCCAGAAAATCAGCCCAAACAATAACCAGGACACCAGAAATGCCAGGGAAAAGAGCAAGAGCATATACCTCCAGCGAATGTCAACGCAAGTGGTGAACATGTCTGCAATGTACCTCTGTGGCTTGTCGTCCATGTTGGTGAACTCCACGTTGCACTGACCGTTCTTCTTTACAAATCTGTTCCTGCATTTCCTCCTGGTGTGGATTTTCCCATTGCCAAAGCCGTTGATACCTGGCATGGTGGTCAACCTCAGCCCGTCTTCCTCGGAGGACACGATGCTGTAAGGGTTGACTCTGCCTGCGGTCATCCCTGAGCCAAGCCCACAGTGAAGGTGAAGGGTCTTGCGACTCCCAGCGTCCCCCTGGCCCACCCCTGCCCACCCCCCAGATTCTCTTGCAGTGGAAGAGAAGTCCCAAGCTTCCACGTCTTGGCTGCCACGTCACCACGAGGATCCCGTGAGAGGCTCTGCAATGAGAAAACAAAGACACGGTTGTTACCTCTAGTGGCAAAGGGACCCAAGAAGGTGTTTAGCCATGGGTCTGATGTGGTGGGTGGCTGCATACTGAGCGAGGACCCCCCCAACTGTCCTTACTCTCCTTCCCATGGCTAGGCTGTTCCCAAAAACCACACATGAGGAAGGAAGGAGGTCTTAGACTTTGTTTTTTCATACTACAATGTGAGCGAGCAAACGTTGCTGGGGAGATACGGCATTTGTGGGAACCCTCAATGA
>NW_015090794.1:490948-497953 GCF_001431845.1 Calidris pugnax
CCCTTGGTGGGGAAACCGGAGGTGACAGGGTGCCCGGAGAGGTGCTGGCTCATCCCCGTCCCCCTGAGCCACGTGCGGATGCCACCGCGGGCACGGGAGGAGGAAAGGGGCCACGTGCGGCTCTCGGCACCGCTGGGGCCATGTGGCTTGTGCTTAAGCACCCTAAAAGTCCTGCTAAATGTGTCCTGGATCAGAGGAGATCGTGGGAAAGATCCCTTCGGAGGCTGCCCTGAGCACGGGGTTGGTCCCCAAATCCATGGCACAACCAGGGGGACCGAGCATCCCGGTCCGGCTGACTCTGTGTGTGCTCCAGCCCCGGCACCCAGCCCCAGTCCAGTACCCCCACACTGCAGTGGCAGGACCCTAAAGCTGTACGTCCCCCCCGATGTCCCCCCAGATGCTCCCAGGTGTTGTCCACCCCCTGCCTGGCTGCAGCACGGGGGGGTTGGGAAATGCTACAGCACCCACAGTCCCCCCAGCCCACAGCCAGCCCTTCTGCCCCACTGGGTCCTGAAATCCCATCTCGCTCGCCTGGGAAATGCCGGCTGTTTGTCTGTTTGCATCCGGACAGATGGACAGCAGGACATGGCCGAGGGTGAGGATGGGGGTAAGGGGGGGGCGAAGGCCTTGGCAGGGTCCATCCGCACCAGGGGCTGCTGAAGGATGCCCCAAGACCCCAGGAGATGCTGAAGGATGCCCCAAAACCCCAGGGGCTGCTGAAGGATGCCCTGTCCCTGTGACGCCCTTACCCAAATCTCCAGGATACCTGCGCCCCCATCCCCGCAGCCCCCCCGCAACCCCCCCGCAGCCAGTCCCGGCTGCCCCCGCTCAGAGGACGGGTGTTAATACCCCAGCAAATCACCCTGGGAAGGGGCAGAGCCCCAGCCACCCCCCAGGTAGGGGGGGGCTCCGGCCAGACCTTGGGAGGAAGGGGTCAGCCCTTACCTGGTGCACCCCCGGGGGGGTCTCCCCAGCGCTCCCCGGCCATGGCTGCGGGGCGCAGGGTGCCCCGTGGCCCTGCTGCAGCCCGGGCGAGAGACAGAGAGTTTTAATTGAATTTCTAGATTATCCTGGGGGAGAAGTTGTAATCTCCTTAAATCCAACCTCTGGTCGAGTCCCGTAACCTACTGTCCTGCGCTGGGGAAGGGATTTAGAGAGGGGGAGGGGAGGTTTCCCAGCCTGCTGATGCCCCGGCCCCCGCGCCTCGCAGGATTTGGTCCCCCAGGACGTCAGAGATCTGCTCCTGGCAGCCCCGCAGCCCTGGGAATTAAGGCTCTGTGGTGGCAATGTCCTGTCCCCTCTCCCCATGTCCCGCTGCAGTGACTGGGGGTGTCCCGGGAGCCTCCCAGAGATGGTGAGGCTGGGGCACCGGTGATGGAGGTGTCTGGTGCTGGGTGGAGGAAGGGGCTATGGGGCCAGTGGGGTGTTTGGAGGGTGAAGATGAGCCCCCCTCCAGGGTGGGACTCATGGCTGGGAGGTGTCTGGGGGTTTGAAGTGAATTGAATTTGGATTGAAATATCTCCCAACCTCGCTGTGCCCAGCGCGCCGGTGGGATGTGCAAGTCCCCAAGCAAGTCCCCTTCCAAAAAGCCTCATCCCTGGACCACGCGGGCCAGGGGGTGTTTTCGGATGGATGACCTTGGGGTGTCTCTGTGCCCTCCCCGTGCACTCTCCTCCATCACATGGCCCTGATCTCTCCTGCATGCTCCCAAATCTGGATACATGCCGGCCTCCAGTCCCAGCCCCAAACCATCCCAGGGACAAATGCCAGCCGTGGGGCCGTGGGGAGACGATGGCAGAGCTGAAATCAGCTCCTGCCTGTCCTGCACCCTGGTTGTGCCATTGCTGGGGTCTCTACAGGGCCTTGTGTTCTCATCGGGGATGGTGGGTTCCCATCCTGCATGTTCCAAGAAGCTCGTGGGGAAGACAACACACCCCCTGTCCCAGCCTGGAGGGGTGGCCCAGCTGCCAAAAAGCACCGTGGGAAGAAAGGGAAAAGGAGATCGGAAGGGCAAAAGCCTTCAAGCGAATTTTTATCACCAACCAGATGGAGATGAGTCGAGGGCTGCAGCCCCGAGGGGCTCCCATGTTGCAGGTAGCACCAGGGCAGCATCCCTTGGGGTATCACAGGCAGGAATTATTTTAAGAGACCTCTCATGACACCATGGCAGGTGACACTTTAGGGTTAGATAGAAGCAGAAGGTGACACATCCAGACTAACTCTGCACCTCCCGCTTGCCCACCTCCCACCAACGCCCCTTTTCCCAAATCCCAGTACTCCCAAAGTGGGGTTTTTCCCCACGGGGCTCAGTTCTCACCCAAATGCCAAAAAAAAACCAATCCCCTCTCTGCACCCCCCAACTTTCCAGGAGCGGCGGCATCGTCTCCTGCTGGAAGTGGAAACCGCGCGGTGTGTGGGCAGAGCCCGCGCCCGGGAAATGTTTATCCTGAAGGCGCGACGTGAGGCAGGTTTTGGGAATGATGGGGCTGCCAGTCGGAGCCGTGAAGCCGCGGGGAGAGCGACGCCGTGCGCCTCGGCACCGGTTGCAGCCGTACGGCTGCAACCGGTGCCGAGGCGCACGGCGTCGCTCTCCCCGCGGCCGCGTTCCGGCTGGGCATGGGCACGGAGAAGAGCCCATATATAACCCCATGTCCTGTTATCCCGGGCCATTTTCCTGGCTCCTCAGCCGTGCCGGGGTAAAGATGGTGTTTCCACCCCAGAAGAAGGGGGTTGGAAGGGACCTCTGAGGGCATCGAGTCCAACCTTAAAAAAAACCCAACAAAAACGCCAACAAAAGCCAACCAACGTCAACAAAAACCAACCAACATCAACAAAAAACCAACCAACATCAACAAAAAACCAACCAACATCAACAAAAACCAACGAACCAAAAAAACCACAAGCAAACAAACAAACAAACAAAACCCCCAAAACCAAACCAAACCAAAAAAACCACAAAACACCCCACCACATCACACCCACCCACAAACCAACAATCTCGGGCACTAGAGCATGCCCTGAAGAGCCACGTCTATACGTCTCTTAAATCCCTCCAGGGATGGTGACTCCACCACCTCCCTGGGCAGGCTGTTCCAGTGCCTGACCACCCTCTCAGGAAAGTCATTCTTCCCAATATCTAATCTAAACCTCCCCTGACACAACTTCAGACCATTTCCTCTGCTCCTGTCCTTATTCCCTTGGGAGAAGAGGCCAACCCCCACCTCTCTACACCCTCCTTCCAGGGAGTTGTAGAGGGCAATGAGGTCTCCCCTCAACCTCCTCTTCTCCAAACTAAACATGCCCAGTTCCCTCAGCCTCTCCTCCTATGACTTCTTCTCTAGACAGTCACCATGGGTTAAGCTGTCGACGGAGCCCTCAACTTGACTTTTAATCCCAGGAGGAAGGAGATGGGGAGGAAGAACGTGCCACGCTCGGGCAGAGCTGCCCTCCTGGCCCTACTTACCCCGCGGTCGCAGCGAGAGCCGCAGATGCTGAGCCCGGTGCCGGCGGCCGAGACTTTGCCGGGCAGCACGCCGCCGTCCTGGCTAATTACTCCCCAGCTCAGATTACAGCCTCTCTTCTTCCCTACATGTACAGGAGCTGGCACCTCGGCCGCAGCCGTGGGGAGCCACTGCCAGAGAGGGGGGACATCAACCTTCAGTGGGATTTCTGAGGGGTAGGGAGCGAAATTGTGGTCGTGGCAGTGTAAGAAGCCCAAGGTACCTTAGTGGTCTCAGGGGACTGGAAAAGGAGCAGCTCGAAGGGGATTTCGGAGATGCAAAGGACCAGCCAGAAGGACACAACAAATTCAGACCTGGATGATCAGACACTGGATGGGGGCAAGGCAGTTGGTGGTCCAAGGCAAGACCTCAGCTCTTTGATGTTGCCGTTCAGTGATGGCCAGCCATGACCCAAAACCCACATTCAAGCATTTCCCAGGGGAGGAAGAGAAATCACCCTCCTTTTCTGTTGGGGGTGATAAGTGTCATTGCCCAACATCTTCAAGATGAAGAGGCCTTTGCACTGCTTTGCTGCTACTGGTTTTCCTCCAGCTCACAGCTCTGCCCACACCAGTTCAAGAGTTTCAGTATCTTTTAAATCCTACGAGGCCTTCTTTTAACACTCTCATTCCGCAGGCTGAGCCTGCTTGGAGGAGACCTCCTTCCCAGGGGACCCAAGGCAGGATGCTGGGCTGGGCAGCCACAGGTTTCTGCCCTTTCCACCCTGCCCCAATGTCACCAGGGGAGCTGGACACCCCCAAACTGCAGACATGACCCCAAAACCCAAGTAGCTGCAGGGGCAGCAAAGACAGGGCAGGGTATTTTGGGGATCGTCTTTATCTGCTGCGGTGAAGATTTAGCACAGGCATTGCGTAACACCGGGGGGGGGGCTCACTGCTCCCATCCCCTCTTGCTATCAGGGATCAGAAGCTCAATTAATCCTCCATCATTCCCTGGTGGGTACCAGCCCCGGGTGTCCTCTCAGCAGCAAGAAGTCAAATCTCTGCCCAACATCAGTGTCTACCAACCCGTCACCATTGCCCAGGGTTCCCACTTCGTTTGGGAAGCCCTGCTCAAACGGGGGTGGCCATGAAGGTACCCTCCGGGCAGACGTGGAAGTCCCTAAAATAACTCCCTTCTCATTATTTCTGTGCCCCAGCCTCGGGCGCTGTCATTCATCCCTTCGTTAAGGGGCCTGGCAGCTGCAGACCCTGGGCATTTAAAAAGTCATTTTTAAGCTGGTGAGATTCGGCGCACACCCGGTTGTGTTCCCTCCTGTGCTCCTCAGCACAGCCCAGGTGCACCCACTGATGGGTGACTCGCTCGGGCACACGCTGCAGTATCATTAAAGGAATAAAGTAGTAGCCAGGAATGCTTTTTTTTTTTTTTTTTCGGCAAAAAATCCCCACGTGTGTTCCTGGGCAACCCTACAATAAACAAGGGGAATGCAGAGCCCGGTGTCGGCGAGCCCGGGCACCGCTGTGTGTGCACACAGAGGGGTTGATGAAGAGCAGGGCACCATTTCTCCAGCAGGTAAAACCAAAATACCAGCGAGGGAAGATTTTGGGGGTGGGGGGGAAGGCGATGGCACGCTGCTGCCAGCCACAACAGCCTACCTACCTAACCCCCAGGTTAGGTGGTCCTGGGGATGCTGGTCCTGCCCATCAGCATCCCTTGAGGGTGTAAAGCCAGATGTCAGGCGGCATCCCCGCTGCGGTGGCGATGGGTGGGCAGGGAGCAAAGGTGACAAGCGGCTGGGGCAGGGGCCAGGTTCTGGTGGCAGCAGGGAGGGTGGTGGGATAGGGTGACAGGGTGACATGCCCCCGGCGAAGAGTCGTGGGGAGAGTTACACAACGCCGGCCCGGCCGCCCTTGGCTGCGGTGCACGCTCCTATCGACACGGCCCCGGCCGCCCTCCAACACCCCCGCGGGGAGGTAACTTTGTGAGCAGCATAAATGCAAGAGCACGTGAGCTGGGGAGGGAGGGGGGGGTCTTCTCCAACCCCCCCTCCAGCCCCAGACTCCCCGCAGCGGCCACCAGCGATGTTTAGGAGTCACCAGCATCCTCTGTCCCCCCCATGGTGGGGGGTCAGGAGGGTTGCGATGGTGTTGTGGGGAGTAGGGGGAACATGGAGAGCCCCCACCAGCAGGACCCTGCTCAGAAAACGCAGCGGTTACGGCATTGCATGGCCCCAACCCAGGGATTTTTTTAGGGCGTGAAGGACCAGCCAGAAGGATGCAACAAATTCAGACTTCAGGGCAGGGGGGTGACACCAGATTTTGGGGCAAAGCAGTCACTGCCCACAGGCAGGACCTTGGTGCTTTGAACTTGCCAGCGATGGTGTTGTGGGGAGTAGGGGGAACATGGAGAGCCCCCACCAGCAGGACCCTGCTCAGAAAACGCAGCGGTTACGGCATTGCATGGCCCCAACCCAGGGATTTTTTTAGGGCGTGAAGGACCAGCCAGAAGGATGCAACAAATTCAGACTTCAGGGCAGGGGGGTGACACCAGATTTTGGGGCAAAGCAGTCACTGCCCACAGGCAGGACCTTGGTGCTTTGAACTTGCCATTTCATGGTGGCCATGACCCAAAAAGGACCTTCAAGCTTCTTCTAGGGGAGGAAGAAAAATTGCCCTCCTTTTCCCTTGGAGGCGAAAACCACTTTGCTGGTCCTACCAGCGCTGACACCAGCAGCAAGGAGCCCTCCCCTTAGCACAGCAGCAGGGATGCTTCTGCCCAGAAAGAGGGGGAAACTGAGGCATGAGAACCACTTTGCTGGTCCCACCAGCGCTGAGACCAGCAGCAAGGAGCCCTCCCCTTAGCCCAGCAGCAGGGATGCTTTTGCCCATAAAGAGGGGGAAACTGAGGCAGGGCGGCTGGGTGGGCCCGAGCGTGGGGACCGGCTGTAGCCCATGTCATCTCCTTCCCCCCCAGCCCGGCCTGACCCGGGTTCGAGGTATTTATAAAGCCGATAAGGGAGCAGAAAGAATTTTCCAAACGCCGAAGTTACGTAACCTCTCCTCGCCCTCCATGGACATCGCCTGTAATTATAGGCTTGGGGGGGGCAGAACCTCTCCATAACGGGGGGGCACGGCGGCCGGTGTCACCCCGAAGAGCTTCACCCTCCTCTTCCTCACTGCGGTGGGTCCCCAGGGACAAGCACCAGCCTGTGCCACCACCATGGGACCCAATCCCTGAGGGACCCCAGTGGCATCGCGGCCGCTCTCCTCACCCGGTGTGGGGGAGCCCAGGTTTTTGGCTGGGTTTTGGGTGGCTGATTGCCCCCCCCCACCCCGGGGTGTGCACCCCCCCTTCTTCCAGCCCATCCCGGCACGCGCTGGATGTCAAAGCAGATGACAGCCCGAGCGCAGCTGACATTGCCATGGTGACTATCAACCGCCACTGCTGGGACGACTCGTGCGGAGATGCTGCACCAGCACCTGCCTCCACAAAAAAACACTGACACCCCCCCCCCCCCCACCCGCCCCGGGGGCCCCCCCCCCCC
>NW_015090794.1:499543-500748 GCF_001431845.1 Calidris pugnax
GGTGGGGGGGAGCCCAGGTTTTTGGCTGGGTTTTGGGTGGCTGATTGCCCCCCCCCCACCCCGGGGTGTGCACCCCCCCTTCTTCCAGCCCATCCCGGCACGCGCTGGATGTCAAAGCAGATGACAGCCCGAGCGCAGCTGACATTGCCATGGTGACTATCAACCGCCGCTGCTGGGACGACTCGTGCGGAGATGCTGCACCAGCACCTGCCTCCACAAAAAACACTGACACCCCCCCCTCCTCCAGCAGCCGCGGGTACCCCCTGCCCTCCCCCAGCCCCATTTCCACCACATTTTGCCCCGTTTGACCCACAGGAGCTTCCAAACCCTCCTCCATCACCTCGCAGCTGCCTGCAGTGCCACCAGCCGTGCCTCAGTTTCCCCAGCCCTGTGCTTGCCACCCCGGGGAGGGGGGGTGGGGAGGGGGAAAGAGTCCCCTCCCCGGGATATTTTCCTCTCTCCCAACTTCGGCCAAGGCGGTGGAGTTGGAGGGATGCTGAGCCAAGGCTCCGTCGCTGTGGCAACCCGCCACGGCCGTCTCCAGGCGACCGCCCAGGGATGCTGCAGAGCCGGCTCCGGAGGTACAGCGAGAGGGACCGGGGCCTGGGGGGAGGGAACTATCCGTAGGGATGAAATATCCATAGGGATGCCACAACACACACACACCACCCCCCCTCTCCACTCCCCTCCCAAGACCACAACCTGGAGCGTTGTAACAGGGCATCAAACCACCCCAAAAACGGCCACCGATTATACTCGTGCAGCTGGCTGAGAACTGACAATCTCATGGCACCCCCAGGTACCAGCAGGATGCTCCGGGGCGGGCCCCCACCGTTTTCAGGGACACCTGCAGGGCTGTGGAAATAATTGCTGGTAATAAGCCCGTTAGCCTCTTAACCCTCATTAAGCGGCTTAAGGGGGACACGCGCCATTATACGCAAACCCGGAGGTGGAGAAGGCCCTTGTCAGGGCAAAGGGGTGTTACTGCCGGGGACGGGATTTCAGCGGGTGCTGTGGGGTGTGTCCTGGGGGGGCACAACCCCATCCCTCCCCCCCAGCAAACTCCCCTCCTCCATCCAGCCCCCACCCTGTTGCTCTTTGCCAGCCGGGCCCATCAGCAGCGCTGAGGAATGGGCAGGGATGGCGATGACGGGCCGTCACACCCGTGTGACGAGTGTGGGAGGTCTCAGCTGCAGTCACACCAG
>NW_015090794.1:501504-516632 GCF_001431845.1 Calidris pugnax
GATGGGGAACGGAGCGGGACGTTTCTAATCGCTCCAGTTGGAAAAGGTCCCATTTTCACATTTGCTAAATTAAAGGATGTCAGCGTCTGATGCCAAGCCCAGGCTCCCTCAGAAATTTAAACTAATGACAGCGAAGAAAATGAGCTGAAACCAGAGCACAGGCGCTCCCACCTCATCCAGCCACACCAGCCCTCACCACGGTGGGGTTTAGACGGCAGCTTGCAAAGCACCAACCATCACACAGATCTCAACTTTTTTGCCCCAAAATGCAACCTTACCCACTCTGCTCGGTCAGAAAGTGCATTGCTGGCACCCGAGCAAGCCAGGCTGCCGTGGTGGGGTCCCCAGTGAGACCCCCATCCTCCTCCAGCCTCCCAAAGGGCAAATACCTCCCTCTTTTATGGGTCCAGCTGCTCTGGGCAATGGGGTTTGACCAGCACGGGGTGGAAGGAGGGAGAGCAGGGTGCGGTGTCCAGATTTCCCCAGATCTGGTGATTCCTATGGCTGGCTCCATCCTGCCCAGCCATGCACGGGTGGGCAGCGGGGTCCTGGCAGAGCACCGGCCACCGCGGGGCCCCTTTGCTGCCCCTCTTCCCCATGGAAATACCTGGGCTCAGGCGAGGGCTTCGGTCCCCGGCGCTCTCCGGGCTCCGCTGGGGCGGGTGTTTTTTAGTGCTGCAGCTGAGCAAAACCACAGGGTGGTGGTTTTGGTTTGGTTTTTTTTTTTTTCCTTTTTATAATTTTCTCTGCGAGATAAAATTAAACAAACAAGCCCTTCTGGGAGCAGCGCGAGGAAGGGAGCCTGCTTTCCTACAGATGTGCGTGTCCTCAGCGATTACAACCACCAAATTAAGCTTTCCCTGTGGCTGGGACATTTGCACGAATCCCCCCCCACCCCTCCTTCGGCTCCTGCGGTTTCACTGGTAGGAGATCAGCTCGCTCTGCTGCCTCCCTCCCCGTGAGGTCATTACCCAAACACCAATTTTTCACAAAAGCATTGAGAACGGGGTTTTTTTTTGGTTTTTTTTTTTTCCCTGACCTCACCACCTCTCCATCAAATTAGAGCGGTCTCAAATGAGAGGCTGGGAGCACTCGGCAAAGTGGCACGCACTGGAGGAGGATAGAATAGAATAGAATAGAATAGAATAGAATAGAATAGAATAGAATGGGTCTGGGCATCTCCCAGGGGATGGGGCTGCAGAGGAGGGGGAATGCAGTGGGTCAGGAGAGGAGAAGGGGGTCCCGGCTGCCCTCCAAGCCCCGGCTGCAGCCCCCAAACCAAAGAGGAACAGCCGTGGCATGAAGACTTGAAGGAGCACCTAAACTTTCCAGCTTCATCTGATTCGGCGCAGAAGCCGTTGCCATAGCTGTGCAGACCACCGGTGGGTTTTGTAGCGCAATCTGGACCACGGATCTATGCAAATCCCCAAGGCAGAAGTCTTTATGGAGGCATATGACAACCGAAAAAGAATAGCGCTCAGTGCTCTACTCCCACACGCCACCCCCCAACTTCACCATCATTTAAATCAGTCTTAAGTTGGAAGAATTCAAATCAACACTGTCGTCACAGAGCCAAGCAGAGAGGTGACACAACTTGGATGCTGCCAGGGAAATTGCCCCCCTGAGACTCCGAACCCATCAGCCCATCACTTTTTGAAGCCCCATCGAGGAAAACAAATGAATTGGCAACCCGCTGCCCCCAGCCCTTCAGCCCCTTTGCCCAGGGCTGCCGGAGAGATTTCCAACCAGCCTTTCCCCCGGGATCAACGGGAGGGGGACCGTGGGGAGAAAGAAATATCCAAGACATGCTGCTGAGGCCGGAGAGCCACAGTTGGAAAAGAAATCAAAGCTTCTCAAGAGAGAGATGCCAAGGAGATATGTTGTTCCTAAGAGAAACAGGACATTCCTCTCCGAGGGGAAAGAAGGGAGGAGGAAGGCTTGTACTACCACTTTCAGCTCCCCAGTATAGGTGCTGGGGGGGCTTCATGCACGGCAGCCCCCTTGGGTGGCTTGTCCCGCTGTGCAATGCTGCAGACACAGATGGCACTGCAGCTACTGACGTGCTGTTGTTGTGGGTTTGGGTTGTTGGTGGGGTTTTTTTAACCCTAAAAGCATGTTTTCGATCTGGGGGAAAGGTTGCTGGGTCCTGCCAGCAGCTGGGCTGCAGCTACTGACGTGCTGTTGTTGTGGGTTTGGGTTGTTGGTGGGGTTTTTTTAACCCTAAAAGCATGTTTTCGATCTGGGGGAAAGGTTGCTGGGTCCTGCCAGCAGCTGGGCAGATGTGGATCCACATTCCGGGTTCCCGGATCGCTCCCTGCCTTCCTGCACCACACGCGCAGACCCTCCGCTGTCTTGGAGGAAAAGGCTTGGTGTCAGCAAACCCCTTGAGGCTCTTATGGGAGTCACATACGGAAGAAACTGGGGGGAAAAAATGATACTTCGCTATTGCCAGAAATGCCCAAATCAGGTCCCAGACCAGTCCAGAGGGTGAAGGATTGGCGGCTTAGATTTTCCTCACAGAACATTTTTGGGTTGCAGGAGCGATGGGATGGAGCTGGAAGCAAGCGAGGGAGAGCCTGGCTGCTCCCCCGAAACCACCCAATTTGGCCAGTTCAGCAAAATTTCTGCAGCAAATTGTTCCTGCTTGGAGGAAGCAAGCCTGGTTGCTCCCCCGAAACCACCCAATTTGGCCAGTTCAGCAAAATTTCTGCAGCAAATTGTTCCTGCAGGAAGTTTTATACCTGTGCCCTTGGGCAAAGCCCTGACAGCATCCTTTGCTGGGAATGAGGTACCTGCCTCCTCAAGGCAGCACCTGGGGAGGTAGGAGGGAGAGGAGGAGGGGAAGCAGGGTTGAACTGGCTATAAATAACCCCACGGAAAGGAAACAGGAGAAAAAGCAGCAAACAGAAACCAATAAACCCAGGAATATGGATTTGGCTACAAGTGTTCAATGCAAACAGCTCCTCATGCTCTTTGTGACTCTGTAGAATCGGGCACAAGAGAAAACGGGATCCATCACAGCTCGATGGACCAGGATCCAGCCCATAGAAAGCACATCAACCCAACTCTGGGCAGGGTGTGCAGTGCACAACACAGAGTTTGTGGCAAGACCTCACCCACAAAAGAGATAAAGATGAGGAAAGGGACAGGGGAGTTAAATTAAGGCAAGTTAAATTGAAGAGACTTAAATTAAGGCACCCATTGGACCACAGCAACACAGGACTCGCCTGGCTCACGGTGTCACCGGCACTGAACGCCCAGCGATCCCATCCCTGAAAGCACCAGCAAGCTGTGAAATAGCCTGTGTTTAAGGGAATCATTATTTGCAATCTGTGATCCCAGAGAAAAAAAAAAAAAAAAGGCAGAAAAAGCAACTTCTCCTTTTTACCAATGAAAGGGGAATTGCAGAAGCTCAGCAAGCACGGCGGCCAGCGGGTCACAACCAGCAGTGCTGGAGTGATTCATCCCAAACAAGCAAGATTTAGACAAACTACCCCAGAATAAGGTAAGGAAAACAGTCTGGAGTTTGCTCTGCTGATGCCAGCCGGGTATTAGCCCACGGAAGCGATGGAGCCAGCGGAGAGGAGACAGAGCGGGATCATCCCCACCGCTGCTTTCCCCACCGCCTCCAGAAAAATGAATGAAAAGCTTCAATCCCAGCTCCCACATCTGGGTACCGCGCTGAAACTCTTTAAAGAGGATTGTTTTTTCTCCTCTTGTCCCAACCCATCTTCCCAGGGCACATCAGTCCCCGTCCCCAAAGGCTGCCAGAGGAGCCAGGGACCGGGCACCACTTCACAGCATCCACAGAACTAGTTTTCCCCAGAAAAAATCATCTGAGCTGCTTCAGTTTTCCTTGCGCGTAACTTATTATTAAAGCCGAGCGAATCATTCAGGGTGAAAGCTCCAGGAACAGCATTTCTCCTTTTCATTTTGGCTCTCGAGCTGTCTGCAATTTTCCCAACGCTCGGGGATGATTTAAAGACCTGTCTCCGGCCGGGAGCGCCTTGCTGCGACGGCAGCGGCGGCTGCGAGTGTTTGATGGCCCGAATTTCATGTGCGCAGACGAGGACGCACCGGACACATAAGGATGGATGAGTCTTTCCCCCGGTACCCTAATTAAACGAGCAGCATTTGCCAGTAGGGAAGATGGGGAGGGGTGTGTTTTTCCACTTTCGAGACCTGCGAACACTTTGTGCAGAGTTAACGACTGCCTGTTCGTTAGACAAGGCTCGACGAACCCTTCGCTTTATGGCTTATAGTTTCTCCAGCCCATGGGACCAGCCCGTACACACGATTTCCAAGGAGCACCTCCATCCCCAAGCTCCTCTTGGCACCCCAAAACATCACTAAGGACTCGGGAAAGACGGGAGGAGGATGGGGCCGTGGGGCTGCGACGGCTCTGACCTTCCAGCTCCGCAGCCATCCCAGGCATTTGCTTCCTCATTAGCAGAAAGGTTAGGGCGAGCGGATCGGCGCTGTGCAAACTCCCCGCGGTGCTGGCGTGACGCAGGCTGGCACAGGCAGCTCGCCCCGATGCTCGGGCAAGCACCAGCCAAGAAAACAAAAAAAAAAAAGCAGGGAGGGGAGAGCCATGCTGCCGGCTTGCAGTGCCGGGGCACCCAAATCCCATATCTGGAGGAAGAGTCTTCTTCCTCCCTTCTCCACCCCACAATCCATCCATCACTGGGAATCCAATGCTGGGGTAAAGCAGAGCCCGTGATCGAGGCCATAGGAACTCCCTGCTCTAAGAGATGCCCCCAGTCCCCTTCCTGGAGGATAAGGGCTGGTGTCACCTGCTGCTGGGACCCCAGACACTCATCAGGGATGCTGAAGGGGCTAAAAAAAGGGACACCCCCCCCAACAGAGGTGAAGCATGAGAACCAACATCAAGGGAAACCATGTCCCATTCAGGGGCCATCAGTCCTGGACAAAGAACCTGCTCCCAGGTTTGGGCAGGGGAGCTGCTGCCGCCCAGTTCGTTTGCTTTCAGGACACAGCAAACCAATGACATGAACCTCCCACTGCAAAGACCCCCCCAGAGCAGGTCTGAGCAGGTCCCCCCTCATGGGCAGGACAGAAAGGAGCCATTTAATGCCCCCCCCAGCACCCGAATGGGGCCGGGGCTGCTCTCGGGGCCATCCCAGGTGACAGAGCCAGGGGCTCCATTAGTCCCTGCTGGAAACCCCTCTCCAGCCGAACAGCTTTCTCCTCCTGTTGCATAATTGCACTTTGTGGAGCAAACCCAGCCACCGGCGATGCATTTTCTCCAGCCTCACTGCTCTCCCACAACATTTTCCTTACTCCTTTCAGTCTCCCCAGACGGTCACCCCAGCACCCGCAGAGGGAAAAGAGGGAAAAACCCAACGCTCGTCCCATCCGTAAAGCAAAACCCAGGATGAGAAAAGTTGGGGGGGGGGATGGGGGGAGGAAAGAGTGGTGTCAGGTGCCTCTCCCCAATCCATCCCCTCCCGGTTTGCCTGTGGGGGTTTGACAAAAGTGCTTTTTGGCTGACAAAATGATTACAGGGTGCTGACACTGTAAGTTGCACATGGATTTCTTTCCCGCATTTCAAGCAGGGCGAGGACACGGCTGCAAAAGCAGCTGTGCTTTCCAGAGGGGTCGCAGCGGTGGGGGGGAGAGGGGAGGTGGCAGGAGGGGGGCATCTGGGGAGAGAAGGAAGGAGGGAAAGCATTCTGCTCGGAAAAAAAAAGGCGAGGAGAGAGAGGGTGGGAGCATGCACGAGTGTGTGAAGCCAAAGGCAGGACATGCTGCAGGTCCGGGATGGAGCAGGGATGGATTTGGGAGGATGTAGGTGTCAGTGGCTGGACCAGCTCGAGGTGGGAAGGGGCAAAACTGGAGCTGCTGCCCCCCCCAGGCAGGGTCAGCTCCTGTGGCCTTGCTAGGAGGAGGAATTGGGCAGTGGCAGCGCTGGGAGAGTGCGTGCATCTTCCCGGTGGGAATACAGACCGAGCGGGGCAGCGAGAGGTGCCCCGGGCACACCGGGCTCCCCGCGCCTGCAGGCAGTGGGTGCTGGGCAGGGAGTGGGGAGGAGGAGAGGAGGATTTCAGCTCCAAACTCAATCTGTTGGAGAACTTGGCCTGCTCCCCGTCAAGCTGAAAATAGCACATATGTAAGGACGTGCACGCAGTGCTGGCTGTGTCCTCGCCGAGCGCTTCCTTCCTGCTGCGCTCCACGCAGCGCCCCGGCCCCTCCGCCCCCCGCAGCCCCCACGGGGGACGGGTCTGGGGCAAGAGGTTTTTTTGGGGGAGCTCCTTAGAGCATCCTTATTTTGGCAAAGCGGGGCCGGGGCACGGATCCCGAGCTGGAGCCCGGTCCTTTCACCTTCAGCCGCTTTTCCCGTTTACCACGAGGTCCGTCGGCAGCGGCATCCCTGCCGTTATCATCTGGAGCCGGCGAGGATGAGCGCGGCTCACGGCAGGAGCCGAGCTTTATTAGGAACAGGCATCTGGCCACAGCCCTCCCTGCGGCCGCTGGCCCAGGCTTGGGCTCAGGATGGGGCCAGGAGCACGCACAAGTGCCCCGGCAGCTGCGGCAGCAGGTGGGGAACCTCCACGAGTCCCCAATATTTCACCAGATTTTTATCTCCCCAACCCATTATGGGCAGTGGGAAAATAAAGATATCGTCCTCCTTCCTCGGCGGGGGCACGTGCAGCCCAGCCAGGGTCGAGCCCCAGCCCTCGCAGGGATGGTGAACTAGCAGAGCGTGCAGCAAGCTGGAGGATGGAGATAACTCTGGCAGCAACCAGAGCTGATTCCTGCGGCGGAGAGGGAAGAAAAGAGGCTGAGCTCCCCATGGACATCGGGCAGAGGAATAATGGGAGAGTTCTGTGGGATATCAGCCACGGCTCTGGGCACAGCCCCTCTCCTCTCCCATCCCTGCTTTGAATTCCTGGTAAAGAAATGTCCAGGAGCAGTACCCCAGGATGGAGGAAATATGGGGTTTCTCTGAATGAGGCTCACGGGGTGGTAACTGGGGGGGGAAAAAAAGGTAAATTTGCACAAAAGCAAATAACACCAGGTGCTGGGGAGGGGTGTACAAGCAGCCGGAGTGGTGCTTGGTGTACAGCACAAGAGGGTTGTTACAGGGTCGTTCTGCGCTCAGTGAATTCAGGGAGCACTCTATAGCCACTATAGGATGGTCTCCAAAACAGAAGGAGCCCCCCCATCCAGGCTGTCCAGCGTTTCAGGGCACGGCCCCACCACAGGAGCCAGATGGAGAAGAATCATAGAATCACAGAATCATAGAATGATGAGAGTTGGAAGGGACCTTAAAGATCATCCAGTTCCAACCCCCTGCCCTGGGCAGGGACACCTCCCACCAGACCAGGTTGCTCCAAGCCCCATCCAGCCTGGCCTTGAACTCCTCCAGGGATGGGGCAGCCACAACTTAATTGCTTTGTCAAAACACATTTCTCACCCCAAATCTCTGCTCTGCCAGGTTGTTGCTTTACAACAACGACTGTCTCCTACCGCAGAGCCCTGCTGGGGACGATGGCCAGGCACCGGGGGACATCACCAGCTGGGCAGGAACCAAACCCAAACACACACTCGCATCCGCAGCGCACCAAAAATGCACCTGAGCATCGCCAAACCCCCACTGCTTCCCCAAGGCCTCTGAGGAACGGCATTAGCGAGCGTGTGGTATCAGCTCTCCTGAAACAAAGCCATTGTGGTCGAGGCAGGATCCTTATTAATTCTTTCCTCTCTTTAATTTCCATTTTTCCTCGGTTCCCTTTCCAATTGCTCAGGTCGGGGACAGGTCAGGGCCCCACCACCGCCAGCCTGTGTCCCTGCAGCATCGTGCCACTGGTGTTATTGCTCTGCGACACCGGGATGTGACATGGGGTGACCGAATTTGGGGTCGATGGCGAGCTCAGAGGCCGAGGGGAAAAGGAGGGTGGGTCAGGATGGTCCTGGCCCCATCCAGCCTCCAGCTGGGAGGATGGAGACAGGAAACTGCCATTTATTGAAACGACATCATCTGATGAAACATCCCAGCTTCTCCCCAGGCACTGCCCTTGGGGACAGAGGACAGGGAAGGGGATGGGGCAGGGCCCCCTCAGCACCCCAAAAACCCACCCAGCAATCACTTTTCCCACCTCCACCACCAGCACCCACCTCGGCCACCCATCACTAACATACTGCCCTCCAGCCTCGAGTCCCCCCACTGCCCTCATCCCCCAGGACCCTAAAAAGCACCATTTTCCCCGTGACATCCCTGTGGTCCCCTCCTGCACCAGCCCTGCAGCAACCATCGCCATTGATGCCATCGACGTGTCCCCAGACCCCAGGGGATGCCGACGTGCAGCGGCCCCTGCGCAGGGGACAGCGCGCGGGCGCTGTATGTCCCCGGGGACCCCTGCGATGCCCACTCGCCCGCCGTTACGTAAAGCGCCTGGAGCCGGGGCTGTTTTCGTTTGTGTTGCCTACAGCGCTGCGCTCTTCAACTTTATTTGCATAACAAATAATTAATAATAATTAATGACAGGGAGAACGGTGCAGATTGCCAGATTTTGCTAATTAGTGAACAAGCACCATCGTAAAAGTGAAGGCGGGTGTCACACGTCCGTCCCCCCCCCGGCTCCCTACCGAGGGCAGGCTGTGGCCAGGGATGCGATGGGGATGATGGTCCCCATAGGACTCTCAGCCCTTTAGAGGGGGGAAGAAGAGGAGGAGGAGGGGGCGGCGGCACTGTGGGTGGTGGTGGAACAGGTCAGCAGCGCTCACAGGGTTTCAGTTGGTGGCCGTGTGTGGGTGCCACCCCGCATAGCACCCAACTTCCCCGGTACAGCCCCGCACGCAGGACATTGCACAGCGTCCCACGCCCCGCTTTCTCCATGCCCTTATTAGAGCCTGGGACAACACTGCTTAATTGTCTGATGATGGCACTGCTCCATACAATTAATGGGAAAAGCAGCACCAGCTCGTTAGAGAAAAGCCTTTGCTCCAGCAGCCGAATCGTGCTGGGGAAGTTCTTCCCCCCAAGCCCCCCCGCAGGTGTCACCTCCTCAGCGGGGTGTGGAGGGGTGAAAGCACCAGGGACAACCCCTGTGTCCCCAACAGCAGAAAATACGGAGGAGCGAGGATGTGAGTGACTGGCTCGTTTGCTTGGGGGCACTGGAGGTGCAGGGTGACATCTCAGCTTCTGCCTGGACCACCTGGGGACCTGGGAACACTGACCCTGAGAGGGAGGGGAGAGGGAATGGGAAAGAAAAAAAGGTAAAGAGAAAAAGAAAGGGAAAGGGTGAAGATGATGAAGAGGGAGGGAAAAGGAAAGGAACGGGGAAAGGGAGAGGAGAGGAGAGGAGAGGAGGGCAGACACTCGCACACAACTTCTTACAATGGCTCCAGCATGCCCTTCCATTGGCAGGAATCCTTTTGATCAAATCCTTGCCCTGGACTGAAAGCGTTTTAATGAGCATACAGACACCGTCTTTTTTTTCTGGGTCTGTTTTTGGATAGGAAAGGGAAAGGGGAAAGGGAAAGAATCAGATTCTCTCCAATGTGCTCAAGCACTGCCTGCTGTATCTTGCACAAGCACACACATGGAGCAGTGAGAGCAGCGGGGTGCTGGGGTGAGCCATGGACAAAGCCCCTGAACCAGCCCAAGGGGAGCAGGGTGCTTTCTTCCCAGGAGAAGAAGGGGTGCAGCAGAGCAAAGCCCTCTCCCTGTGGCCCCTCCACGAAACCCTTCAGGTCCCACTGGCTTCCCCTAACCCCTGCAGCAGCCCGGACAAGCCCTCGGTGCCAGCACAGCCCTGGTCCCGCTCGGCATCGCTCCCGCTGCAGCTCCAAACAAGCCCCTCGCTTTACACCACCATTAGAGCAGAGCCGTGTGTAATTACGCTTCGCTGGCTCTCCTCTATAACTGTAATTCCTTTGCTTTGCTGAATTGCTTCCCCTTCAGCACCACACATAATCCATCGCACTGTAATTATACGGGAATTTTAATATCTGATGCATTTATAAGATGCACTTAATTCATCAGCCCCTTTAAGTACATTGTCATTACAGCCTTCAGCGCGGTAGGAAGGATGACTCGCTGTCAGATGGAGATTAGCTGGCCCCCGTGTGTAACGAGTTGGAGGGCGTTCTCAGCCCAGCTGAAAATCGTGCTGTCAGATCTGGCCCTGGACCACTCAAGGCTGGGGAGCAGGACCCACCACACTGGGTGTCCTGGCCCCCCAGGGGGGGTGGTGGTGCCAGGGCTCCCCTGCGCTGCTGTGGAGATAAAGCAGCAGGAGCCACAGCGGCACCTGACCCCCCTTTCCCAAACATCTGAATCACCCAGCAAGGCCAGATTTGACATTTCAGGAGAGAAGAACCTGATCCAGCGTTGGGGGAGGTTTATCCCTGCAGCCCAAGCATTGAGGGGGGGGGTCCCCAAAGGGCTCCCCAAGGCGAGGGATCCGCATTCAGATCCCTCTAAACCCACGAAGAAAGTAGTCGCTACCGAAGGCTTATTTTTCCTGGCATTTGTTTCGGTGGCTCCTTTCCAGACGCATCCTAAAAGGGAACCAAAGGCCTTTGAGCCTCTTGCAGCGAACACAATGCAATGATTTTCCCAGCCCGGGCAGGAGGGATGAGCTCACTGGCGTCCTTGGTTCCCCCCGGCTTCAGGGCGCAGGGTCCCTGTGCCGTGCACCGCGGGCACCGGGGCTGGCTGGGGTGCCCAGGGAGGGCAGCAGGCTCAGCGGTGTGATGGGCTCCATCCCACCCAGCTCTGGGAGAAATGCCAGCTGAGCCTGGGAACGAGGGGCAAAGGGGGAGAGGGAGGTGGGCATCTCAGGGACTCAGTCCCTGTGGGAGCCCTGGCTCTCACTGGTGGGTGACACCATCTTTTCCACACTGGGATCATACTGGGTTTTCCCACAGCGCTGCAGTGATGCCCACGCTGCCCTGCCAGGTGTCCCTACAAGCAGGTGGCACCCACGGATGGTGGCATCTGCCACCACTGAAGCCACTTCAGTGCTGGTCACGGGCCACCAGGGAGACACAGCCCCGCTCCCTGTGACACTGGGTGACCACACATCCTTTGGGATGAGACAGAGACCCACCAGGTCCCCACAGTGTTGGGTGACAACTGGGACAGAGCCAGAGCCCTGCCTCCAGGCACAAACCCTCCTCCTGCCTCCAGCAAGCCATGCTGGAGCACAGCCATGACAGAGCGGAGCTGGGATGACATTTTTGGCTGGAGGGGGACCCTCAGCGAGTGCCACCCTGGCCCCTGGGGCTGCTACCAGCACCCTGAGCCCACCCACAGCCCTCAGGATGCAAGTGGGTGCTGGCACCAGAGGCACACCCCGGTATTCGGCAGCCATCAGGCATGGTGACACACTGGCCAGACCATGGCCTCGGCACGACCTGGCAGCAAGGTCTCTCTCCCCCAGGCTCTGGCACCCTGCACCTCCCAGGGGAGAGTGCCACCCTGGCCCCTGGGGCTGCTACCAGCACCCTGAGCCCACCCACAGCCCTCAGGATGCAAGTGGGTGCTGGCACCAGAGGCACACCCCGGTATTCGGCAGCCATCAGGCATGGTGACACACTGGCCAGACCATGGCCTCGGCACGACCTGGCAGCAAGGTCTCTCTCCCCCAGGCTCTGGCACCCTGCACCTCCCAGGGGACTCAAGCAGAAGGGGTGCCTGCTGTCCCCTCCTGCCCCATGCCACCAGGTCACAGCATGTGCAGCAAGCTCCAGAGCTGCAGCTCACCACACCGAGCACCCGCATGTCCCACGTGCCAGACCCAAGCAGGGACACTGGCTCCTGGGGAAGAGCTCAGCCTGGATGGGGGTATCTCCAGCCCATGGTATCTGAGGGGCTAGTAATGTCCCATCTCCCCCTCCCTGTCCAGAGGGTCCCTGGTACCTGCTCCCCACGGGGACTCACAGCCTCCTGCCTCAGTTTCCCCATCTGTGCAGTGGGGCCATGCTCTCTGAGGAGGGTAGGGATGGGAGCGCAGTGGGCAGAGGATGCCAGCAGGGTCTCTAACCTGACCCCTCACTTAGGACCAGGGCAGGGCCCTCTCTCTGCTCTCCCCCTCCCCAGCCCCTCCATCCACAGGGTGCTGCCACCTGGGGCGGGGGGAATTTCAGCTCCCAAGGTCACCAGACAAGAAGGGGCTGGGGGCAGGCGTCCCCCAACCCTTGTTTCCAGCCAGCCCTACCAACTGGCCCACTCCAGGTCCTGGCCACCCCCTGGGTCTCGCCTAAACCCCCAGGTGTCTCTCTTCCTCCCCCCCCTCTCCCCAAAAAGCCAATATCCAGGGAGATGGGCTCCGCGCTGCAGCTCTGCCGGTGGCAGTGGCGGCTGAGCAGAGCAGACTGCAGCACGGCCGTTATGTAAGCCCGAGCTGGGATCCAGGGATGTAGGACACCAGGGTTGTCCCCCAGCCCACCCGGGGGCTGCCACCCCCACCCTGCCTCACCCCCAGGCTCACAAGAGAACGGGGAGAACCCCCACCGACTCAGCCCACGCTGCAAAGGGTGCAGGGGAGGGTTGGGGTGGCCCTGGGGGTTGCTGTGGCCCTGCCATGGGGCACAGGGTGGTGGCAGGGGACAGCAGTGGGGGGGGACAGGTGTGTGCAGAAGGGTTGTGCCGCTGTGGGGCAGGGAGTGGGGCAGGCGATGGGCTGGGATGGGGATGGGAGGCGGTGGGTGCTGCACCCACATCCCACTGAGTCCTTCTGCAGCCCTCGGCCACGACTTCACCCGGGCTCCCCTGTCCCAGGGAGAGCAATAGGATGGAGCCGGGTGGCCAGGCTGTGTGACTCCTGGGTTGTGTCTCCCTCGGGGTGACTCACGGAGCAGGATAAACGCAGCTGGGGCAGTGGATCCTGTCCTCTTTCCCAGCCTGCACCCACCTGCTATGTCTATATCCCCATCCCCACACCTCTAGAGGGTCAGCATCCCTGGGGTCAGCATCCCTAGGGACAGCACGCTGAGCATTAGCATCCCTAGGACAGCATCCCTGTGGTCAACCTCCTTGAGATCCTTAGCATTCTTAGGAACAGCATCCCTGATATTAACATCCCTGGGTCAACATCCCCGAGGAGATCATCCCTGGTGCCTCCAGCACAGGCTGGGGAGCTAGGATCAGGGCTTTCCAGAGCTAAAAGGGAAATCCATTCCCCCGTGGAACAGGCCCAGCATCACCTGCCCCACAGCCCTGTGGGGAAGCAGAGGTGAGGGATGGCACAGCGGAGTCACCCACCCACGAAACACCCATGTCCCATACAGGTGGCACGGTGAGCGGGCAGGCAGCGCTGGCAGCACCAGGGCTCCCCCAGGACCAAGCCCTACCCCGTCTAACAGGCTGGCAGGGGGGCTGGAAGCATCCCCCGGCACGGTGCGGGATGGGGACAAGGATGGGGACCCCATGGCCCCCCAAACACGGGGCTTCTCTCTGGCTTTCTGCCAGGCACAGCCTGGGTCTGGCCATTTCTGTTCGGGGGTGAGGGAGGGCGGAAAAAGCCCAGGCTAAGGCTCCTGGCAATAGGAGATACCAGAACAGGGAATTAATGTTAATTAATTCATAATGACGCTGAGATAGTGATACCAGATGCTTCAAAAGTCCAACGGGGGAATCTGAAAGAGCTTTTGCAAAAAAAAAAACATCGCCCACCGGCAGCCCTGCCTCGCCGCAAGCTGGGAACCAGGGAGTGAGCTGGGAACCAGGGATCGAACTGGGAACCAGGATCCAGATAGGACTGAAGGACCGAGCTGGAAGCAAAGGACCAAACAAGAACAAGGGAACAAGCTAGGAATGAGCTAGGAACGAGCCAGGAACGGTGAAAGAAGGGCATATCTCAGCGATGTGACAGGCCTACAGTCACCCAGAAATGTGGGGGCACCACCAGGACACCCCCAGCCACCTGTCACTCCACTCCCACCTTTCTGCCTCCTACCCCAACTCAGAAGCTGGAGTGGGGCTGGGGTGGCAGGGTGCCCACCCGTACCCCACTCCCTGGGGCTCAGGAGCTCTCTGAGCCCCTTAATGACAATTTTTTCTCTCCCTTCCTCCATTTCAGGCACGCCGGGTGCAGGAGAGATGGGATGACAAGCTCATGAGCTGGGACAGTGGGACAGAGACATGGGTCCTTCGCCAGCCGGTGTCCCCACACTGGGAAGGACAATTCCCACAGTGGGACAGAGGCATGGTTCCTTCGCCAGCTGGTGTCCCCACACTGGGAAGGACAATTCCCAGCTCCTGGAGCGAGTTGGCAGCAGGAAGGACGGGTGCAAGCTGGGCTGGTTTTATTCCCTTCTCATCCACGCAGCCCTTACCCTGCGCCGTCAAACTCCAACCAGGCTGGCCCTCAGCCAAGGGGCGCAGAAGAGCCTAGAAAGGGGCTTGAGCCCAGGTGCCACCTCCCCAGGGCTGGGGACCCCAAAGCCAGCGCCGGGAAAAATGTAACCGTGAACTCTGCAGAAACCACGGAGAAACGCCTGGGCTTGGAGCCATTTGCCACCCAGGCCCCCCTGGCTAGCCGGGGGGTTATGCCACCCATGGCGTGACACAACAGTGCCTGCAACCAGAGGGGACCCCCAGAAGAGGGTCCGAGGGAGGTGGCCGTGGGGCCATCGCTGCTTATAAGGTGCCTGCTCCATGTGCCACCCGCCCGAGCAGCGATGGGAGACGGGGACGGATCCGTCCCTCCAGCAATCCCTCTCAGGGACACCGCTCCCCCCTCTTTCTAGAGACACCGTCCCCAAAACTGCCCACCCGTCCTCTTTGCCACCCGGCACAGAGGTTGGGGGAGGCTCCCTCCCTGCTCCAAGCACGTTTGCACCCTAAAATCTGACGCCGATTAGGGAGAAAATGCCAGGTTTAAGCTCACCGTGCGGCTCCCCCGACAGCTCCTCGGAAGTTTATCCGCAGCAGGGAACGGTTGCCACCGCGCTGCCGGCAAAGCCACCCCTGCAGCCTCGGCCAGCTGGCGGGGAGAGGGGGGACAATCCACGGGGAGCATCACAGAGCACTGTGGCAGCCTGCCGTGGGGTTGGGGGGGGACACCACCATCCCCCAAAAGACTGGTCCCGGGGGACCCGCCGTATCCCCCGGGGTCATTTCAGGGCTGAGAAAAAAAAAAAAAAAAAAAAAA
>NW_015090794.1:516642-519395 GCF_001431845.1 Calidris pugnax
AATAGGGGGGCCGGGGGCCCCCCCCCGTCCCCCCGGGGGTTTTTTGGGGGGGAGAGAAAAAAAAAAAAAAAAAAAAAATCCACCTCGACTTCGTAGGTAAAGCAACTCTTTCGGGTAAAGAGCAGCAGAGGCAACACAGGATTTCAAAGCCTGTTGTAGATCAGAGGCAAGAATTAAAGTGGCCTTTTCGGTGCCTTCCCCAGCAAAGCCGGTGTTTTATTAAGCCTATCCGGCACGGATCAGAACACTTGCTGTTATTCCAGGCCTGAAAGGAGCAGGCGAGGAATTGTTTTATTTTTTTTGTATAATTTTTTTTTTTTTTGGTTAAGTCTTGTTTTCATTATTTTCTGGTGGCTTCGTGGCTTTGTGCTCACACAAAGGGAATTTCACCTGCTGTTCAGAACAAAAGGCCCCGGAAAGTTTGGCGGAGAAGGGGAAGGAGCTTTATAGAAGCATAAACGAGTTGTTGCAGGGTTTGTTTTTCTTTTCGCCGCGAGCTGTAAAACATCCCCAGCTCTTTGGTGCCTGTGGGAGACCCGGCACCAGCACGCGTGTCCCCTGTCCCCAGTGTGTCACCCCGTGGCTGGGAACAGGGAGGTCTCACAGCCCTTTGTGAGATCGGGGTGGATTTGGGGTGCAGAGGGGGCCGTGGGGAGGCAAAGGGGATCGCCCCCCATCCTTTTCGCACGCAAGCCAAGTCATCGCCATGCTTTCTAAGAACGGGAAAGCCAAAAAAAAACCAAAACCAAACACCCAGCCCTGGTTTGCCGACACCACTGCAAAACAGGTGGTTCAAAATCACAAGCGGAGGGGGGAGAAAAACCCCCTATTTGGTGATTTTGTGCTCAGATTCGCCGCAAAAACTCTCCGGGAAGGAACGCTGCTAAATACACACCATTTTCCCCTCTAACACTCTTTGCTCTATAATTAAGAGAGACTTCTAAAAATACAAATAGCCTCAAGCACCCAGCGAAGGCGTGCAGGTGCTGCTAACTGGAGGCACTTTAGTGCAGCTCATTTTCTGGACAATTTTACTAGCCTGGCTCGCGCTCAGCGCCGATACTATTACAGTGATGCAATTATGCTGCTGCTGCTGTCGTTGTCGGCTTGCTTTGCCTTTTTTTTTAGCTATTTTTCCCCCCCCCCTCTATGCTCTGCAGTTTACCTTCGAAGCACCCCCTTCCCTTCCTCCCCACATCCCAGGTTCACCCCAGGCGTGCCCCCCCCCCCACACCACCCCATTCGGGCCAAGCAGTTGGGAAGCGGAGGTTGGGGCGAGCGTGCGTCGCACACGCGCGTGCATACACATGTGTGCACACGCAGAGGTTCATAACCCCTGCGTGGGTATTTCCAAAAAAAACAAAAAACAAAAAAAGAGCCGGTGCGCAAAAGTTTTGGCCGGGAAAACGAGCGGGTCAGGGGGAAGCGATGGAGGCGAGGGGGGAGCCCAATGAGGCACCGGCGCTCCCCGAAAACCCCGGGAGGGAGGGGGCCCACGGCACTGGCAGGGTGACGGCGCTCAGCTTTGCAAAATCCCCCCCCCCAAAACTGACATTTCAGGCAGGGGGGCAAGGGTTGGGGGGAGGGGGCGAGCGTGCGTCGCACACGCGCGTGCATACACATGTGTGCACACGCAGAGGTTCATAACCCCTGCGTGGGTATTTCCAAAAAAAACAAAAAACAAAAAAAGAGCCGGTGCGCAAAAGTTTTGGCCGGGAAAACGAGCGGGTCAGGGGGAAGCGATGGAGGCGAGGGGGGAGCCCAACGAGGCACCAGCGCTCCCCGAAAACCCCGGGAGGGAGGGGGCCCACGGCACTGGCAGGGTGACGGCGCTCAGCTTTGCAAAATACCCCCCCCCAAAACTGACATTTCAGGCAGGGGGGCAAGGGTTGGGGGGAGAAGGAGGGGGGGGGAAACTTCACCGGCGAGGCTGCCGCCGCGAAACTTCCCCATCTTATTTCTCCATTAGGGCTGCAATGGGTGGAAGTGATTGACTCACTATGAGACTGCTGTTTTTTGCCTCTGACTTGGGATTAAGACGGAGCCGGAGGAGCGGAGGAGCTGTCGCGCCGGCTCGCTGGGGCAGGCAGACGCCCGAGCCTTCACTTACCTCTCACTGCATCCAGCCCCCCCCCACCAACCCCCGCCGGCCGTGGGGCTGCGGGGCCGTCCTGGAGAGTTAGCTGGCGGGGGACCCCAGATCCACTCGGGTTTCTCCCAGGACCGACGTTCGGCTGCTGCTTCTTAGGCACAGACCCAACCCCTCCATTCCAACCACAGGCAAAAAAAAAAAAAAAAAAAAAAAAAAAAAAAAAACGGGTTTATATTTTCACTTGGAACAACAACATTTGGACAGCCCCAAGGATAGCAATTGCAGTTTTTTTTTTTTTTTTTTCTTGGTTCGGTTTCCCCCTGCCACCTCCTGGAGAAAAAAAAATAAAAAATTATAAATCCCAGCGAGCAAGAGATCCAGACTCAGGTGAATTTAGCTTCAAACTCCCTCTGTGCTTTCAGAGCCTTCGCCCTCAAAGGGGCTCTGGAAGATGCTGGGGGACCCATCGTCGCCAAAGTGTCATCAAATATCCTTCGGGCTCAACTCCGCTCCTGCCCGGGGAGGGTGGACTTCTTCCCTGCTTGCTGCGTGCTGTGGAGTTGGCAGGGACCTGCCTGTTTCAGCCTCAGCGTGGAGGGTGGGTGGGTTGGTTGGTTGGTTGGTTGGTGTGGGTTGGTTTGCCTTTTCTTTTTTTTTTTTT
>NW_015090794.1:519864-536593 GCF_001431845.1 Calidris pugnax
TTTTTTTTTTTTTTTTTTTCTCTCCGCTATTGGTTTTCTCGCTATCTGATCCTGAGCGAGCGCTGCAGCTCGCCGCTTCCCTGCCTTTTTTTTTTTTTTTTTTTTTTCTTTTTTTTTTTTTTTCTTCTTCTCCCCCCCCCCACCCCCCCCTCAACCAGCTCCCAGCCTTTTGACAGGGAATGAAACACAGACACCCAGTGAGACAGGCTCCGGCTTCTACAAAGCTCCACTCCCTCCTACCGCCTTTGTCCGTGAACAGCAACTACTCCAACTCTGCCCGTAGACACAAGTGAACCTCTGCATCAGCACTTTCCTAATGGCTGCTTCGCCCGAGTCCTTCGGCCCTTCTTCTTCTTCTTCTTCCTCGCTTCCTCTCCTCTACCTTGATGGCTTCCGCTTGCTTTTCTAGCCCAGCCCCGGCAGCCGCAACCCCTGAGAAGCAACAACCCTTTCCCGATGGATCCATCTCAGCTCCCCCGTGCCGGCTGCTGCGGTCGGGGGGTTGCGGCCCCACAGTCCATCACCGTCTTTTCTGGGCGCCTTCCATGAAAAATCGATGGCGGGTACCGCGTCCCCGGAGGCTGCGCTCCACTTTGGGCTGGTTTAAGGGGCAGGGGCTGTGTGAGCAGAGAGGAGCCGGGGGCAGAGGGAGGGCTGGGAATTGAAGTCACTTCTTTTTTTCTTGCGGGCAGGGATTTTTTGTTGTTGTTGTTGTTTTGGGGTTTTTTTTGTTGTTGTTTTTTAAGATTGATTGGAGTCCAAGTTTATTTCTTGGTGGTGAGCATTATTTTAAGCCGTTTGGGAGGCTCTGGGTATCTCCAGGTCACTCTGTCCTTATAACAGCGAGGCCTTTTTGGAGCGGGTCAAAGCGAAGCCCTGCTCCAGCATCCTTTCCCCCTGCCCCACAGCAGAGGGATGCTGCAGTGGGCTCACAACCCCACCTGGCTCCCAGCCAGAGGGAGAAGCAAGCCAGCCACCATCTGTAATTTTTGCTAGACTTCCTCCACACTCGGTTGCCCGCGAGATGCCAGGGCTGCTGCCTGCTCCTTTCTGACCATTCGCGGGCTTCATTCAAAAACAAATCACAGCCAGGAGACCTCCAGCCTCCACGGCGATGCTTGACGCCGCTCTGCTTGGCTGTTGCACAGCCAGCAGGTCACACAAAAACTATAAATCCCCCCAGGACATGAAGGAGTTGCCTCCCCACCTGCCCCATCTCCCTTTTGCATCACCTCCCACCTTTCCCTTCACTCTTATTCATCTCCCACCATGCGTTTGGGACCAGCAATCCCTCTCCCCTTCGGCAGCATCCCAGAGCAGTGACTGTCCTTTTCCCCACTCCCCAACACAACAATGGAGCATCTTGCTTCCCCTCCCCGCTCCCAAACACCCCCAGACACCAGAGCATCTCAGCACGACACTTGCAGGGCTGCCTTCTCTCCCCTCTCCATGCTGACTTGCCCCATCTCACCCCATTGCACCAACCCCACAAATACAGCATTTTAGCCAACACTTGGAAAGCGCTGCAGGGCCTTGTTCTGGCAGCAAAATGCTTAAACCCCCACGGATGCTCAGTTAACAGCAGGGATCTGGGTTTTGAAGACCAGAGGGGACACCAGCCTGCAGCACACCGGCCACGGTGGCCATCCAGGGAACCGAGGGGTGACCATCAATGTGCTGACCCCAAAACACTCCTCCCTTCAGCCTCTCAGGCAGCCCCTCACACCCTGGGCTCTTCATCCCCTGCCATCCACCATCCTCATCGCTTGTGGAAATCTTTATGAATCCCACCCCCCCCAAAGCCCCGGTGCCCAGCCGGCGGTGCCAGCCCCAGGCTCCCCGTGCCGGCCCCCCGCCTCCCTCCAGCAATAAATATAATTAACGCGCCGGGCGGCCCGGAAATTGGCTGCAGGGCTGGGGCGGGCAGCTGGCCACGGGCCAGTGCCGGGCAGGGAGGCACCACCCGGGGAGGAGGAGAGCGGCTGCGGGGTCCCCAGCCCTGGTCCCCCCTCCATCTCCTGCTGTTCCCCACCACGATGCTCCACCGGGGCTGCCAGCAGCAAATTCCGAGCTGCAGGAGGCCGGGTGTTGGTCCAGCAGAGCAGCAAGTGAGAGATGTTTGGGGCTTGGATGCCAGGGGAGACATGGGCACCCTGGGGGGCTGGAGGTCTTGGAGGCAGAAGGGAGCTGGACAGCCACAACCAGCAAGGGGTGTTCCCATCACCCTGCCAGGCTTACCTCTCCCTCCCCGGTTTGCTATGGGAAATGCAAAGAAATAGCCTGGGATTTCCATCCTGGAAAGCCCTGGGATTCACCCAGCCCCCTGAGGGAGCAGAGAGGATCCACACCTTTTTGGCCTTGGCTCTGGACATCGCTGCCCCAGGGCTGGGCAGAGCCCACGGACCCCAAAACACTGATCTGGGTGTGTAGGACTGCAACCCCAGTGGGCTCTCAGCTGGGGAATAGCTCAGGACAAGATCCAGCCTCCCCCTGGAGCCAGGAGAGCTTCAGCCCTTTCCTTAGGAGCCATGGAAGTGAGGGAAGGAGGGTAAGAGGACGAAGGGAAGGGGTGCACCCGAGGGGTCTCCGGCGGCTCCTTCCCGACGCCGTCAGCCGCGGCTGCGCAGGGCCGGGAGCGAGTCAGCACAGAGCCATTAGGGCTAATTTAATCAAGACGGATGGCCCAATTGGAGGGCTGCCGCCCATAAATCCCCCGCTCGCGCTGCATTAGTGTCAGGGCTCCTGGAGGAAGAGGATGAGGGGGAGGTGAGGGGGGAGTGGGGATGAGAAAACGTGCTAAGTCACCCGTCCTCCTGCTCGGACCGGGTGCCACCACCCAAGTGCCCATCCTGTGGTGAGCAGCCTGGTTCCAGGGACAAGGCCCACCATCCTCCAGCCTCTCCCAACACCCAACAGCTGGAGAGGGTGGGATTTTGAGCTTTGCTGAGCCCCAAAAGGTACAGGTTGCTTACATATCCCCCATGCCAAGGCAGCATTTTACTCCCATGGGAATTTCCCTGGCTTGCTCCAAAAGGTTTTCCAGCTGGAGGTGAGGTGCTGGGGAAAACAGGTTTGAAGCCCCACAGCAGATCACAGGGCAACAACTGGGACTCCAAAGTACAAGATGAAGATCTGAGGCTGGTGGATGCGGCATCCACCCCAGAGCCCAGCCGAGACACCCCAAACTCAAGCCGTGCCAGCCTGCCGTGGGGCTGCAGGACATCCCTCCTGGGGGTGCCAGTCTGGCTCTCCCAACACCCCATTCCCTTCCCACCTCTGCTCCTAGAAAAGCCATTTTCAGGCTCTGGATTGCCATCTGAAGACCAAAACCAGCCGTGTGTCCCCCCCCGGCCATCTCCATCCACTGGCCATGGGCAGCAGGAGACACGGGTGCCGCTGCGCCGCCCAAGCCGAGTCAGGAAATAAGCTCTCATCTAGCAAAGCTAAAAATAGCCATTATCTGTGCCATTAACACGCCTTGCCCCTGACTCTCCGGCCGAGCTGGCTCCCATCTCGCCGCCCACCCGTACACCCAGGCCGTTGCGCTCCCAGCCGAAAAAAAAGGGGCCGCGGGGAAGGGACTGGACGGCGGCCGCCATCTGCTCCGGGCCCTGGCATCGCCCTCAGCCCGGGATGGCGGCTCTGCCAGGCCGCGCTGTTGGCCTGCGCAGCGGTGGGGAGGGCCAAGTCCTGGCGGGTTTCGGGAAGACAACGGGGCCAGGGGAATGCGGTGGACGGATGGGAGGACGGCGTGGGTTTGTGGGCACGGCTCTCGCCCCCGGAGTGCTCGCAGAGGCTGCACGGGCGACCAGAAAGGGAGGAAAAAAAGGGGGTGCTGGCCCCGGTGTGGAAGAAAAGATACTTGTGTGATAGAGATGGAAGGTTTTATGGGGATCTCAGCCTGGGAGAGTGGCTGAGGATATCAAGCAGCACTTGGACGATGGAGAGATGGATGCTCAAACCTAGCCTCCATGTCCAGAGCATCTCCAGGGCTATGCCAGCAGCTGACTAGCAGGGAGCAAGACTGAAATAGCTCAGAGAAGCTGAACTCAGGATACGAGGAGTGATGAACTGTGGTTCTGCCAGAGATTTATCTGGAAAAAGGAGAGCGCACCTCTGGTTCCTGGCTGTGCTTCCGTGCAGCCAGGAGGGAGGGAGGGAGGGCAGGGAAGGAGCCGGACTGCCGGCAGGAGGAGCACGGTGGCCGAGGTCAGCGCTTGCTGTGCTTTTATGAGACCACACACAAGGTCCCCAGGACCAGAAAGGGCTGATGGGGGCAAGAATTGGCCACCACCATGCAGGCTGCATACGAGCGGCACCGTGCCCAGCAGGTCTGGTTGCCCGGACTCAGAACCTTTGCATCCTGTCGCCTGGGATAGATAAGCAAAGGCAGGAGTGGGCCTGAGGAACCATCAGCCAGGAGCAGCAGCCTGTCCCATGAAAAGCCACGGAGCAGATGAGCCATTTCTCTCCCAAAATGACTAGCACAGGGGAGAAAAAAAAAAAAAGAAAAAAAAAAAAAGAAAAAAAAAAAAAGAAAAAAAAAAAAAGAAAAAAAAAAAAAGAAAAAAAAAAAAAGAAAAAAAAAAAAAGAAAAAAAAAAAAAGAAAAAAAAAAAAAGAAAAAAAAAAAAAGAAAAAAAAAAAAAGAAAAAAAAAAAAAGAAAAAAAAAAAAAGAAAAAAAAAAAAGATGTTTGTACCTCTGCCAGCCAGCAAAATGAAATGCCACTTGTAGCCAGTGAAACTCTGCAGATTTTGCTAATAAAGGATTGCTCCGTCCAGCTTCCAGCTGGATTCCAGCCCCGGCCACGACATGGACACTGCCAGCATCAGCCCGTCGCATCCCAGCACCGGTGTCCCTAGGAGGGCCAGCCCCGTGCCACACCATGGGTTCAGGCTCGCTGCAAACTCAAGCAGTGCCCCGCGGAGGGGACACAGCCCCCACGCCAAGGTTCGTTCCCACCCCTGTGTTTGCTGTAGGAACCGAGCTGCTGGGGTTGCACCGTGTCTCCCTTGGGAGACTCGAACACATCGTAGGAAATTTTCCCTTTTTATTCAGCTTAATTTCACCCATTAGAGCTTGTTTCAGCAGGGTCCCGAGGGGATATCGCTCCCCACCTCCGACTCTTCCTCCGCTTCTCTCCCCCTTGCGCACGCTGCTCGCCTCGGGGAGGCTGATCCTTGCTCCATCATAAGCAACTCTGGTCCAAGCAGTCATACCCTCCATAAAACATGACCCTACACCACCCCAGTTAAGGCGTATAGGTTGCCCACATGGTCACAATACTCTTTTCAGGTGCTGACCCTGCCTCACTGCATGCAGAGGGACTCAGGCCACATCCGAGGGACAAACGCTTGAGGAAGCCTCAGTCAGGGCATTGCGCCACAGTCAGAGGTGGGAGCCTGCTCCTTATCTGCAGCTGAAGAGCCAGTTTGGGAAAACCGTGTGCCCTCAGCATGCCATGACCCCAAGATCAGGTCAGAGACTATGTACACTGGGATCCTGCCTGGAAAATATAGGACAAAGCAGGAGGCAAGAAGCTTATCTGCCCCTGTCATGACCTGCAGTGTTTGGAGGGAGGATCTGGGGCAGCAGATGGGATTTCCTAGACCTTGTGCCTAAGCCCAGTGCTAGCTCCATGTCCTGTGCCAGCTGGGACGAGCATACTTTTGGCTTTTTACCGTGGGATGCTCCAAAAGGAATGGCAAAGGGCAGCTCCCCTGGGCTGCCCACGGTGCTCATAGCACCCAGGAGAAACCATCGCTCCACCACCAGTGCTCAGCTCCCCTCTCCCTCACCCACAGGGTGGATTATTTTAGGAGAGGGAGGAGGAAAAGCATCAGCGACCAGCCGACCGATGGATGTTGGTAGGAGAGCCCAGGTGGGCTGGACATCCCAGGGGTCAGGCAGGCACCTCGGATAACCCAGAGGGCTCGCTGCAGCCAAAGAGCCCAGCCGGCTTCTTACATAAACGACCTCAGGACAGCGCCTACGAGACCACCAGACCAGGCAGCAGATGCTCTGAGGCAAAATCCACCCCATCCACGTCACCTAATCAGCACGTTGGCTCCTTCCCAAGGCGGTCTTGGGGTAAATATCTTACATAAGCACCTCTGGCCAGGGCTCGGATCCAGTTTAACCTTGTCCTACAGTGATGCCCTCCTAGATAGAGGCAAAACGGGTGGCCCAAGGGACCAGAAGGGGCTTTCCTCAGAATGAACATGTTACATGGTTGTAGGACCCATTGGTGACCCATCTCAACAGCTTTGCCAGAGGACGATCCAGGAGAAACACCGGTGTACCCATCCCCAAAGGTGAAAAAGGACACAAGAAGGGGTCAAAATGACAAGTCACTTCTGACCCTAAATTATTTGTCCTCCAGGGCTTGATAACTGGGTACACAGCTGGAGGGAGTCTGGAGAGCCCAGCACCCCTCCATAGCCAGGCCAGTCCTTCCAGTCCAACCATAACTTTAAGCCAGAACGTCTCTGCCAGTGCTCAACTCTCACTGCTTGGGAAGTTTCAGATCCAGCACAAAAATCAAAGTTTTCATCCCCTGCTCAAAGCCACAGGCAAGACCCACAACAGGCACCTGGGCTGTGTCAGCGAAACCTGGATGGCAAGATGAAAGTTTGAGAGAGATGTATATTAATAAGATAATGGGGATCAGCTGCCTGTGACTGGTATTCAGAGGGTGGAGGCTTGGAAAACAGGACTTCAGTGGTGCCCAGAGCTGGGCAGGAGAAGGGTTGAGCTATTCCTTGGCTTGTTGAGCAAAAGAAAAGTGTATGTTCAGATGGTAACAAATCAAATTCTTTCTCTTTAAGGGAAAGGTAAAATCATAAAGGATTTTTTCACGAGGATCAAAACAGTTTGCTCAATCTAAAATGAACCAGCTTCTCACCAGGCTATTGCACCGATTTGTAAAATCACAGTTCTCCTCTAAGTTAGTTAAAAGGCATTTTCCACACCAGAAAAGGCAAAGCTCCATTTAAAAAAAAAAAAAAAAAATTACTCTCCAAACAGGGTATTGTGACTATTCCCAAAACAGAACCCTCACATTTCCAAAAGCTGAGGTGAAACGCTGTGATCTTCTCAGATGTTTCCCTCCCCCATTTTGTGCAATCACACGTATTTTCCAAACGCTGTGTGAGTTTGGGATCGGCGCCAGCCTCTGCAGCGCCGGTGCTGAGCACACACAGCTGCCGGCACACGCCGGATCAAAGCCGTAGCTCAGCCGTAGGGACAGAGCATCCCGGCAAAGCCGAGGGCTGGGAGCTCGGAAAGGGGTGGGAAAAGGCTCTTTCCCTTTTTCCTGGGGTATTCATTCCTCTGGAGTGAATTAGGGAATCCCGTTTGGGATGTTGGTTTTGCGTGATGGATCACATCTGGTGGTACCTGCTGCTCCTGGATACTCCAGTGCAGTGAGTTGCACAGACCAGGGAGGGGTAATTCCCACAGGGAGCTGTTGGGGGTCTTCCTACATCCCTCCGTTTCAGAGGGGACCTCACTCTCCTGCCACACACAGATTGCACCTTGCACAGGGACAGCAAGCGTGCGAAGCAAGGAGTATCACATAGATGAGGTGTGGTACCCAGAGGAGTTGTGACCCAGGTCCCTGGGAGAAGAGGAAAGTCCTTCCTCTGCCAGAGCAGCCTGTGCCTTAAATTCAGCCCCTCTGGGTTGTTGATTTGGCTGCTACCAGATCTACATGCACATGGGAGAGGAGAAATGTATAAATTGTCTTCCCTAAGGACTGCAGCCAGCTCACTGCGAGTGCCCACCACGCCAGGCACCCCGAGCTTCTCATCAAAGATGCTTCTTTAGAATTTCTTGACTTTTTCCTCTCTTTCCCTCCATTCTGGATAACAAAATACAAAGCATCAAACAGCTTCCCAGAGCCCAGCCCCAAGGAACCAGGACCCCCAAGCCCCCTCATCTCCCTTGATGTAAGGGAGCTTCACAGTGTAAATTTTAGGGTTGGTTTATGAGGGATCAAACTGTGCCTCTCCCCAGGGGATCTTCCATCTCTGCTCCATTAAAGAAAAAAAAAGGAAATTTTTAAAACCCCAATGTTTAACAGGGCAGCTGCAGGGAGGCTACTTGACTGATTGAGATTTTACCTGGCCCTTACAGGCAAGCTAAGGTACTTAACATAGAAATGAGGTTTAGTCACAGCAAGGCATTTGGGATTAGAGTTGGCTGGAGAAACTCTGATGGAACCACGTTCCTCCCTAATATGCACTCCTGTCAAAATTGAAGTGCTTTGTGAGATTGAATAGGTTTAGGCAGAAGTTCATTTTCTAAAGAAAATCAGTCTGCAGGTACAGGAAAATATTGAATGAAAAAAATATGCTTTTTCTTTTGAGCCATGCTGGTGTGTGTGCTGTTGAGGAGTTTTATTGTTTCAGGGTTGTTTGTTGTTGGTTTTTTGTTTTGTTTTTTTAAGTCATGCATTACTCAGGGATGAACCTGAAGAACTGTTTTCTCTCTAATGACAAATTTACCCAAACTCAGCAATTCCCCGCTCCCTGCTGGCTCGCAAGCTGGTAGCCCTGGAGACATTTATGGCTCTGCAAGTGATGCTTGCTGTTGGACTCCCAGGATGGTGTGACTCGATAAAAACACTCTATCAAAACCCACCTGGAGTGAGCCTGGAGAGGCAAGGAAAGCCCAGCAGGACTTGAGCGGGCAGCATAATTGCAAATAGAGCAGCAATGACCTTTGCTAAGGTGAGTCCACGGCAGCAATCTGGAATTTCTCACACCAGCCCCACACGTTTTGGGGAGCATCATCCCATTGGAAAGCAGCAGAAGGGATGGGGAGCCCCTCAGCAGGGAGAAGATGGGCGAGTGACTTCCATCCTGGATGACAGAGCCTGGGTTTTCTGCAAGCCTGGTGGTTGCCATTTCCAAACTCTTTCCCTGCCAAAATCCAACATCGTTCCTGTTGGGTAAACCTGTTACTTGAGTCTCTTGGCAAAATCTTGTGCTCCTGAATGGGCAGGTAAAATGTCAGGGTCAGGTTTTTATTAGGAGGTGGGAATCTCCACTCAAGTCAGACTTGCCTGGGTTCTTAGACTCCAGTTTGAGCATTGGTGGGGAGCAATGATGCCCTGGGCTTCTCCTCCTCCAAGACAGCACCCTTGAGTACCCACTTGCTCACCAGACAGGGGAAGGAATCTCAGGGTGCTGGAGCCAGCAGCAACCCCCAGACCAGCCACACAGATTTTGTACAGTCCTTCCCTGGCATCACAGCTCACAGAGGGCTGCAGCCATCTCTGATGCCAACAGCCTCTGATGCTCAGCTCCAGTAGGCAGAGACTCCAAAAATCCCCCCTGAAATCACGCTCCCCATCACGTTGCCTCAGCTTAGTGTTTCAGCAGCCCTGCCTGGAGCAGGTAGGATGAGAGGAGATGTTTGTCTGATGGCAGGAACCGCAGGCAGAGCTGCTGGACCCAGCCACAACGCAGGACCCCAGCTATAATATAAACCTCAGCCCATATCACATCAAAACCACGGGGGGCTACAAGCTTTTATGAGCAGTTTTTGAGGGAACAGCCAACAGCCTGTGGTCCAAGGGAGTAAATTCAGTGTTATCCTCCAGCCACTCACCACCCTTCAAAACCAAGGAGGGTTTGTGCCAGATCTCAGGCTGGGGGGTGTCCACGAACCCTCTGACTGCTATCCCTGAAACCCCAGCTGTGTGCCCAGCCATCCAGATGAAGCAGTGCCGGGAGGGGATTTGTTTTCCTTTCCCCCCTCCCCTGGCTTTGGGATGAGAGGACCTTTATAAACGACTTCCGCTTAATCTCATTGCCAAGCGGACATCGCCAGTTTCTGCCCTCACATCATGCTCTGAAGACAGATAGAGTTTTCTGCCCGGGCTTAAAAAGAACATTGTTTGCAGAACAGAGCGAACTACATGTGAAAAGGAGAAAGGAAAAAATAAAAAAAAAAAAACAAAAACAAAGGAAGAAAGAGATCTGTGATGTTTGCTGGAAGAAAAACCTGCTCGTTTGTTTGGACGAGGATTCTCGGCACATACAATCTCAGGAACAAAAGGAGATGCTTGTTCTCCGCCGTGTTTGCAGGAAGAGTCCTGTAAATATTCAGGGGTGCCTGTGATATAGAGGAGATCACCTGCCTGCCTCCAGAAACCACTCTCAGCATCCCTCAAAAATCACAGCTGAGGGATACAGCCTTCATACAGCCCCCCAGCCCCAAGCCTTGCCCCTTGTTTTCAGTAGGGAACAGACAGCCTGTTCAAATACGAGTATCCACACTAATAAAATTCCTTTGGGCAGAAGTTTTGGGAAGAAGCACAGCTCCATCTGACCTTGCTGGTACTCAACGAGATGTAGGTCAAATATTTTAATTGTCAATTCACTAATCCCCCACGCGCAGCATTTCAATATTTGTATTACTGCGGACTTATTGCCTTGTGAAGCCGCGGGGGAAAAGAAATAGCTGCCTGGATTGATGGGCTAGTAATTTCTGCCAAAATACAGTGCTGGATACAACTGCTCAGGATGAATGGTTGTGACTGCAGGGAGAAGCGAGCGGAGCAGGGGGGAGTTGCTGCTCCACCAGCTGCATTTCTGGTTGGATCCAAAGCTTTTGCCACCTTCCCTGCATCCTCCGGCATCCAAGCACAACCGTCCCAAGCTACGCAGGCAGCACATCCAGCCGAAATACACCCTTTGAGCCTCCCCTCTCCCATCACCATCCAGAAACTCAGGGCAAAACAGTCATTTTTATTTTTATAAGCAACCAGATGGTGAATCAGTCCCACCAACATGAGCTCCTGCAAGCATCTCATAGGTCCAGGTGCCCACTGGAGCTTGCACACCTGCAATGTGGCCACCTCAAGGCCATAGCACTCGCTGCAACCCAAGACTCCTTTGGCAAGGAGAGGACTAGTAAATTGCATCGGTTCTCCCTGAGGAATTTGAAGAGATGGAGTGTAATTACCCATGGTGGAATTTGGCTCATACACAAAAATACTCCAGCAGGAGTCACGGCTCCCGGGTCACGCAGGGACAGGCAGGAGGGAAGGGGTCCCTGAATCATCAACTCCAGACCCTGCCACCACCAGCAACTGTGTCGTATAATCCAATTCAGAAATCTATCATGGAAATCTTAAAATTAGCTCAATTTTCTGCCCCTCGTTGCTGCTGGCATCCTGCTCTGTAGCTGCCTCCTTCCAACAGCACCGAGGATCCTCCCTCTCACCTTGGGGTGGGCTTCCCCACATGTCAGGGCACATGGAGGTCCTGCAACAGGGACACATCACCCCAGGGCTGGCTTCCCAGCTGGGCACAGCCAGCATTAGCTCAGTGACAGCATCTCTAGAGAAGAAAGAAATAGGGGAAGGGCGGAGAAGTGGGGGTGGATGTAATGTAGAAAGCATCACATTTTCAGGACGAAATTAAAAGGTCAATTACTTTATAATTTCTCAGGTAAAGGAATGGTCTTGCTTGTTCAAACAGCGCTTTACAAGACGAGGTCCTGGCCCAGAATAGAGATATTGCTGCAGATCTGAGAGTAAATAATAAATTCTGATGAAGACAGAGGTTGCGTCATTAAAATGGAGGGGGCTGGATTCTGCCCTTATATCTACCCCTGTAAATCCCAGACAAAGGATTTTCTAGATTACGTATGTGCATTCCTTTCCCTGCTGCTTCACTGAATACTGAACAGTGCCCATTTCCCAGCATATGCTGGAGCAGTTGCCCAGAGGCAGTACCTGCTGGGGTACAAGGCTCATACCCTTCCTTTGCTCCATCTCCCCCACATCTGGCCGCTTAGAAGGGAGCATCTTGCAGGCAGAGCAGTGTGTATAACTGCACAAAGTGTGTTATTGCAGGGGATACTGGCCTCTGGACTGGGCAGGTCCTTCTGTGCGTGAAATCTCAATGGTGTCCCATGGGGACAATTATCAAATGGCAGAGTTAGTCATCCCAACCCAAAGCCATTAGTTACAAAACAGGCAAGAGGGCTTAAAGCTCTTATGCTTGAACATGTTAGCTCAGCCCTTCAGGGAACTCCTGATGTGCCAGAGCATCTAATCTCTGCAAATCACTTTTATTCTGCTTTGCTCTGGGTTTTCCTTTTTAATCAACTTAATCTTTATTCATGAGGTGTGTTGCTGCATTACAGAAACGCCCAGATCCTGAGCATCAAGCCCAGGGAACGGAAATTGGGGGAAACTTGGTGTTTGTTTCAGCCAGGGCTTAAGGTCTGGAGCAATTTATCTGGACTCGTGGCAGGCCTTAGCACTCCTCCACATCCCAGCAGGGAGGAAAAAGAGGAGGAGGTGGGAAATGGCCCAAGCACGCAGAGGACAAACGTTACACCCCAAAACCGGCATGCTTTGATCAACACATCTCATCACTATATTTAATCAACAAGGTCCACACTCACCTAACCTTGCTGATGGAGGTTTTTTTTAAATAAAAAAAATTCTTTGAAATAAAAATAATGAATTAAAGGGATCAAAGAAATGAGCGACCGGTGAGTGACAGCAACACGAAGCAAACAATAAGGGAAGTGCTAATGGGATTTCCAGGGGAGAAGTGGGGCAGGAGGGAGGCTTCGCTCCCAGAGAGCTGGAATGCCAGGACACCACGACCTGTCCCATGTGGGCTCAGCCTGTTCTCCTGATCCATCCCCATTAATTCAGAATTTCACGAGTCATGTCCAAAAGGGGACGTAAGCAGATCACGGCAGGACAGAACACAGTTTGACATCCAGCACGAGCTGGGAAAACACCAGTGTGGGTGCTTCTGCTTTGTGAAGACAAGAGCCATTTCTGCTTTCACTTCCCTGGAAGCAAGAGGCCATCATCTGGGGGGCTGGCTGAGTGTGACCCCATCCCCATAGACCAGCCCCAAGGCAATCCCAGTTTCCCCAGTGCAAACAGCAGCACTCAGCAGCCCGCAGTGCTGTTGCTCGCATCCTCCGAGGATCAGCTTCTCCCCCCCAACCATGATCCATAGGTACTAATGGGATTGTAATTCCTCTAATGAGCTGTAATTAATTAATTACCCTGTTAGCACAAGAGTTTTACATTTTTTGGCAAACATAGTGCCATTTATGTAGCTAGAGGGAAGCTCTTCCCCAGCACCACCAGGCTCCGGTCACAGCTGCAGACAAGCCCCATCTCAGCGCTGAGCACACTCAGTTTTTGCCCAGGGAGCTCATTCCCCTCCACCTCCAACCAACACTGTTTGTGCCTTAGGGAAAGGACCCTGGAAACAGCCACACAGCTCACAAGTCTCCCCTAAATTACAGGCAACCAAGTCACAGACATCAGTTCAGAGGGTTCACAGACATCCCCTCAAGGACATCAATTCCCTCTGGCAAATTTAACATGAAAAACACACTACAGGCAGAGAGTGAGAGACACCAGGACCCTTCATGATCCCTGCAGAGCAGGAACATGCTGGAGGAGACTCCCAAAAGCATCGAGGATGGATGGGGCAGGGGAGGGCAGAGGCAATGTCTGAGCTGTATGGAGCAGCACAGCAGCCCTGGGATGCTCAGAGCCACACTGCAGCCCCCCAAAACCCTGGGATGCAGGATAACACCCACGCACTGCAGCCACGGGGCCACCTCTCCCAGCCCAGCTTCTCCATTACCTCCACGCTTAATAATTGAAGGACCAGTGTAAAGGCATTAAAGTTTCAGGGACTGACACATTCAGAGCAAGACGGCAGGGCTGCCGCTAATTAACCCCGCACAGAGCAGGCAGCAAACTCCAGGTCCCTGCCCATCTGCCCCCACGGACAAACCCTTTCCTTGCCACAAATCCCATCTTCCCAGCTCTGCTTTCCAAGAGCATCTACCCCAGACTACAGGGGAGGTTTGCTCAACATCAGGTGCCTCAAAAAAAAACCAAAAAACACCTTAATAGAGTGGGGGGGTTCATCCCAGGGAGTGTGGCTTTTTATAGAGCATATGGCTTTGCACGGAGCCAGCTCTGACCAAGGGTTACGAGTTACCTTTGGCTGGCTGCGGAGGCTGAACAGGAGGGCTCTTCTGCAGGAGCAGATGGAGCCGACGTGCCTGGGAGCCAGCCCAGCCCTGCTGCGGTGACAGACTGTCCCACGCCGCCTCCCCTGACGATGCTGCGCTGAGACCCCCATGCAGGAGCTGGGGGAGGCACCCGAGGGGCTGAGCACCAACACAACTCATCCCACGGCCAAACTCCCCACCAAGCAGCCCTCACCCTCCTCCAGCATCCAACTCACCCCACTTGTTTCCTCCTATATATAACCCAGCTGGCTGGGGAGGAGGATGCCTCTCCTCTCGGCAAGCTCAGCTGGGCAAAGTACACCATCTTCCCTCAAATGCTCACAGCAATTAAGCTAATTGCATCCCCCTGATGCTCGTTCCCAGATCGAGCAGCCCAGGCTGCCCCGGGGGCAGAGGCTCTGGGTCCCTCTGTGCTTTGGGGGTTAGGAGCACCTCGTGTGCAGGATGGGATCCCCCAAATAAAACTCTTCAGACACATTTTTTGCTCTTAGATCTCCATCGAGCGTGACCACAACCTGCGGCAGCCGGGGTGGATGCAGGAGGGGAGCCCGTCCCTCCATGGTAGGCTGGGGTTTGTTGGAGCCCTGCCCGTGGGGCAGCGGGTCCAGGAGGGGTTTGGGGCTGGGAATGGGGGCCAGGATGCTCAGGCAGCTCCTTTGACTTCCCTTTGCTCGCTGCATCGCCTCCCAAAAACGAAGTGCTGCTGGCATTAGGAAGGGCAGATGAGAGGGGCCGTCTGAGCCGAGGCGGTGGCCGGAGCCGGGTTTTGGTGTGCCAGGACCGCGGCTCGGCCATTAATCCTCCCCCGTGACACCGCCTGGGCCCGGGCGCAAGTGAGCATTACCTTGATTAAAAGAGATGGGTTAACGCAGCGCTTGGTCCCAGGAGAGCAAGGCAGGATTGTCCCCCGTCATCGAGCCCGGCTCCCCGAATCGCAGGGAGCTCCATGGGTCCCCAGGACGCCGCTCAGCACCACGGCCCACCCGCTGCCTCACACTCCCTCCTTGCCAGGCAGCCAGAGGTTGTTTCCCTCATTAATCCAGCATTTGCTCCTCTGAGGATGCTCCTGCCCTTTCAAAGAGCCTCCTGCTTTGTCACCTGCCTTTTCAGACGCCGCAGACACAAAAGCCCCTGCTCCCTGTGAGATGCCACCAGCCAGGGCCTGGTCTGAGGGCCCATCAGCACCCCAGGGTGCAGCCCAGCAGCCAAGCTAACGATGCCGCCTGTCGCCCTCTTCTTCTGCCCCCAGGTCGTTGTCCCACTTTCCACCCTTGTTTCACCACTTTTTTGTCCTTCAAAGATATTTTTTAAGAAGTTTCTTTCACGCCAATACTATAAATGTGATGCTTTGGCATTTTGGAGGCCACCTTCTCAAAGCTGCCCAGGCACCAGCACTGACCTGCCACAGGGTCAGTTCTGTCTTCCTGGCTGAAGTTTGGGCTGGTCCCTCTTCTTCCCATCTCTGGAAGCTGCGTCCACCTCCCACAGGACACTTCCCAGGTCCCCCTTGTGTTGTTCTTGCACTGCTTTAGTTTGCTTAACACCAAATATTTCATCACCTCTCTGGAAAGTTACTGAGGAGATTTCCTAGAATAGGAAATATTCAGAGCTGTGAGCTGCTCCTGGGGGTCCACCAAGCCCAGGGATGGTTGCAAGCCCCCCCCTCACCCCACACAGAGAAGCTGGGCAGAGGCCAGCCCCAGCCTTGTCACCTCGTCCTGGTGCCACTGAAGCGTGTTAGGTGTGTTCTGAATGTGTTTTTGGAGTTTGTTTGGGTTTTTTTATATATATATATATCTCATCATGCCTTTTCATTTGGGCCTCTGACCAAGCCGTGAACTTGCGCTGCTCCACCACCACCGGCTGCCAAGATCTGCTCGGCGTCTGCCGGCGGGGAGGGCACTGATCCGCTGTGGCTGCTCAGCTGGCGCCCATCCACCCTCCCCGATGCCTCCCCGGCTTTGGCAGGGGGATGCTCGTCCCCCCCTTCCCCGAGCACGCCGTGGGGCGGCAGGACCCACCGGATGGCTGAGGACACCCAGCATCATGGAGGGTTGTGGGGTGGAGAAGGGGGATTCATGCCGGTGGGTGACCCCAGGCTGGTGTCTTGGCCCCTCAGGCCCCCCACAACACCCCAAATCCCCACGCCGGGTGTCAGGATGATGAAGCCGAGCCGGGCTCACCGGAGCAGGCGCAGCACCCGGCAGCTCCCATAATTAATGGTGCCGCCAGCACTTCCCTGCCGGGTTATGAATAAAACATCCTTTCTGAGGACCCGAACTTTGAAAAATCTCTCTTTTTTTTTTTTCTGTTAATTATATTTGGCGGGACACTGTGCTTTTATTATTTTCTCCTCCTGCTTAATCAAGGGGGTGAAAGCTAGTATGGGGCCCCAGTTTCCTTCAGACTGGCGCCCAGGTTCTTAGAGTGATGGTATAACTGCCAGGGAGATTCCCTGCCCCCCCCCCCCCCCCAAAATGTTAACTTTTCATCCAGAATGGTACAACACTGAGATAGATATTACAAAGAGAAAGAGTTGATTTGGTGTCACAGTAATCAACATCAAAAAGAATGTAGAGGCAGTGCCATTTAAATCTCAGCTCAGGACTAAAATTTGTTAACGTTCCTTAGAATTGTCATATTTTATTTCACACTTTTGCACATTTCAAAAGCACGACAGAAGCTTTC
>NW_015090794.1:536702-567611 GCF_001431845.1 Calidris pugnax
CCCCCTTGGAAAAGCACCCACCTCTGCGGCTTGGAACCTGCTGGATCTCTAGATTTGCTACAGCCATTGGATTTTTTTTGGCATTTCTGAAGCCTTCAGCATCCAAGAGCCTCTCCTGGAAACCAGCCTCCCCAGACCCTTTCCATCTTCCCAACGTTTTTGCCGCATACCCAGGTTATGGGCATGAAGTGATGAGTTTTCTTTCCGAAGAAGGGGCTGCACGTTGTCCCTGCCCCCCTTAGTGTGGAGAAGGAGGTAGAGAAAAATGGGTAATTTAAGCCCAAGGGGTGGCAAGTACTTCAGATTAACTCCTGGCATGACTTTCAGTACATCTCCATGCCTCAGTTTCCCCATTTCTCTATAAAACCCCCTAAATGCAGTGGAGGTTTTTCCCTGCCTGCCTGGTTTTGACCCTTGGCTGAAGGAGACGATGCTCCAGGGGGCTGGGAACAGCTCGGGGGGAGCGGGTGGATGGAGGCTGCCCACAGCTGCGGGGCTCAAACAGGACCCTGCATTTTTTCCTCCGCACACCCACCCTGCCATGACTTAGAGATGTGTTTCTCGATTCCAACCAACATTCATCCGTGTGGTGCCTACGGCATGCAGGGGTTTGCATTCCCCAGTGTTTTTTGGGAGGCTGAGCCCTGTGTTCGTGCCAGAAGCTGGTCCCACCCGGTGGCTTCTGCCGGGTGAGCAGCTCCCGCTGCCGCTTGGCTTGGGGACCCACGGCAATGGCTGAGCAGAAGAGAGCTGTTGCCTGCGCACATCCCAGTCCCTCAGCATCTCCCTCGGTGGAGAAAGGTGTCATTCCACCCCCGGCTTTGCTGGCTCCCATCCAGGGGAGCTGCATTAGCAGAGCTTTGCCAGGCCAGGATGGGACCCAAAGCCAGGTCCTGCCATTGCAGAAGCATCTCGGCCACCCAAAGTGCTGCCGCCTGGTCACACCGGGTGCCGGCCAGCTCGAGAGGATGCTCGAGAGAATGAGAGCCCCTGTGTGCCAGGGCAGAGGCACCCAGAGCTGAGCTCAGGGCTGTGCCATGCTGGGATGCTGCAGCACGGTCCCCTTGCAGGTGGCAACAGCCAGGAATTGCATTTCCCCAGCGTTTCCGAGCTGCTGTTTTGCAGGTCATGACTGGGTAACGCAGCACAGCCCGTGTCATCCCCGGTCAAGGGGGGACCTTTAGCAGAGATATGAGCTCTGGGAGAGACAGCAATTTCCTGCCCGAGCAACAAGCTCTTTACTCCTCACCAGTTCCCGTGCCAGCCAATTTTCTCTCCCTGGGCTCCTTCCAGCTCAGCGGTCCAGCCCCCAGCGCGGCACAGGGCTGCAGCCAGCAATCAGCAGATCCAACCTGCTTGGGACAGTCACTAGCACTGGCTCAGCCTGGCTCTCCCATCCTGCAAGGTGCCTTCTCCTTCCCTACCATGCCCCAAGGGGGTTGATGGCATCCTCTGCAGGTCCTCCCTCGCCCCTGTCTTCCTGAAGGTCCTGGAGATGTTCAGCTCTCAGTGAGATCTGTGCCGTAACTCTCAAAAGCTGGAGTGTAAGTGCCTGAAGTGCTCTCAAAGGGAAGAACTGGCACCCCTAGCACGAGGAAATGTAGTCGCATCCACTCACACAAGCTAAGGATGCTTCACTCGCTTTTTAAGAGCGGGGCCTGCAGAGGGAAGGGATCTTCTAAGAGCTTTGTCATCCCGGTGAAAGGCTAGAGCTAATAAAGGAAATCGACTCTGCCAAGGTGGAGAGGAAAATGAATGAGTAATCTAAAGAGGACCACCAAAAAATCCCCCGGTGCTCTTCAATAAAGCAGAGATTAGCAGGCGGATTTGCAGCCACGCTGCAGGCTGGGACTCAGAGCTGCTGCTGAGGTTTTGCACAGGCTTGGGTGAACCAGTCCTGTCCTCCTGTTTGCCCATCTGGGAAGTGGAGACAGTCTTGATTCCCTGGTAAAAGCTTAATTAGGTGATGGCTGTGAAGCCCGTTGTGATCTCCTGGAGCGGGGAAGAAGCCGTGGGGAGGCAGAGAGTGGCACGCCAGGGTGGTGGGGAACAGCAAGTACGATCTGTGCTCCTCTCTGTAAGAGAAAACTCTTCCCTCGGATGCTTTCGTCAGCCTCAGCTAATTGCTCATTTGATGTCATCGGGATCTTGGCACTGCAGATCAGCCCTGGCTCCACAGCCGGGACTGCAGTAGCTCCCAGCTCCCCCGGCCCCGTGCCCACCACAGCCGGGGCATGAGGGTCCCAGCTTGTCAAAACAGCAATCTTGGCCCAAAACAGCTTTGTGCCCACAAACCCAAGCCAACAGATTCCCTGTTAGGCAGGAGATTTTCATAAAGGTCTTTCATCAAGACCTCAAAGTACAAGGCAAAGCGCACACAGGGTGTATGGGAGATGAGTCTTTACAAAGATGACCAGGATCTCACCTCCAGCGGTGTTGGGGGAACCCTTCCCTGCCTGTGGGTCCCAGAACACCTCTCTTTATCTCCCCAGGGATGGAAACCAGCCTCCTCATCCCAGAGCCACAGCAAGGATGCAGCAGGATGCCTTTGCTGGGCACTGGTATCGCAACCCCCCAGGCACATCCTTAATACAAATAACGAAGACAGATTTGAGCTGGCCAACAACGATGGAACCAAAGCAATCCCAGCGGGAGCATATTTTTATAAGCTGGGGCTATAAGAGAAAGGGCAGGAAACCTGACACGTCACAAATCATTCTCCTGTCACTTGCTGTAATCTAGAAATGCTCTATTAAAAATAAGAGCAGCCCCGGCTGCCATCAGCGAGGCAGAGTCGAGGCCAGGGTGAAGGGCAGCTCGGGTTTGGGTCTGGCTGCCAGGTAGATGGAGATCTCTGAGGCTGTAAATGCTGCTCTGTTTCGATTTATAAATATATAGAGCTGCTCGGCTCAGTGACATTCATCACCCAGAGCCAGCAGATGCAGCTGGGGGGAGATGCCCCCCTCCCTCCCTGCTGGCTGGCCAGGCTCAGCTCTGCTGCTCGGTCAGAAAAGGGCTCAGGACACAGCCCCGTGTTTCCAGTTTGTCCCCAAAAGTGGACTCCCTGGATAAGGAAGGGGCAGGGGCAGAGCAAAGGGGTCCTGCATCCTGGGCATCTGAGGGCAAGGGGACACCCCCAACCCCCAGACCAGTCCAGCTGATGGCAAAGCATCAGGCGTGCAAGGATAACACACCTCCTCCTCCTCCCCCTCCTCCTCTGGGTGTTTCCTCTTAATGAATTGGACCCAGCACTAATGAGGACAGGAAGTTGCCTCCTCTTCCCTTGGCCATGGCCGCTGCCAGCCCCCAGGGCCCACCGCTGAACTCAGGGCAGCAAAAAACATCAGCTAATGGTGATTCACCTGAAAAATGAAATACTGGAGAAACAGGACCTCTTCGCCAATTCAGCACAAAGTCAGTCAATAATTATGGAGGGGGGGCAAAAAAAATTCAAGGGTGTCAAAGCACTACAGGGCTTTCAAAAGGAGTGGTTTTGCCTGGGAAACACAAACACCCGTTTGCTTTGAGGGTTTCCAGGTGAGATCTTTTACAGCACTTTAACATTTTCCTTTTTCAGCAGCTGTGATCACAGAGGGCAGAGCAGCTCAAGAGGAGACAAGGAGCACCCCAGAGAGGAGCAGGAACCTTCTCCCTCCCTCCTGTCCCAGCTCCGTCAGGGTTTCCACCACCACAAGACCTGTTTTCCCACGTCTCTCCCACAGTACCACCAAACCCCCTGCACCACCCAGGCTCCAAGCACTGGTCAAGAGATCTGGAGATCCCAGGTATCTCCTAACCATGGGAAAAGCCCAGGGCAGGGCTGGGTGAGGTGCCCCCACCTCGCTGTACAATCATGGTGTACATCAGCTTGTTCAAATAAAGCCCCATCTGTGCAGACTATTTACAGGAGGATGTTTCCTCTGTCGCGGAAGCTGATTCGGCGATGGAAGTTTAAACAGGATGGAGCAGGGTGTTCTAGAGATGGGACATGATCCCATGGGTCCTTCCCGCAGTCAGATCCTCACACCAGCACCCCAAACACCATGAGCACCTCCTTGGCACAGACACAGAGGCTGGGATCCGCAGAGAGCCACCGGCCCCGGGACAACCAGCCCTGCAGGTTATAGGAGACGCAAAATGACTTGTCCATACACAGAGTAAAAAATCCCTGTCGGTGGCCAAATGTCCAGGGGATCCCATCAGAGACCGCCCTGTGTGTTGCAAACAGCCCCCAGGAACCAGCACAGCAAAGGCACTGGTGAGGTGGGGATGGGCAGAACAAAGGAAAGCCCTCACAGAAACAAAAGCAGGTGCCTGCTCTCACTAATGTTTCCTCTGTCACTGAAGCTGATTCGGTGATGGAAGTTTAAACAGGATGGAGCAGGGTGTTCTAGAGATGGGACGTGGCCCCATGGGTCCTTCCCGCAGTCAGATCCTCACACCAGCACCCCAAACACCATGAGCACCTCCTTGGCACAGACACAGAGGCTGGGATCCGCAGAGAGCCACCGGCCCCGGGACAACCAGCCCTGCAGGTTATAGGAGACGCAAAATGACTTGTCCATACACAGAGTAAAAAATCCCTGTCGGTGGCCAAATGTCCAGGGGATCCCATCAGAGACCGCCCTGTGTGTTGCAAACAGCCCCCAGGAACCAGCACAGCAAAGGCACTGGTGAGGTGGGGACGGGCAGAACAAAGGAAAGCCCTCACAGAAACAAAAGCAGGTGCCTGCTCTCACTTTGTTGCCCCAGATGGGAAAGAAAAGCCCTGCTTGGGGGTTGGAGCACCTTGCTGCACCCCAGGGTAGACCAGGAAACCACCCCAAGTCCCTTCAAGCACCGAGATAATCCCCAGGCCACCACATCCATTCTTCCCTTTGCCGATGGGGGCAGACAAGGAGCCCAGCCCTGGAGAAAAACGCCCAGCTTTCCTCCCAACCCTTCTGGGTCCCACGGGAGATGGCCTGTTTGTCCACTGAGCCACTAGGACACGTCCAGCAGTCATGGTCTGCTGGAGATCACCCCTTTGAACCTCCATATGCCCCTTCCTAGCAATCAAGGAGCCTCCTGGACCACAGCAGGAGGTGAAGCACGGCCGGAGCAGCCACACACACTTGCCCATCCCATCCCAACTCACCTGCATGGACTCACGCTCACTCAGCTCCTTCTTTCCCAACACCCTGAAGATGGCTCCTGGAGCTCTAGTCTTGCTCTTACCTCCAAAGCACTGGTAGAGAAAGATCTCACCTCTTCACAGCCAGCCCTCACCACCCTCTTCTGCTGCCAGAGCCTAGAGCCAACCACCCAGTGTCCACTCCTCCCATGGGTGAGGCTGAGAAGCTGGGGAGCATCAGCAGCTCAGAGAAGATGTTTACCCGTGGATGGGGGAATAGCAGGGAAAGGGCTGGGGAAGGAGGAAAACCTGCATTTGAGCCAGCAGCGCTTGCTCAACCGCTGGTTAGTGGCTCCACAGGAAACACCTTCCTCTGCTCACCTGGAAAGACATGTTCCTAGCGAGGCACGGCCGTCAGTGGGCAGGGAGTGGACAGGAGGCCGCAGGAGGAACACCCTTTGGCAGATACAGCCAAGTCACCACAGTCAGCAGAAGAGGCTCCCAGCGAGTCCTTCAGCTCTCAAGGTGCTTTTGCTCTCTCCTTTGCAGCCTTAGGGTCTGCTGTGGCCATTCCTTGAGGAAAAAAGTTTTTCTCACCTAGGACTAACCCAACCTGGTTTTGCTCTTAGGTAGCTCTGGTATTTGCCATTATAATATGTCTTTACACTCCATAGTTTTGTTTTAGACTGAAGCTGTGAGTTTGCATGTGAGGCTTTTGGACAAACACCGATCTCTGCCCCTTCCTGAGCTGCCCCATGACCCAGCAGTGTGTAACAGAGCTCTGTAGGGACACAGAGTGTTCCAAGTCCAAGCTATGGCTGGTGAAAACCACCAACGTGGGTGGAAAATTGGTGGACCAGTTGCTGTAGAGCATCAGGGAGGACCCCAGCCTTTACCACAAGCTCACTAAGACATCTCAGCAACAGCAATCTCCCCTGACTAGGCTGGCCAAAAGCATCCCAAAGGGCTGAGGAGAGCAGAAACCTGGAGCAGGAGGTTAGGACAACACCATACCCAAACAGGTCTCACCTACTTTGTGGAGACCAATCCAAACCTGCCTGTTGCACCCATGGCAGAGCTGCTGGGTGGCAAGGAGAAGCCACCCAGGCCTGTCCCACCACAGAGCTCCTTTGTGGCCACCGTACTGCTGCCAGCTCTCACAGATGGCTATGAGACATGGCTTCCATGCTTTGGGACACAACACCCACGGCCCCACTGACCTCCTCGGTAGCACAGGGTGCAGCAGAAGGCTCCCAACTCTTTCAGGAGAAGGTTACTCAGATCAAAAACATGTGCTTGTGTGTCATAAAACCAGACACTGCTTCCTCCTTCCACCACCCTCACCACAGAGCTGGGCAGCATCTCCGGTGCTCACCACAGCACTCCAGCCACACGGCTGGTGACTTTGACGGCCAGAAGCACCTTTCCCGTCACACCCCTCCGAGGTGACTCCACCACATCCCCTCAGAGCATGGGCATGGGCTGGAGGAGACCTGCATGGACACGACAGGAACATTCACATCCCCGACAAGGGACATCCGAGGTCTGACAAGGCTCTCCCAGCTGGCACCCAGCCTTACCTTGTGACGTGGGACATGTCACCCCTTCCCCTCTCTGCCACGATGGTGCCAGACGCTCAGAGCAAAGCAGTGTAGCTCCACTGCCATCAGTGCCGTGACTTGTAGCCATCTCCCAAAGGCTGGTCTCACTCTTCCCAGGTGCTGGGTACTTTCCCTGCTCAGACCCCTCTGCAGATGCTGCTTCTAACAGTTTCTGGATGGAGGAATAAGGCCCATGTCAGCTGTCTTCCTACACCTCGAGGCCACGTGGCTATTCTGGTGCAGAGCTGTGACTGCCCCAGGCTCAGGAAGGCTGGGACAGTAAGTGGGAAAATGCTGATTTTGCAAGGGGCTCTAACAGCACAGGAGAAGCAAAGCTCTGCCTGGGAGAGCTGCAGATCAAACCAAGCCAGGAAGCATTTCTTGCCAGCCACAAGTGGAGGAGAGGAGGAGAACCAGGTGAAACTAGGGATGAAGCACCATCTGCCGTGTGTCTTTGCAGGATGCCAGCCAGATTTCACAGCCCTGCAATGGAGACCTCTCGTTCACAAATACAGGATGGTGTTTGGTGAAATCAAAGGGCTTTGGGGTCGAGATGAAACACTCCGTAGCCATGAGTCAGCCTGTAGCGTTGCTGCAGACAGGAAGACCGTGAGTCATGGGCTGCAGCTGGTTGGGAGATGACCACTAAGAACATCACTGTTATTTATAGCCAAGACACCGATATGGGCAGAAAGACCCCAGCAGCTGCCCTGGGGCAGGGGCTGCACAGTGCATGGCCAGCACATCATGTCCTGGGCACCTGCTGCTCTCACCTTCTGAGTCCCTGTCCCTGTCCCTCCAGGGTTCCCAACCTGGAGTTCGGTTCCTGGTGTGCTGGATGTGTCGCCTTCATCCAGGTGATGCTCTCCATCCAACAGCCACTCTTGATGTTAAAGCCAATGTCACCAGCTGCCTAAATAGAGCATTTCCCAAGGTTCTCCCACCATGGGTATCACCATTGGAAAGAAATGCATGAAAGAACGAACACAGATTTTGCAGAGGGATCCCTAAAGTAATTTATGAGTAATTCAACAGGCACTAACGAGATACAAGAACTCTTGTATGAAGCTTCTCTTCCACCTTGAAGGCTTGGCTTCTCCAGATTTTCCAGCCAGACCCCATCTTGGTGGCTCAGGACTCTTCTCCTGGCTCTGCAGCCATCCTTCATCATCTCAGACTCATCTTCCGTCCTCCTCTGCACCCTCATTTTGAGGCATTTGGGTCGTGCCTCACCAACGGCGAAGGAGCAGCTGTGAGCACAGCATGGGGAGCCGCGAGGCCAGGAGCAACGCCTGCCAAGAGATTTTGAAGAAGGGCTGGTTATGAGTAGCTGCCCTTTGCTAGCTGGTTTCCTTCATGCCTCCCTCCCGACTGAGTGGTGCCCTCAGCCAAGTATCATTAAAGGTTTATCCGCACGCTGATCACCTTATTTGCCTTCAAAGCTGGAGCGAGATCCCTCTCCCCGGGGAGAGGTGGTAGCTGTTCCACCACCTTCAAAGCCAATGGAGGCTGCGCGGACTCGCTCCAAGCTCCAGGAATTGGTCAGGATGCTTCGGAGAGAAGTGGCTGATGCCTTCAAAGTGAAGTATGGGTTGATAAGTGGGGAGTGGAGAGAGACATTTTAGCTCCTACTGGGTAATTATCACCTACGGAAGGCTGAGGAGTTAGCTGGTGGGAGGGAAATTATAACCTAGCATAAAACCAATCTCTCCCAAATCCAGTCTCTTTAGTGCTCAGAAGCGTTTGGGCTGGTTCCAAGGCTCAGCTTCTGAAGGAGCTTGGAGAGGTCCCTCGACAGACCTCTGACACGGCTGCAAAGCAGAGACTGCATCCCTTTTATTCAGAGTCCTACAAAAACGGGCGATGCTTCCCAGCGAGAGGCTGAAGGAAAACAAATGGCTTCGTTCAGGAGAACCAGTTGTGTTCAGATGAGAAGTGACTTAATTACAATAAGTCCTTTTGCAGCAAAACTGCCAGGTGCTAAAAGACTTTTTAATTTAGCAGAGAAAGGCAGATCAACGCCAAGCATCTGGAAGCTGAACCCAGAGAAAATCCAATTAAAAATCAGGCAATACTGCGAGAGGAACAAGCTATGAAGTGATGGATTATTCATTCCAGGATGTCTTGAGTTCAAAGGAGAGGGAATCTAATAGATCCTTCTAGCACTATATCTGTTGATGATGAACGCTCCTGCTCAACTTCTGGGAGCATGCTCGCTGCATTGCAAAAGCAAGGCCAGGAGTTTGGCTAAATGTGAAGTTCCCAGGCACGTGATGGAGGACGACGCACAAGTCCTACTAGGTAAGTCGCACTATTTTATGCTTGGAGGCATTAATAACCCAGAACTAGCAGCCAACTCCATGGAAACCAACTGGTACTCAGTGACAAGTTCTCCTGTTGCTATAGGAACAGGGCCCAAACAAATAAAAATTACCTATAATCTTTCCTCCCCAAAGTTCTCCCACATTGCATTTCCATAGCAACTAATTAGCTCATTAGTGATCTGAACCAAGCCAGTGGACTGGTGGAAGTGCCCGGCTGCTATGCCTAGCCCTGTCCCCTCTTGTGGTTAGCTGAGAAGAGCCCTTAAGATAGTTTATGCAGTTTTAAGGGGAAAGTCTTGAGCATGAGGAGTTGGGTATCTCAGGGCTGGATTTCTTCATGCCTTCCCCATGATACCTCTGATACAAATGTCACTTGGTCCCTTCTATTTCTAGCTGTCACCTTACACTTCAGGTTCTTGACCTCGTTGCTTCCTTTCCAGACTCCCCACGTCCCCTCCAGGCTCAGCACTTCTCTGTTTGACAGCTGCAGAGCCTGGCAATGTTCTCTCATCCTTCTGACCGTGATACTCAGGTCTCTTAGCTTGTTGCTATCTTCTACACCAAGCTAACACACTTCATCTGCAGGGTCCTTGCAGGATTCTCTCTTTTGTCATTTACACTCCACAACTACAACACTCCATCCTCCCCTGGCAGTTTATTGCCATGGGTTTCTTCCATCTCCAAGATCACTTAGGTCTGAAGAGACCCACCACTGCCCTGATTAAAGTATCAATGAATGCTGCCATCACCTTCATGGCCAGGGAAAGACTGTGGCTTTGTAGATGTAGGGCTAGAAGGGTGCATTGGATCACCCCCTCTTGATTTCAAGACATCCTGGAGACACAACATGATCCTTCCCTGAGCCTGATGGACACATTCGCACTCCACGTACTGCCTGTTGGGCAGAGTTTGGGCTGAGCAGCTGGAGCCAGGCTGGATGGTGTAAGTGCAGGGGTGCTGTGTGCCCTGCCTGGGCTCGGCAGTCACAGGGGACAACTGATGACAGAGCAATCAGGTGTCAAACATTGACCAGGAAAAAAAAATATTGTTAAAAAAAAAAAAAGAACAACGTGGCAGAATTGCTGTTGACAAGTGTTGGTTACAGAAGCTGCACAGAAAAAAAAGTGATTATGAAGCAATGTAGCTATTTTAGCCAGATGCTTGAAGTTGGATGATGTCAACATTCCTTCTATATTTCAGCTTTCAGTCATAATAGAGCAAAGATGCTCCATTCTTACTGACTTATTTTTGTTGAAGCATTTGTTAATTCACAGCAAGCATTAAAGAATAGCAGTGTGATTCTGCCAGTGATCTTCCATGATTTTTAGGCTACTAAGTAAATGAACCAGAAGAGCTGTAAACCCCTTGGAAAGCAAATACACAATTCTTTGTTGAAAAGACTTCTTCCTGGATGATTTTTCTAGGAGTGCTAGGTGATTTGTAGCTATCAGGATTCATAGTATACATCTATCTCAACAAAAGTCATAACCGAGACAAACTGAAGTAATAAACTGTGCATACTGTGATCAGCATTTGGAAAGTGAAGCAAAACAAGCTGCAGTTTTAACATGTTAAAGCAAATTCCCAGATTTCCCACTTCCACCTCTAATTTGCAAATATCATCCCAGGACTTTTTGCTGAAAGCTTCAGCACCAGAACTCTTTGAAAGTCCTTTTGCCTCAGCACTGAGCAAGGGAAAACCTGCTTAGTTCATGAGATCATCTGTCACCAGTGCCAGCTACAACACAGCAGCAGGATCAAGGTTGTGATCTTGATGACGGTTTGCAGACTGGAGATTGGTTTCCAGAGCTTGAGTTCATCCAGTTTTTAGCTGCACTGTTTTCTATGCTAGAAAGAAAATACATGTCCTTCTTTCTGACAATACTTACATGTCCTGGTGGCAAAAACTTGATGGTACAAGGACCCTACCTCACCCTCCAACTACTCCACTCTTCCCCCATTCAAGAAAAGTTGTGGCACACTGACAAAACAGCATGAGGAAGTTTGGACTGCCACTGTCTAGGGAGCACATATTCCGTGGGCAGACAGACTATTTCATTTGCCAGAGCTGTCAAGCCAGCCCTTTCTACAAACACTAGCTTAAGACAAAATAAAAGAAAAATCATAATAAAATGTTTTAAAAGCTGCATGCAGAGTGCTGAACAAATGCATAGTAATTAACTGGTTTCCTGGGTAACCAAGGGCAAAATGATCAGATCTGCCTGCTTAAAATTAGATTCTGAAATTTACATTGAGACATTTAAGAGTTGCACAACTTCCAGGTGTCCTGAGTTGCAGCTTTTTTGATTAACTGTACCTCCAGCAAAGCATGCAAGAGTCAGTCCACAGTTTCAGGAACCTAAGTCAGAAAGATTTTCCCATTGTGACTCCAGTACAAGTATAGGAAGGGCTTGATTTGCCAATATGTCAGCACCCACAACCTTTCAGACTTAAGCAGAAGTGACCTTTCAGAACTCTGGACAAAGCAAGACTCTAAATATAAGCATGAAGACCTAGAGATGTCTGCTATACTAGAATACATAACATGAAAGGACAGCTTAAAATCCAAGTGACTGATTTAGAGGGGAAATTAATGGCACAAAGCCAACAAAAGAACTCGGAAAATTTCCTTTCCCATCCCCCTTGGAAAAGCACCCACCTCTGCGGCTTGGAACCTGCTGGATCTCTAGATTTGCTACAGCCATTGGATTTTTTTTGGCATTTCTGAAGCCTTCAGCATCCAAGAGCCTCTCCTGGAAACCAGCCTCCCCAGACCCTTTCCATCTTCCCAACGTTTTTGCCGCATACCCAGGTTATGGGCATGAAGTGATGAGTTTTCTTTCCGAAGAAGGGGCTGCACGTTGTCCCTGCCCCCCTTAGTGTGGAGAAGGAGGTAGAGAAAAATGGGTAATTTAAGCCCAAGGGGTGGCAAGTACTTCAGATTAACTCCTGGCATGACTTTCAGTACATCTCCATGCCTCAGTTTCCCCATTTCTCTATAAAACCCCCTAAATGCAGTGGAGGTTTTTCCCTGCCTGCCTGGTTTTGACCCTTGGCTGAAGGAGACGATGCTCCAGGGGGCTGGGAACAGCTCGGGGGGAGCGGGTGGATGGAGGCTGCCCACAGCTGCGGGGCTCAAACAGGACCCTGCATTTTTTCCTCCGCACACCCACCCTGCCATGACTTAGAGATGTGTTTCTCGATTCCAACCAACATTCATCCGTGTGGTGCCTACGGCATGCAGGGGTTTGCATTCCCCAGTGTTTTTTGGGAGGCTGAGCCCTGTGTTCGTGCCAGAAGCTGGTCCCACCCGGTGGCTTCTGCCGGGTGAGCAGCTCCCGCTGCCGCTTGGCTTGGGGACCCACGGCAATGGCTGAGCAGAAGAGAGCTGTTGCCTGCGCACATCCCAGTCCCTCAGCATCTCCCTCGGTGGAGAAAGGTGTCATTCCACCCCCGGCTTTGCTGGCTCCCATCCAGGGGAGCTGCATTAGCAGAGCTTTGCCAGGCCAGGATGGGACCCAAAGCCAGGTCCTGCCATTGCAGAAGCATCTCGGCCACCCAAAGTGCTGCCGCCTGGTCACACCGGGTGCCGGCCAGCTCGAGAGGATGCTCGAGAGAATGAGAGCCCCTGTGTGCCAGGGCAGAGGCACCCAGAGCTGAGCTCAGGGCTGTGCCATGCTGGGATGCTGCAGCACGGTCCCCTTGCAGGTGGCAACAGCCAGGAATTGCATTTCCCCAGCGTTTCCGAGCTGCTGTTTTGCAGGTCATGACTGGGTAACGCAGCACAGCCCGTGTCATCCCCGGTCAAGGGGGGACCTTTAGCAGAGATATGAGCTCTGGGAGAGACAGCAATTTCCTGCCCGAGCAACAAGCTCTTTACTCCTCACCAGTTCCCGTGCCAGCCAATTTTCTCTCCCTGGGCTCCTTCCAGCTCAGCGGTCCAGCCCCCAGCGCGGCACAGGGCTGCAGCCAGCAATCAGCAGATCCAACCTGCTTGGGACAGTCACTAGCACTGGCTCTCCCATCCTGCAAGGTGCCTTCTCCTTCCCTACCATGCCCCAAGGGGGTTGATGGCATCCTCTGCAGGTCCTCCCTCGCCCCTGTCTTCCTGAAGGTCCTGGAGATGTTCAGCTCTCAGTGAGATCTGTGCCGTAACTCTCAAAAGCTGGAGTGTAAGTGCCTGAAGTGCTCTCAAAGGGAAGAACTGGCACCCCTAGCACGAGGAAATGTAGTCGCATCCACTCACACAAGCTAAGGATGCTTCACTCGCTTTTTAAGAGCGGGGCCTGCAGAGGGAAGGGATCTTCTAAGAGCTTTGTCATCCCGGTGAAAGGCTAGAGCTAATAAAGGAAATCGACTCTGCCAAGGTGGAGAGGAAAATGAATGAGTAATCTAAAGAGGACCACCAAAAAATCCCCCGGTGCTCTTCAATAAAGCAGAGATTAGCAGGCGGATTTGCAGCCACGCTGCAGGCTGGGACTCAGAGCTGCTGCTGAGGTTTTGCACAGGCTTGGGTGAACCAGTCCTGTCCTCCTGTTTGCCCATCTGGGAAGTGGAGACAGTCTTGATTCCCTGGTAAAAGCTTAATTAGGTGATGGCTGTGAAGCCCGTTGTGATCTCCTGGAGCGGGGAAGAAGCCGTGGGGAGGCAGAGAGTGGCACGCCAGGGTGGTGGGGAACAGCAAGTACGATCTGTGCTCCTCTCTGTAAGAGAAAACTCTTCCCTCGGATGCTTTCGTCAGCCTCAGCTAATTGCTCATTTGATGTCATCGGGATCTTGGCACTGCAGATCAGCCCTGGCTCCACAGCCGGGACTGCAGTAGCTCCCAGCTCCCCCGGCCCCGTGCCCACCACAGCCGGGGCATGAGGGTCCCAGCTTGTCAAAACAGCAATCTTGGCCCAAAACAGCTTTGTGCCCACAAACCCAAGCCAACAGATTCCCTGTTAGGCAGGAGATTTTCATAAAGGTCTTTCATCAAGACCTCAAAGTACAAGGCAAAGCGCACACAGGGTGTATGGGAGATGAGTCTTTACAAAGATGACCAGGATCTCACCTCCAGCGGTGTTGGGGGAACCCTTCCCTGCCTGTGGGTCCCAGAACACCTCTCTTTATCTCCCCAGGGATGGAAACCAGCCTCCTCATCCCAGAGCCACAGCAAGGATGCAGCAGGATGCCTTTGCTGGGCACTGGTATCGCAACCCCCCAGGCACATCCTTAATACAAATAACGAAGACAGATTTGAGCTGGCCAACAACGATGGAACCAAAGCAATCCCAGCGGGAGCATATTTTTATAAGCTGGGGCTATAAGAGAAAGGGCAGGAAACCTGACACGTCACAAATCATTCTCCTGTCACTTGCTGTAATCTAGAAATGCTCTATTAAAAATAAGAGCAGCCCCGGCTGCCATCAGCGAGGCAGAGTCGAGGCCAGGGTGAAGGGCAGCTCGGGTTTGGGTCTGGCTGCCAGGTAGATGGAGATCTCTGAGGCTGTAAATGCTGCTCTGTTTCGATTTATAAATATATAGAGCTGCTCGGCTCAGTGACATTCATCACCCAGAGCCAGCAGATGCAGCTGGGGGGAGATGCCCCCCTCCCTCCCTGCTGGCTGGCCAGGCTCAGCTCTGCTGCTCGGTCAGAAAAGGGCTCAGGACACAGCCCCGTGTTTCCAGTTTGTCCCCAAAAGTGGACTCCCTGGATAAGGAAGGGGCAGGGGCAGAGCAAAGGGGTCCTGCATCCTGGGCATCTGAGGGCAAGGGGACACCCCCAACCCCCAGACCAGTCCAGCTGATGGCAAAGCATCAGGCGTGCAAGGATAACACACCTCCTCCTCCTCCCCCTCCTCCTCTGGGTGTTTCCTCTTAATGAATTGGACCCAGCACTAATGAGGACAGGAAGTTGCCTCCTCTTCCCTTGGCCATGGCCGCTGCCAGCCCCCAGGGCCCACCGCTGAACTCAGGGCAGCAAAAAACATCAGCTAATGGTGATTCACCTGAAAAATGAAATACTGGAGAAACAGGACCTCTTCGCCAATTCAGCACAAAGTCAGTCAATAATTATGGAGGGGGGGCAAAAAAAATTCAAGGGTGTCAAAGCACTACAGGGCTTTCAAAAGGAGTGGTTTTGCCTGGGAAACACAAACACCCGTTTGCTTTGAGGGTTTCCAGGTGAGATCTTTTACAGCACTTTAACATTTTCCTTTTTCAGCAGCTGTGATCACAGAGGGCAGAGCAGCTCAAGAGGAGACAAGGAGCACCCCAGAGAGGAGCAGGAACCTTCTCCCTCCCTCCTGTCCCAGCTCCGTCAGGGTTTCCACCACCACAAGACCTGTTTTCCCACGTCTCTCCCACAGTACCACCAAACCCCCTGCACCACCCAGGCTCCAAGCACTGGTCAAGAGATCTGGAGATCCCAGGTATCTCCTAACCATGGGAAAAGCCCAGGGCAGGGCTGGGTGAGGTGCCCCCACCTCGCTGTACAATCATGGTGTACATCAGCTTGTTCAAATAAAGCCCCATCTGTGCAGACTATTTACAGGAGGATGTTTCCTCTGTCGCGGAAGCTGATTCGGCGATGGAAGTTTAAACAGGATGGAGCAGGGTGTTCTAGAGATGGGACATGATCCCATGGGTCCTTCCCGCAGTCAGATCCTCACACCAGCACCCCAAACACCATGAGCACCTCCTTGGCACAGACACAGAGGCTGGGATCCGCAGAGAGCCACCGGCCCCGGGACAACCAGCCCTGCAGGTTATAGGAGACGCAAAATGACTTGTCCATACACAGAGTAAAAAATCCCTGTCGGTGGCCAAATGTCCAGGGGATCCCATCAGAGACCGCCCTGTGTGTTGCAAACAGCCCCCAGGAACCAGCACAGCAAAGGCACTGGTGAGGTGGGGATGGGCAGAACAAAGGAAAGCCCTCACAGAAACAAAAGCAGGTGCCTGCTCTCACTTTGTTGCCCCAGATGGGAAAGAAAAGCCCTGCTTGGGGGTTGGAGCACCTTGCTGCACCCCAGGGTAGACCAGGAAACCACCCCAAGTCCCTTCAAGCACCGAGATAATCCCCAAGCCACCACATCCATTCTTCCCTTTGCCGATGGGGGCAGACAAGGAGCCCAGCCCTGGAGAAAAACGCCCAGCTTTCCTCCCAACCCTTCTGGGTCCCACGGGAGATGGCCTGTTTGTCCACTGAGCCACTAGGACACGTCCAGCAGTCATGGTCTGCTGGAGATCACCCCTTTGAACCTCCATATGCCCCTTCCTAGCAATCAAGGAGCCTCCTGGACCACAGCAGGAGGTGAAGCACGGCCGGAGCAGCCACACACACTTGCCCATCCCATCCCAACTCACCTGCATGGACTCACGCTCACTCAGCTCCTTCTTTCCCAACACCCTGAAGATGGCTCCTGGAGCTCTAGTCTTGCTCTTACCTCCAAAGCACTGGTAGAGAAAGATCTCACCTCTTCACAGCCAGCCCTCACCACCCTCTTCTGCTGCCAGAGCCTAGAGCCAACCACCCAGTGTCCACTCCTCCCATGGGTGAGGCTGAGAAGCTGGGGAGCATCAGCAGCTCAGAGAAGATGTTTACCCGTGGATGGGGGAATAGCAGGGAAAGGGCTGGGGAAGGAGGAAAACCTGCATTTGAGCCAGCAGCGCTTGCTCAACCGCTGGTTAGTGGCTCCACAGGAAACACCTTCCTCTGCTCACCTGGAAAGACATGTTCCTAGCGAGGCACGGCCGTCAGTGGGCAGGGAGTGGACAGGAGGCCGCAGGAGGAACACCCTTTGGCAGATACAGCCAAGTCACCACAGTCAGCAGAAGAGGCTCCCAGCGAGTCCTTCAGCTCTCAAGGTGCTTTTGCTCTCTCCTTTGCAGCCTTAGGGTCTGCTGTGGCCATTCCTTGAGGAAAAAAGTTTTTCTCACCTAGGACTAACCCAACCTGGTTTTGCTCTTAGGTAGCTCTGGTATTTGCCATTATAATATGTCTTTACACTCCATAGTTTTGTTTTAGACTGAAGCTGTGAGTTTGCATGTGAGGCTTTTGGACAAACACCGATCTCTGCCCCTTCCTGAGCTGCCCCATGACCCAGCAGTGTGTAACAGAGCTCTGTAGGGACACAGAGTGTTCCAAGTCCAAGCTATGGCTGGTGAAAACCACCAACGTGGGTGGAAAATTGGTGGACCAGTTGCTGTAGAGCATCAGGGAGGACCCCAGCCTTTACCACAAGCTCACTAAGACATCTCAGCAACAGCAATCTCCCCTGACTAGGCTGGCCAAAAGCATCCCAAAGGGCTGAGGAGAGCAGAAACCTGGAGCAGGAGGTTAGGACAACACCATACCCAAACAGGTCTCACCTACTTTGTGGAGACCAATCCAAACCTGCCTGTTGCACCCATGGCAGAGCTGCTGGGTGGCAAGGAGAAGCCACCCAGGCCTGTCCCACCACAGAGCTCCTTTGTGGCCACCGTACTGCTGCCAGCTCTCACAGATGGCTATGAGACATGGCTTCCATGCTTTGGGACACAACACCCACGGCCCCACTGACCTCCTCGGTAGCACAGGGTGCAGCAGAAGGCTCCCAACTCTTTCAGGAGAAGGTTACTCAGATCAAAAACATGTGCTTGTGTGTCATAAAACCAGACACTGCTTCCTCCTTCCACCACCCTCACCACAGAGCTGGGCAGCATCTCCGGTGCTCACCACAGCACTCCAGCCACACGGCTGGTGACTTTGACGGCCAGAAGCACCTTTCCCGTCACACCCCTCCGAGGTGACTCCACCACATCCCCTCAGAGCATGGGCATGGGCTGGAGGAGACCTGCATGGACACGACAGGAACATTCACATCCCCGACAAGGGACATCCGAGGTCTGACAAGGCTCTCCCAGCTGGCACCCAGCCTTACCTTGTGACGTGGGACATGTCACCCCTTCCCCTCTCTGCCACGATGGTGCCAGACGCTCAGAGCAAAGCAGTGTAGCTCCACTGCCATCAGTGCCGTGACTTGTAGCCATCTCCCAAAGGCTGGTCTCACTCTTCCCAGGTGCTGGGTACTTTCCCTGCTCAGACCCCTCTGCAGATGCTGCTTCTAACAGTTTCTGGATGGAGGAATAAGGCCCATGTCAGCTGTCTTCCTACACCTCGAGGCCACGTGGCTATTCTGGTGCAGAGCTGTGACTGCCCCAGGCTCAGGAAGGCTGGGACAGTAAGTGGGAAAATGCTGATTTTGCAAGGGGCTCTAACAGCACAGGAGAAGCAAAGCTCTGCCTGGGAGAGCTGCAGATCAAACCAAGCCAGGAAGCATTTCTTGCCAGCCACAAGTGGAGGAGAGGAGGAGAACCAGGTGAAACTAGGGATGAAGCACCATCTGCCGTGTGTCTTTGCAGGATGCCAGCCAGATTTCACAGCCCTGCAATGGAGACCTCTCGTTCACAAATACAGGATGGTGTTTGGTGAAATCAAAGGGCTTTGGGGTCGAGATGAAACACTCCGTAGCCATGAGTCAGCCTGTAGCGTTGCTGCAGACAGGAAGACCGTGAGTCATGGGCTGCAGCTGGTTGGGAGATGACCACTAAGAACATCACTGTTATTTATAGCCAAGACACCGATATGGGCAGAAAGACCCCAGCAGCTGCCCTGGGGCAGGGGCTGCACAGTGCATGGCCAGCACATCATGTCCTGGGCACCTGCTGCTCTCACCTTCTGAGTCCCTGTCCCTGTCCCTCCAGGGTTCCCAACCTGGAGTTCGGTTCCTGGTGTGCTGGATGTGTCGCCTTCATCCAGGTGATGCTCTCCATCCAACAGCCACTCTTGATGTTAAAGCCAATGTCACCAGCTGCCTAAATAGAGCATTTCCCAAGGTTCTCCCACCATGGGTATCACCATTGGAAAGAAATGCATGAAAGAACGAACACAGATTTTGCAGAGGGATCCCTAAAGTAATTTATGAGTAATTCAACAGGCACTAACGAGATACAAGAACTCTTGTATGAAGCTTCTCTTCCACCTTGAAGGCTTGGCTTCTCCAGATTTTCCAGCCAGACCCCATCTTGGTGGCTCAGGACTCTTCTCCTGGCTCTGCAGCCATCCTTCATCATCTCAGACTCATCTTCCGTCCTCCTCTGCACCCTCGTTTTGAGGCATTTGGGTCGTGCCTCACCAACGGCGAAGGAGCAGCTGTGAGCACAGCATGGGGAGCCGCGAGGCCAGGAGCAACGCCTGCCAAGAGATTTTGAAGAAGGGCTGGTTATGAGTAGCTGCCCTTTGCTAGCTGGTTTCCTTCATGCCTCCCTCCCGACTGAGTGGTGCCCTCAGCCAAGTATCATTAAAGGTTTATCCGCACGCTGATCACCTTATTTGCCTTCAAAGCTGGAGCGAGATCCCTCTCCCCGGGGAGAGGTGGTAGCTGTTCCACCACCTTCAAAGCCAATGGAGGCTGCGCGGACTCGCTCCAAGCTCCAGGAATTGGTCAGGATGCTTCGGAGAGAAGTGGCTGATGCCTTCAAAGTGAAGTATGGGTTGATAAGTGGGGAGTGGAGAGAGACATTTTAGCTCCTACTGGGTAATTATCACCTACGGAAGGCTGAGGAGTTAGCTGGTGGGAGGGAAATTATAACCTAGCATAAAACCAATCTCTCCCAAATCCAGTCTCTTTAGTGCTCAGAAGCGTTTGGGCTGGTTCCAAGGCTCAGCTTCTGAAGGAGCTTGGAGAGGTCCCTCGACAGACCTCTGACACGGCTGCAAAGCAGAGACTGCATCCCTTTTATTCAGAGTCCTACAAAAACGGGCGATGCTTCCCAGCGAGAGGCTGAAGGAAAACAAATGGCTTCGTTCAGGAGAACCAGTTGTGTTCAGATGAGAAGTGACTTAATTACAATAAGTCCTTTTGCAGCAAAACTGCCAGGTGCTAAAAGACTTTTTAATTTAGCAGAGAAAGGCAGATCAACGCCAAGCATCTGGAAGCTGAACCCAGAGAAAATCCAATTAAAAATCAGGCAATGCTGCGAGAGGAACAAGCTATGAAGTGATGGATTATTCATTCCAGGATGTCTTGAGTTCAAAGGAGAGGGAATCTAATAGATCCTTCTAGCACTATATCTGTTGATGATGAACGCTCCTGCTCAACTTCTGGGAGCATGCTCGCTGCATTGCAAAAGCAAGGCCAGGAGTTTGGCTAAATGTGAAGTTCCCAGGCACGTGATGGAGGACGACGCACAAGTCCTACTAGGTAAGTCGCACTATTTTATGCTTGGAGGCATTAATAACCCAGAACTAGCAGCCAACTCCATGGAAACCAACTGGTACTCAGTGACAAGTTCTCCTGTTGCTATAGGAACAGGGCCCAAACAAATAAAAATTACCTATAATCTTTCCTCCCCAAAGTTCTCCCACATTGCATTTCCATAGCAACTAATTAGCTCATTAGTGATCTGAACCAAGCCAGTGGACTGGTGGAAGTGCCCGGCTGCTATGCCTAGCCCTGTCCCCTCTTGTGGTTAGCTGAGAAGAGCCCTTAAGATAGTTTATGCAGTTTTAAGGGGAAAGTCTTGAGCATGAGGAGTTGGGTATCTCAGGGCTGGATTTCTTCATGCCTTCCCCATGATACCTCTGATACAAATGTCACTTGGTCCCTTCTATTTCTAGCTGTCACCTTACACTTCAGGTTCTTGACCTCGTTGCTTCCTTTCCAGACTCCCCACGTCCCCTCCAGGCTCAGCACTTCTCTGTTTGACAGCTGCAGAGCCTGGCAATGTTCTCTCATCCTTCTGACCGTGATACTCAGGTCTCTTAGCTTGTTGCTATCTTCTACACCAAGCTAACACACTTCATCTGCAGGGTCCTTGCAGGATTCTCTCTTTTGTCATTTACACTCCACAACTACAACACTCCATCCTCCCCTGGCAGTTTATTGCCATGGGTTTCTTCCATCTCCAAGATCACTTAGGTCTGAAGAGACCCACCACTGCCCTGATTAAAGTATCAATGAATGCTGCCATCACCTTCATGGCCAGGGAAAGACTGTGGCTTTGTAGATGTAGGGCTAGAAGGGTGCATTGGATCACCCCCTCTTGATTTCAAGACATCCTGGAGACACAACATGATTCTTCCCTGAGCCTGGTGGACACATTCGCACTCCACGTACTGCCTGTTGGGCAGAGTCTGGGCTGAGCAGCTGGAGCCAGGCTGGATGGTGTAAGTGCAGGGGTGCTGTGTGCCCTGCCTGGGCTCGGCAGTCACAGGGGACAACTGATGACAGAGCAATCAGGTGTCAAACATTGACCAGGAAAAAAAAATATTGTTAAAAAAAAAAAAAGAACAACGTGGCAGAATTGCTGTTGACAAGTGTTGGTGTAATTAACACAAACAAGTACATCCGAGGAGATTAGAAGCATTAAACTGCAGTTGCAAGCCCAGAGAGAGGAGATGCCACCTTCAATTAGTGTCAGAAACCTTGGGAAACAGAGATCAAGCCTAATTTCCTTCACTGTAGTAGAAATCTGCTGAAACCTGAAATCTGCTGAAAATCCCCAGCAATCCGCTGTCTTGCAGCCACGGGGAAACACAGCCCAGGTCTTCTTGGTTTTGTCTCCTATGATTTGAATATTTTGGCATCTCTCAAGGAGTAAGTTACAAGAATAAGTTATTAAGGGGGAATTCCTGAGACCCTTGTCTCCAACCTTCCCTGGGAATCATGCAAAGCCATCATGCTGTCACCTTTCCCTCCAGCATGAAGATTAGCAAACTGCTCCCAGGCATAATGTAAGCAGGTGTCCTTTGGGACAACCTGGTTGCTCAGGGATTGGGGGCCTCAGTTTAAATCCTTTCCTGGGTTTTCTGGTAGAATCGGCTGCACCAAAAGTTCCTCCTGAGCCCCTCATATAAATTGTTGATAAGGATGAGTCAGTGGAAATGAGATCTGAGTGTTGGTTTCATCAAAGGCAAGAAAAATTACCCTCTTTTTTGTGGATTAAGTGTCACCAGATGGAAGGAAATCTGTTGCAGAGACCATTGATACCGTCTGGAACCCTGCCCACCCTTTGCACCCTCAGCTCATGACACTTTCTGGTACCACCTCTGCTCCACAGGCTCCTAAATACAGGAAACCCTCTTCCATCCCATCCTCCTCACCAGGCTGTAGGGGTGGATCCCCCACCCCAACACAGGTACGCCCCTTCCCTCCTGCTTCTACAGCTGCCACCTGCCAGGAGGGAACATGTCCCCTGTTACATAGGTGGCCAGCATCTGGAGCCCTCAATGGGAAGAATATGGTGCTTGTGTTGATGGTTTCTTCTTCTTCACTTTAGGATCTACTCGGGGTCATTTTTAGATGTTTGCTAACATCTTTACACCTTGTGTTTTCTCCACTGGTCAGCAGCTCCACAATAAACGAGGCTTTGAGCAACCTGGTCTAGTGAGAGGTGTTCCTGCCCACGGCAGGGGGGTTGGAAGTCAATGATCTTTACGGTCCCTTCCAGCCCAAACCATTCTATGATTCTATGATGATTGCTTTCCCCTCAAATTGGGGGATAAATGCCAGGTGTCTCATGCAAGGGACCACAGCCCCACTCAGGACACCTGCTGTGTCCAAGCCACTGCTGAGGACCAGGGATGGAGGACAGGCTGCTGGCTCGCTCCTCCCCACCTGCTTCACTACCTCCAAATTACACACACACAATAAACGCCTAATTAAACACTTGCTGGCAGAAAGTCATCTGGACCAGGGCGCAGCACAGCTCTATGAAGATCATTCCCCTCCACCCCAGGGGCTGCTCTTCCAGTCGAATTCATGTAAATCACACATGAGTTCCTGTAATTAATTGCTGCCGTCCCCAACTGCACACGTGCTGGTGTGAGCAGCAGCAGAGGGGACAGACAGAGACCTGAGCCCGATGTCCCCGCACAGACACCAGCCAGGTTGGGATGAGGCCAAGCTGGGTACCACATGTGCTGGGGCAGCGGAGGGGTGAGATGCTGGAGGTGCTCCCCAACAACCCCCGCTGCAGCGAGATGGATGAGATGGAGCCACCTCGGGGCTTTGCCAAGAAAATTGGCTGCTTTTTTTTTTTTTTTTTTGACCAGAATCATCACAACCTGTCTTGTTACATCCCCATTGAGACATGCAATAAATTCACCTAGCCCCAAAACGTGATCTGAACCCAGAATGGACAGAGCCCAGCTCCGGTGTAGCTTCTCTGGTGTCTCGTAGGGACCAAGCAGCATCAGCTTGGGCTGACAACCCCCCATCTTGCCCCCCTTCTCCCCCAGCCCTGTCTCCGTGTCACCCATGGGAATCTGATTATCAGCAAGATCTCTGCCGCCGTCAGATGTGATCAAAACCACAATTCAATTAAATTTGATTAGATTGAAAGCCGAGGGTTTTGAGGAGACAGGCACGTATGCCCAGAGTGGGACGTTGTTCCCTGGGGAAGGGGGCTGAGATCTGTGAGAGGGTCATCCCCAGGTGAAGGAAAAGCTGGGACATGGCTCCAGCCCCAGGATGAACTCCATCCCTTCCCTTGGGGCCAGGAGCCTTTGCCAGTTCATGCATCCGCCTTCGGGAGGATCCCGGATAGAGTAAGGTGAACCCACCCTCCCGGAGATGCTTTTAATTCCTTCTCATCTCTTGAAATCAAATAAAATTCCAAAGGAGAAACTTTGTCATCTGAGCAACACGGCTGGAGATGAAAGGGAATTCTAGATGGGTATTTCATCTCTTGCTCTTGTAACGAACGTGAAAACAAAAAAAGAAAGAAACAAACAAAAAATCCCAGACGCGGTTAATGAGCTTTGCATTTAAATGTGGCACCAATGTCACCAAGCAGACTGTTCCCTCAAGGTCCCACGTACCTGCTCACATCAGACAATGGGTGTGGGACAGCCCCTCAGAGCAAATATTGGAGCAGATTAAATTTCACTAGTGTTTACTAAATAAAACATGCATTTCGAGAAATCGAGAAAAAGTTTGTTAAATATTTTAGTACATCTGGTCTGCTCTTCCCCACCCATATACGGACTTACAAAATGCTTTGCATATTTATTTTAGCATGCACTAGATTTATTTAAAAATAGCATCACCAGCACTGGAAACAGCCCACTTGCTTTTCATCTAGATCTTTGCATTGAATCAATGAATCCAAAATTAAACAAGGTTGGGTGAACTAAATCTATACAAGAACCTATTTGCTAATCAATACAGAAATGGATGCCTGGTATCTCTTTACTGTGTGAAATATGAGGACTTATGTGAGAGAAATTGCTTTTGTTATTATATTTAAAAAAAAAAAAATCAGATTTAATCTCCCCACATAAAAAAAAATAAATTATTTGTCGGAGAGATGCTTTCTCCTAAATAATTCATGCTGGTTGTATAGTACCCAGAAGAGAGAAGACTCCTGTCTTCCATTCCTAATGAGAGTGGGAAAAGACCTCCAATATTTTTCTTGGATTCAGTTTCATCAGTGCAAAGAGATGAAACTGTTGTTGACTTCTAGAGGGTGTTCTCCCCCACAACCGTGGGGGAGCTGACTCCCCAAAAACACAGAGAGAAACCACAACACGCTGCACATGGAGGGAGAAGAGCTTCAGACACGTCTGGAAGCCAAACTCAGATCACCAGTAAGAGGCACCCGGCTTTGGTGTTGAGGTTTACGGGGTGATGATGGTGACCAAGTAGCCAGAGCCCACCTGACAGAGGGAAGAAGGGTCTCCTGAAGAAGCCACCTCAATGTGCCATAATATAAATCCAGCCTCTCCCCTGTCCGTGGATGGATGTGTTCCTCCAAACCAGGGAGGAGATGAAACCACCCAGGGCTGCACCGAGCACTGACTCCCCCAGCAAAGGGGAGCTGAAGGACCAAAAGTCAACCCAGGCCACCCCAAATGAAGTGCACTGGAGACATAAGTCACAGAGATCGGTGTAAATCTCTCCTGGCCCAAAACGACAACAGAGTCGGGGCTGAAAAGCACAGATTTGGGAAAGAAAGATGACTGGCCTGTTAGCTTGTCTTGGGGCAAAATTTGGGGCTGGCTTTGGGAAGAGCCTTACATGGCCATGTGCTCAGCCAGGTCCCTTTCTCCAAAGCGTGCTGCAATAATTGATCCATAGAGGGCTGTACCTGCTCAGCTCTGAATAAATCTGCATATCAGCCGCTTCCATGAATGAAAAATGCATGTGCCAGTAAATCAGAGGTGAAATAATACATCTGTTGTCAGCACTATTTTTTTTTCCCACTCTTCCATGAGCTTCATTAAGAAGAGACATACCGTCTCTGATAAAGTTAACACCACCAGTTCACTAATTGTTCCTGACACTTCCCTGTTGCTTTGATGATGGATGGCTGCAGAAACAGCAGCCTCAGGCATGCAGGGAGGGAGGGATGGAGAAAGTCACCTCTTTGGGCTATTTCTGGAAGAAAACATAACGAAGCTGCAGAGCCCGTGCCAGGGAACAGCCCCAAGCTAGGGACATGGGGGTGGCAGGGGTGTCCCAGGAGCCCTGTGAGGTGCCAGTGCTGGATTTGGATCCTGCAGTGCTGCAGCAGTTCCCAATGTGCTTCCTCTGAATATGGGAAGGCATGAATGAAAGGGGGGATGAGAAATAGCCAACCCTGGCTGGACACATCATGGGGGCAAACTGAGCTCAAGGGACAACCCCAGCTTTCCCAATCACCTTCATCCACCTGCATCTTCCAGCCCTTCTTGAGGCCCCAAAATGATGGGGTTTGAGCCCAGCACCCTCTCCACAAGGTGCTGGTGCTCCAACTCTTTGCATCCCCACAGGGAAGGACTCCACGGCACAAAGGATGAGGGGGGACTGGGTGCCCAGTTCCCACTCACACCTCAGATGGTTTCAGCCCTCCTGTGGGCAAGGGAAGGGTGGTCACAGCAGCCAGATCCACCCAGCGTCACCTCAGGATGCCTGGAAAAGCCAAGTGGGGCAGAGATGATGCCAGTGCCCCCCACCTCTGATTGAGCCCCTTATTGTCCCCATGCCATCCCCTGTCCTGTCCCTGCGTGGCCAGCAATCAGGTTAGCAGCTTGCCACACACCCGAGCTCAGAGTGAAGAGGCAACAGCTGCTTCCCGTTGGCCCAGATCGAGGATTTTAATTAAGGAGAAGATTTGGGGGAATAAAGAGGAAGATCCCTCCCAAAGCTCTAATTAAAGGAACTCGGGGCGAGGTGGGACAAGAAGAAAAGACACATCCTGCTGCTGATGGGGCTCGGCTCAGGAGGGACACCCCCACCATGGTCCCCATGGTGCTGGCGCAGCCCCCTCCCCAAGGGGAGGCATCACCCCAGGTCACAGACACTGCTCTCCAGGAAAAACACCAGTTCAATATGGTGTTGCAGCATCACCAGCCAGGTGGGGTGACCAAGGGCACCAGACCTCCTGCCCCATCTCCAGTGGGATGAGGGGGCCTGGCTGGGGAGGGTCCAAGAGCTGCTCTGGTTCACAGTGTCTCTCCATCAGCTGCCAAGCCAGGAACAGCCCACACCACCAGTTCATTCAGAGCTGGTGCTGGAAGCACCAGATCTCAGTGTGTCTCATCAGCCCCCAAAGGAGCAACTCAACCCTGTGGGCAACATCTGCTCCCCAAAAAAACCCTTATCCTGGAAGAAGAAGGTGTGTGTGTCCCCCTCCAACAGCCCATAAACCATCTTTCCAAATTGTGAGCCAACCCTTTGTTAGGGATGATGGCCAGGGGAGCCAGGCTGGGTCCAAGGACTCAGAAGGGCTGCAGGAACCAAGGTCACACCTGAGGATGTGTGAGCAGACACAGCTGTGCATCTCCTGTCACATTAGGAAATGAGGTTTTGAGGAGAAAGGTGCAGCAACAGTCCCTTGTAAGGGGGAAGAGCCTCTGGGTGAGACATGGAGCAAAGCCACAGACCCCAGCACGCAACAGCTACAGAATGAGTGTCCAAAAAAACCCAAAAGCACTAAAAAACAGAAAACCAAAAAGCAATCAATGGGGTAGGAAGACAACCTGGAGGCACCGCTCCCTGAGAAGCGCTGCTGCCACCCCGACATCTCATGCTGGCAGAGCCCCAGGAGCCCCCAGCAGCTCCACATCCTCACGGCTTACCCCAGGCTCCCAAAAATCACACCCAGCAATGGTGCCCATGGCTCCAGCCCGGCTTTGCCAGGTTGCTCCCTGTCCCTGGAGCTGCGCAGCGCCAGCCTGTATCGATCCAGGTGAGGCATCACACGGCAGCTGCTGTGTATTTACACAGCGATTAGGAGCCCTGAGAAGGGGGGAGGCAAAGAGCATCAGTGGGGCAGCTACCAGCACACCAGCTAAACACCTCCTGCCACCAGTAAGGGCTCACCGGGCACGGCTTCCATCGCAGGGTCACATCCCCGGGTACCCCCGAGCTCATTCAGCAGCTTCTCGTTGCTGACACTGAATGGGACCAGTTGCAGGTGGTGATGTTCTGCAGGGCCTTTGCAGAGGGTCGAGACGACCTAGGAAACGCTGAATTAATTGCCTCACTGAGCCAGAATGGAGAAGCCACGCACGCAATGTGTGCTCCACGGCATTTGGGGCAGCTTCAGACTCAAGTTGGAGCTTTTATCTGAATCCTTGGGTTTTATTTATGACATCTCAGCTTCCCTATAGAAGAAGGGAGCATATCACTCCAGAAGAGACGTAAGCGGCCCTGAGCAAGGACTGACACCAAGGAAAATACAGCTGATATCAAGGTAACTGCTTTGGTTCATCAAGGTTCCCATCTCCTCCGCTCCAAGATGTAAATCAAGTGCAAAAGCCACCCTGGCTCACCAGGCTTCTCCGCAGCCCTCTGCCCACGTGCCTGCAGCACTCGCCGCCGCTCCCGGCGTCTGGAAATAAACAGCCTGTTCCAGCACCACTTGGTATTTCGAGAAAGGTTAACGCAGCATGTGAAGGGCCAGAGCCACTGCTCACGGGGGGCTGGAAAGCCTCCAGGCAAACCTGCCAGAGGACCGGGGCTCCCGGCGTAGGAGGTGACCTCCTCAGCCCCCCACGAAGCCTTCAATTCAACCTTCGGTATTTTCAGGCTTTGCACTGCTGAGGCTTCCTTCTCCCACCCCCACGTTTCCCCAGCAGCACTTCCACCTCTCAAAAAGCAGTAGAAATTCAGAGCCAAGAGGCAAGCCAGGAGGTCCACATTCACTGGCCAGCCCTGCTTTGGGGGGCTCCTGCTGAAGGCAGCTGAAAAGCCACCCCAGTTTTCCAGCACCCCATCAACGGGGGAGCTGCTGCTGGACCCAGTGCAGGCCCCAGGAGGATGCAGCAATTCCATATGGACCAGTCCCATATGGCTCACTCCATAAACACACAGACACCGGGGCTGGCTTTCCACAACCAGGCTGCTAGGGTGTACAGAAAGGGCTTGGAGACACTTTATCCAAGCCAGTGGTAAAAACAGAGCAATGCTTAGAAACTCATATCCAGGGAGAACCAGTTACCAGGGGAAAAAGGGAGAGCACCAAAGCACTGGGATACCCCTGGTTAAACTAAAGCTTGAGCTCTCCTCACCCCAAAACAAGCCACCTACCCTTCTCCTTGGAGGAAAGAGCTGGAAGACATCTACAGCAGCTCACCACGGAGTGATGCAAAGACCTCCTCCACCCAGGGGCACCTCACTTAACCCCTTTCCCTTGAGATGGGCTGCACCAGCTCCTCCACGTGCCAGCTGAAACGATTTTAAAGCCTCCAGCTGGCCTGGCTGGGCCTGGAATGGTCGATCCATATTCCCGAGGCCTCATTGGTATTCTGCAGCCTCAGCTCATTAGCACCGAGGTGCTACAAGAGTGGGAGCGTTGGAAGTTTCTGGGCGAGACAGCTATTAGGGGAGGATTGAACACATCTCGCACAAACTAACGACCTGCTTGAACTCTCTCATTTACACTATCGATCTAGAAGGTGCCCACAGGCCACCTGAACCAAAGGAAAAAAAAAAAAAAAGAAAAAACAAAACAACTCACCACCCGCCCTAGATAACAGCCTCAGCCACCTTCAGAAAAAGAATTTCACTGAATTTCACTGAATTTCTAGAGTTGGAAGGGACCATAGAGATCATCTAGTCCAACTCCCCTGCTGAAGCAGGATTGCCCAGAGCTAGAGCATGTTACTCAGGACAAGTAGAAGAAAAATTAAGCAAAATAAATAACCCGCAGCCCCAGAAAACTGGCTGCATCATCACACCCCCTGCTAATGCGATTAGCCAGCCCTCCTCCACAAACAGCGCTTGGGAACGGGGTGAACTCCAGCTCAGCAGCTCCTGGAGAGACCCAGCAGCCCAGCAAAGGGCCAGTATGACCAGTAGGAGCACTCACGCTGTACTGGGAGAGTGCATTTGGGGGGACCTGCCCTCCTAGAAAGACTGCTCCCAACACACGCTGCTCAGCAAAAGGTGTATAAATTCAGCTGCTGCAGCCCCAGCAGTCCCAATATCCACTCCCCATGTTGGATGTGATGAGTTTGCCCTTCTCTGCAGCGAGGGCTGTGTCCTTCTCGACAGGATTTGGGCTCTGCCTGTTCACACCTCGTGATGGACCCCCGGGGAAGCTCACCGGGCAGAAATAACCTCTTTTTGCTTGTATTTGAGACAAATAAGGGGGGAAAAAACCCCACTATTTCTCCTAATAAGGGAAATCAAAGTGATTAACACCTTCTAGTCTCTCCATCCCCTTGTGCCCGTGTGGGGAAGGCAGCGTTGTGTTTGGGATGAAGTCCCATGGGCAGACGTTGGGAGAATGTGGGTCGCAGCTTGCATCAAGGTGGGCTCATCGAAAAATGCCTTTTATTTTCTTTTTCTTCCCCCCAAAGAAGTGGCGCATCGATTGAGGGAGGGGGATGCCCGCTCTGGTGCTGCCTCAAAGGGTCATTAAGATGTCGAGCCAGGCATTGAAGCAGCCTCTGGTGTGAACAGCAGCGTGCCCAGGGAGCCCCACAGCCCCCCAAAAGCTCTGTAGGCTCCCGGGGGCAGAAAAACCAGGCACAAAGGGAAGGTGAGCGAGACCAGACGCCAGGGAAGGGGCTTTGGGCAGGAGGGGAGAAGAGTGGGGCAAGCGCAGCAGCATTTCTTCTCTGTGCCTTCCCCAGGCAGCAAAGAAACACAAACCCCTGTGCTGGGCAGGGGAGGGCAGAGTCCCGATGTCCGCTCCCCGTGTTGGATGTGATGAGTTTGCCCTTCTCTGCGGTGAGGGTTGTGTCCTTCTCGCCAGGATTTGGGCTCTGCCTGTTCACACCTCGTGATGGACCCTCGGGGAAGTTCACCAGGCAGAAATAACCTCTTTTTGCCTGTATTTGAGACAAATAAGGGGGGGGGGGAAACACCATTTCTCCTAATAAGGGAACTCAAAGTGATGAATTTTCCACTTCTCCTGAAGTTCTCTCCTCGGAGGCACTGATGCATTTTTAATGGGTCTCGATGTAGCTATTAAGCTGGTAATTGAAACGGAGAGCCCTCCGGCTCGGCCCCGGCCTCACTGCACGCTGGTTCCCCCCGCTCCGAGCCGTTCCCCACGCCACACGGGTGGGCCGGGGGGGTATCCCTGAAGTCCCTGCTCAACCCCCCAGCACCGATGACACCCCCCGGTCCCATCTCCGGGCAGAGCATCACCACCGAATTGAGGGACCCGCTGTCCCCCCGCCTGACCCTGCCCGCCGGGGAGGAAAATATTTGGGGAGGGAGCCATTCCCCTTCTCCATGCCCCATTGCATGAAGGGGGGGGTTGAAATATCACCCACACCCCCCCCTACACCCGCAGCTCCGTCACCCGTGGGGACGATGTCCAAGGGGCGGCGACCCCCCCTCACCCCCCATCCAGCCCCAATCCCGGCCAGACACCCCCCGAGGAAGGGCCGGAGGGTTCTCGGGGG
>NW_015090794.1:568708-605105 GCF_001431845.1 Calidris pugnax
CCCCCCCTCAACCCCGAACCCCCTTCGGGGCCAACACCCCGGGACACACCCCCCCCCGAAACCTTCCCCGGGGCCAGCATCCCGGTACCCCCCCCTTCCCGGTGCCAGCACCCCCCTGCCCCGGTTTGAGCGACACAGGACTTTTGTAATACTTGGAAAAACCCACATTTTTAGAAGACTGGTGTCCGAATTTGGGAAAATATTTATTTTCCAGCCAGATGGGATATGGGATTCCAGGTCTCCGTGTTTTTGAGCCTTGCCAGGAGCGGGGATGAGGAGGAGGGAGATCCGGGACCCAAGCTGCCAACGGGGTTATTTCATACCACGGACATCAATTACAACATCAATTAGAAAGTTTGCTGGGAAGTTCTCTCTCCTTTGATGGTGACGACCCTGAGAACTCCTTGCCCTGGTGGTGCTGGACCCCCAAGCCCGTCCCTTCCTCCCAAAGCCACCAGCCCTCAGTGTCCCCCACATTGGCTGTCCCTGCTGGGAGCACATGGCCTCCTGCTGCTAGAATGGCCTGGGTATATTCCTTATATATTTTATATTGGTATCAGGATTAATATTGGTTCTTCAGTATCATTAATGTTAATTATTTTCCTCTTCTTCTATTAAATCCATTTATATTTCAGCCTCGAGTTTCCTCGTTTTTTTTCCTGGCCTCCTGCTGCTAGAATGGCCTGGGTATATTCCTTATATATTTTATATTGGTATCAGGATTAATATTGGTTCTTCAGTATCATTAATGTTAATTATTTTCCTCTTCTTCTATTAAATCCATTTATATTTCAGCCTCGAGTTTCCTCGTTTTTTTTCCAATTCCCCTTCCCCATCAGATGATAGATCATCCAAATGACAATAAATTGTTGTGCATTTTTCAAACTGTTACAATCCAGGAGGCCAGACCCCAACTGGGGGGGGAACAGAGTCCTGGGTGCCCCGGCAGCATTCCTGGGGTGGCTGCTCCTGGATCACACAAACCCCCCTGGATCGGGACCAGTGTTATCCCATGGTCTAAGGAGAAAGCCCACTGGTGGCAGGACCCCTCCTGGGCTGTCACCCACCCATCCCTGGTGGGCTCAGGAGCATCAGGACCAACACCGACACCCCAACTGCAACAAAAGAGGTGACAAGAAGCAGGTTTGAGGGTGAATTTTATTGAAAACAATGACTGGGTTTAATGGGTACAGACCGTTCTCAAAAATACAAGGCTAGAGGGGCTTCTGCTGCGAGTGAAAATCCTCCTCCACCTTAAAGCCAAGCTGGTTCCCCCCCCAGAGCTGCCACCCCCCCTGCCATGGCAGAGGGGACCCAGCAGGACAGGAAAGCACTGGGTGAGAAGAGGGACAGGTAAGACCACAGGGTTCCAAGCCCACCCCAGAGGCATCTCCCCAGTGTTTGAAAGGGCAGATGCTCCCCTTCCCCAAAATACAGGAATCAGGACTTTGTCCAGGAGGAGAAATGCAGAGGAAAAAAAAAAAAGAAAAAAATCCATGCAAAATAAAACTCAGAATTGCCATTCCCCAAAGCACCAAAAGGGGGTGAGATAAAGGAAGGGGAAAGGGGTCAAAAGAAGGAGCGAAGGGAAAAAAAAAAAACAAAACCAAAAGCTCAACATCAAAACAAAAAAACAATCCAAAGTAACCAACTATGAGAAAAAATATATATATAAAATATAATTGTACATCTCAGCTGCAAAGCTGTGAAACCAAGCGGGTCAGGGTGCGGGGGGCTCGGGGGCTCCCAGAGAGCGCGGGGTGGTTTGCAGAGCAGGACCGAGGAGGAAGAAGTGGAAAACATCAATCATTTTCTTATTTTTACATAAAGAGGTGAGGCGTGGGGGGTGTCAGGGTCAAACCCCAGCCAAAGGGGGTTTGTCCCCCTGGTTCTCTTGGGGTTTGTCGACTCGGGGAAGGGGATCAGAGCGGTGACGGGGGAGGAAAAGTGCTGCTGCACCATGTCCCAGCACAGGGGCATCAAGGACTGGAAACCATCTGCCCTGAAGCAGGAAAAATGGTGCCAAACAGCCCTGCCACAGGCAGAGGGGTCCCAGCGCCCCTTCCAACCCCTGGCTGCAGGAGTGGGGAGCAACGAATTTAAGGGGACATCCTTCTCAAGCACAGGGGCATCAAGGACTGAAAACCATCTGCCCTGAAGCAGGAAAAATGGTGCCAAACAGCCCTGCCACAGGCAGAGGGGTCCCAGCGCCCCTTCCAACCCCTGGCTGCAGGAGTGGGGAGCAACGAATTTAAGGGGACATCCTTCTTCATTGTGGAAGGGGAGTGGACACAACCCTGAACGCTGGAAATGCACCCTGAAATCCAGACCTCCAGGGCAGGAATTTCAGGAAAAACGTATTCAAAAGATTCACTTAAAAAATAGACAGGTTTCTTTTTAGAAAAAAAAAAAAATCTTAGGCCAAGGTGTCTTCTAGTGACCCCTTCCCCACCACCGCAAATCGAGCCAGAAAAAACGCTAGCCATTTCACCAAATGTGCTGGCCAGGTAGACATTCACACATTCATCATTGATTTAAAAATATATAATATATATAGCGCACGCACATACACACACACAAATATATATATTAGAAAAGAGGAAAAAAAAAAAAAACAACCTCCCTCTGAAAATTCAATCTATTAAAAAAACCAAAACCCAACAAAATCCACAGCCGGTGCGTTTATCCCGTGATCATATACAGTAGAAGACAGAAATCCCTTTTGCTCCCACAGCTCCTCGCAGAGCGCTGGGGCCGGGAGAGTGGGAAACACATCAGGATTTCACAGTGGATTTGTTAGTGGAGAAGGAACTGCTCCTCCCTCCTCCCACGCAGAAGGGCTTTAATTTATAGCAAGTTAGATTAAAACTAGGCAACATGTTACAAAGTCCATTATATATAGACATAAAATGTACAACTGTGGGCAGCCCCCCTCTGCGAGTCACTGGGAGGGGGGGGTCTCTGCTGACACCCCGTCGGGCAGCTGGAGGGGTCCGAAGGCAGTTTGGGACACGAGGGGTGCAAGTCCAGCCTCCGAAACCAGCGGTGTCACAGTGCGAGGTCTTACACCAGCTCCAGGTTGGAAGGGAGATGGAGCAATGTCTTGTCTTCTCCAGGAGCCAGGGAAGGTGGAGGGGGGGGCTGCAAAAGGCGAGAGATGCCCAGAGAATGTGGGGGGATGAGTCCTCCCAGCCCAGGGCTGGGGGGGCAGAGGAGCAGCGCCCGGGGACCTGCTTGTCTCTCCATCCCCTTGTGCCCGTGTGGGGAAGGGAGCGCTGTGTTTGGGATGAAGTCCCATGGGCAGACGTTGGGAGAACGTGGGTCGCAGTTTGCATCAAGGTGGGCTCATTGAAAAAAGCCTTTTTTTTTTTTTTTTTTTTTCCAAAAAATGCCTTTTTTCTTTTCTTTTTTTTTTTTTTCCAGAGAATGTGGGGGGATGAGTCCTCCCAGCCCAGGGCTGGGGGGGCAGAGGAGCAGCGCCCGGGGACCTGCTTGTCTCTCCATCCCCTTGTGCCCGTGTGGGGAAGGGAGCGCTGTGTTTGGGATGAAGTCCCATGGGCAGACGTTGGGAGAATGTGGGTCGCAGCTTGCATCAAGGTGGGCTCATCGAAAAATGCCTTTTATTTTCTTTTTCTTCCCCCCAAAGAAGTGGCGCATCGATTGAGGGAGGGGGATGCCCGCTCTGGTGCTGCCTCAAAGGGTCATTAAGATGTCGAGCCAGGCATTGAAGCAGCCTCTGGTTTGAACAGCAGCATGCCCAGGGAGCCCCACAGCCCCCCAAAAAGCTCTGTAGGCTCCTGGGGGCAGGAAAACCAGGCACAAAGGGAAGGTGAGCGAGACCAGACGCCAGGGAAGGGGCTTTGGGCAGGAGGGGAGAAGAGTGGGGCAAGCGCAGCAGCATTTCTTCTCTGTGCCTTCCCCAGGCAGCAAAGAAACACAAACCCCTGTGCTGGGCAGGGGAGGGCAGAGGAAGGGAGATGCCCCCGGGCACCCTCTGCCCTGGCCCTGCTCAGGCACCTCAGGCAGGGTCCTCTCCCCAGGAGGGATACGCTGGTGTCCCGAGCCTTCGGTCTCCATGGCTGAGCTGGAAAGGTGTTGGCTTCAAAACGCTCATCCTGGGGGGGATTTCATTTACAGGGCAAAGAGAAAAGAGATTGCGAGGCCAGATGGGGCCAGAGATGCCCACAGGTTGGGGAGGTGTGATTTGTGCAAACCACCATTGACTCGAGTCCTCATTCGCTCTTCTGCGGGGAAGCCAGGATGGAGGGGACTGCACGAAGCCGTGAGGAGTTAGGAATCTTCCCCGAGGATCTCTGTCACGAAGGAGGCCATGTCAGTCTCTTTGGTGTCGTGCAAAGTAAAGAAAGGGTGTTCCTGCCAACAAGAGCAAAGACAACGTCAGCTGACACCCAAGGACAGACAAGCCCAAGAGCAGTCCCTGGGGGATGTCATGCTGGGGGAGAGGTGGACACCAACCTGCTCCCCAGACTCCCACAGACACCACCCTTTAGCTTAAGGATTAAGTAACTCTTTCAGGTTTGGTGTTTCTAGGCTCAACCCCAGCGGGACAGCCCACCTTGGCAGCTGCACTACTATCATCTGAGGTCTAAACTCGCCGAGAGCAGATAGGACAGAGGGAGAAAACACCTAGAAACCCTGACCTTAACACCCATGAAATCAACACACCCTTCCACCTTAGTCACGCTACACCCATCCCGCCTTAGACACACTACACCTATCCCGCTCTGTGCCTGGAAAAAAAAAAAACACATCACCCCCACGTCCTGCTGTCCCATTTTCCTAGGACCTGCTGGACCATTCATTTAACTTTTGAAACACATTGCAATAAAGACCAGCAGAAATGGCTTCGCACTTACCATAAGTTCTAAATAGTTCATTCGCTCAGCAGGGTTCTTCCTTAAGCTGGAAGACAGAAAACAAGAAACAAGAAAGGCTGTAGGATTTTTTGTTGTTGTTGTTGTATGTGGTCTATCACCAGGGATCTCCCCTTCCCAGCCAACATGACACCCTTCTCATGGGCAGCATCCATTCCTCTCCCTCCTGGGCCAAGCAGGTTTGAAACCACCAGCAAAGTGTCCAGGCAGGTAACTGGGAAAAGCCAACTCATGGTGTTTTGCCACAACGAGCACGAGGCAAGCAGGTTGCTGCAGCCTGCCTGCACAGCCTCACTTGTCCACTCAGTCCAGAATAGACCAGGGAAGGGGAGGAGATGGCTTCCTACCACCTGTAGACCACTCTCAAGGCTTGTTTGAGCCTTGCATTGGTGGGCTCACCCCTGCCTGGCAGCTCCAAGCAGCACCCATGGAGCAGAAGGACACCCCGAGGGGAGAAGCTACTGTACACGGTACCCACAAAACCACAAATCAGCTTTCACCCAGAGGCACCCGGACACTGCCAGGGGTTTGTTCTTGTTTCATTGCCGTTTGACAGAAACCACCAAAATTTCAGCAGCAACGAGGGCAAAAGGGGAAGAGAAACTTCCGTGCCTTCCAACCAGCCTGGGTGAGTCAGGCTGAGAGCAAAACCAGTTTGGGCAGCGCTTCCTGCCGTGGCTGAGCACCAGCCTTGGTAGAGAAATGGGCTCCCAAAGGAAGACAAACCCAGTCCCATGCTTTGCTCCAACCCCCATGGGTCAGGGTTCCTCTTCAGCCAGGCTTGGAGAAGCCACCAGTCCCTGCTGGAGACTCACCACTGGGCCGTGAAGTCCACAAACTCCTTGGAGAAGCGATCGGTGGGCAGCTGGGGCGAAGGCTCCTCCACCACTTGCTTGAGCTGTTGGAAGGGGGTCCCCCAGGACTCGTACGGGAAGCGAAGAATGGCCAGTTCAATCTGAAAATGGAGACAGACTGACATGAGACACCGAGACGAGCACAACCCCCCGCAGCCTGACCACCTCAGCTGCTGCAGCCAGCTCGGATTCAAAATGAAAACCCTCTTTTCCCTATAAACCATTTTCAATTTGGGTCATACCACCTTTTCTTTTTCTTTTTTTTTTTAAATACAAAGACCCAGAGGCCAGAAATACTTCCTTTTGAGGCTAGCTCAGCATATTAATGCATTTACAGGAAGCCACTAAAGATATGTAAAATGGGATTATTTGAAAAGATAATAACAGCACGCCATTTCTGCTCCAGCTTCCAAAGTGCTTTGCTCTCCTTAAGACAGCCCCTGGGCTTCAGACTAGTACTGTACAAGCTAGACATAAAAAAAAAAATCCACATACCCAAGAAAAACTAAGTGCTAGAACCCCATTTAGGAAGATCTTTGCCAAACCACCTCCATTATGGGGTCCTTCCTACAAGTCACCTCCGCTCTGTCACCCATTCAAGCAGGAAAAAGCCCCTAATAGCTCTTGAGCAGTCACCTCACACCAAGGGTTGTGTCCCCATCTGGAGACAGGGAGCAGAACCTCCAGACCTGCCTGGCAAGGTGGGACGAGGTGGGATGGGAAGGCTGAAAGGATGCAGGGCACAACCAGGGACCCCCTCCTGCCTTTGCCTCAGGAGCTGAGCTCCTGCTGCTGGAAAACTGAACGAAGCCACCAGCCTGGAAAGGCCTGGATTAGCCCTGCAACTAAACGGCACTAAAACCAGACAGACAGTCTGAAATCAATCAAACCCCTTCAACCTGCAACTCAAGGGCACTAAAACCAGACAGTCTGAAATCAATCAAACCCCTTCAGAAATAAATAAATAAATAAAACCAGAAGCCAGCTCAGGAGGAAAACATTAGAGGGAGTCAGACAGGTCGGGGCCCCGTTCAGCTGCAGGCTGGCAGGCTTTCAGAGAGGTCCCCTCTCCCCATCCAGCTTTGGAAAAGTTGAGAGGTTTCATCATTCATGCAATCTCCCATCCCACAGCTTCCTGCATCTCGGGAGGAAAGCTGGAACTGATTACATTTCCAGCCAGCCCAGCTCTGCAGTGGCATTAGAGACACCAAGGAGAGGGGCTCAGGTCTGGCACTGTGGACAAAACTAGCTGGGGAAGAGGGAACGTTTGCTGAGAGATCTGGGCAGCGTAGGCAAACACAAGGATGCAGCACCCAAAACAAAGTCACAGCTGAAAATAATTCCTGAAAATAATCAACCCACAGAGAGACAGTCTCCTGGAAAGCAGGAGACGCGTTCCCAGGCGGCATCCCCTTCGAGCCAACATCTGGGATTTCCTTTGTCCTCTGGCGCCAGCAGATTTCAGCTGCTTTCTGCAAGATCCGTTTCTTGCAGGAGGTAGATAAACCATCCTGAGCAGCTGCGATTTTGGAACTGAAAGCATTTCCCCTTCCTGTTGGCTGCTCTGAGCTCTCCTGCAGGCAGGACTTGCTGCAAACCATGCACAGCACCCCTGGCTGCAGCAGGACAGGCTATTTCGCCCCCATCCTCCTGCAAGGCTTTGCCAACACGGGAGGGGGGAGCACCCAGGAAAGCTGTGACCCAGCTGCAGCAAACCCTGCTCCACTGGCTGCCTCTCCAGCCAGTTCATGGGGAGCTGCAGAGCAACTAAAAGCCAGTCTCGGATGCCCAACTAAGCCCACTGTCACCCAGATATTGCCCCCTTGGAGTCTGCCATCCACACCAACGTAGTTCAGAGTTAACTGGTGCTATTGGAGCTGGCATTGTACACAAGTAGCTCTATGAAACCAAGCAGAAGGGTACAAGGGAACCACGTGGGCTTTTACGATCCCCCAGGATCCAGCAGGAACGTGCAAGAAGGGAGAGGAGACAAAGGAAGAGGCAGAAGATGGATCATCTCCGGGCAAAAGCTGGGCAGACTCAGCAAGAGTTGCTGCAGAGGGGGGCAATGCCCACCTCACCCCAGGGTGAGGTACCACTGAGTGCACAGTGCAGCACCACCACCCTGTGCCCTGGGTAACTCATCCCATACCCTGAGCTACCGTGCTCAGAATTTAGCCCCTTCTGGTGGGCATCCACCCAGGGGGGAAGCCACCAGACACCACTGCTCGTGGTGGGGCTAGAGCCCCACCAGTACAGACCCCATCCCAGCCCCAGGGCTGCAGGGTGCTGGTCCAAGCCCTCGGTATTACCATTGTGATCCCCAGACTCCAGACGTCCGACTTCACGTTGTAGCCCTTCTGGTTCAGCTCAGGGTTTATTCTTTCGGGCTGTAACAGCAAAATGGAAGACATCACAACTCTATCTCGTTTTCCCAGGGCAAACCCCACAGAGGAAATCTCTGCTTCGACATCCAGGTTGGGTTGATTCCCCTGCCTCATATCCCCATGAAGGCAGGGTGTGAGGTTAAATCTAGCACTGATTGCTCCACACAACCCACTTAAACTCTCCCCCCCAGCTCCTGAGTAAGACTTATAGTATCCCTGCACCATGATCCCTGCCCCAGGAGCGCAAGCTACCCACACAGAAGCCAAAGATGGCAAAGGGAAATTCATATTGACTTGAGAGGATGAAATTAAATGATTCTGCCAGGAAAAGCCTCAGCTTTTCCTAGCCAACAAGGAGCAGCCCTTCCAACCAGCACCAGCCAGTCTTTTATCCTTCTGCAAATGGAAGGTGGCAGAGGAAGAGTCTGCTGGGGGATTAACACACAGAGCAGGGCTTATGGGGAGGGTAAATCCTGTCCTTGGAGGACTCTGCCGAAGCCCATAGCACTCTGAAGTGGTTTCTATCTCAGGACAGAGGTGAACCACGACCCATTTCTAAGCAGCAGCCTCTTCGAGGCTGAAGGCAGCTGGAGGCTGCTTGGTCCGGCCCCGCTCAGTGTCTGAGGTTAAATCTAGCACTGATTGCTCCACACAACCCACTTAAACTCTCCCCCCCAGCTCCTGAGTAAGACATATACTCTCCCTGCACCATGATCTCTGCCCCAGGAGCACAAGCTACCCACACAGATGCCACAGATGGCAAAGGGAAATTCATACTGACTTGAGAGGATGAAATTAAATGATTCTGCCAGGAAAAGCCTCAGCTTTTCCTAGCCAACAAGGAGCAGCCCTTCCAACCACCACAAGCCAGTCTTTTATCCTTCTGCAAATGGAAGGTGGCAGAGGAAGAGTCTGCTGGGGGATTAACACACAGAGCAGGGCTTATGGGGAGGGTAAATCCTGTCCTTGGAGGACTCTGCCGAAGCCCATAGCACTCTGAAGTGGTTTCTATCTCAGGACAGAGGTGAACCAAGACCCATTTCTAAGCAGCAGCCTCTTCGAGGCTGAAGGCAGCTGGAGGCTGCTTGGTCCGGCCCCGCTCGAGCGCACTTACAGCCATGTAGGGCTTGCAGCCAGCATCCATGGTCTTCGCAACCGAGTCCACCAGGTAGCCACTGATCCCAAAATCACACATTTTCACATGTCCCTCCTTGTTGATCAGCACATTGGACGGTTTCACATCTAAGAGAGAGAACATGAGAGGGCAGATTGAGCCTTTGCAGAGGTATGGCGGAGCCTGAGACGGGAAGGGAACCTCCCCACCGAGCTGGGACCCCTCCCAGGCAGGCCCTGACACTAGGGAAGGAAGATAAAACCCCACCAGTCTCTTATTTCAATAAAAGTTGCTCATAAGTAAAGCTATAACTGTGCCCCTCCAGGCCAAACAGGCCTCCTCTTTAATGAGGCAAGTCAAAACGTTGAAATAAAAGGTTGAGGAGTTAATGCCCAGCTCCTCAGGAGAGGTTTATGCACCCAACACCGCCTTAAAAACTCAACTCTACCAAGTTCTCAGGACAGCTTGTCTCTGCCCATTGTGATCTGTCCACAACCAGACAAGGAACTATACCAGGAGGACAAACAGGACCCGAGTGCTACACTGTTTTGCAAGGTCTTCTTCATGTAGACCTTGGGAGGTTAGGGGATTTTGTCCCCAAGAGCTACCTTTGACACACCTCTGTACTCAAAGAGAGCTAGAGATGCCCATAAAAATATAAATAGTGAGGAATTCAGTTATTATATTCATCTGGAAAGGAGAATGAGAACATCATGCAAGCAGATGCATGAAGGATACATATCAGGAAAAGGCCTTGGGGCATCCAAATCTGTCCACCACGATCCCAAGTACCATTAGACCCCACTGTAGGCATCCCAGAGGGACACACCACACATTTCCTGTGAAGAAGTCCTCACATGACTTAGTTCAAGGCTAGATCTCCAGCCACACCACGCTAACCCCATCCAGCACTTACCTCTATGGATCACGGACAGTTTACTGTGGAGATGCTCCAGAGCCCGTACAATCTGGGAACAAACACAGGAAAAGAGTATCTGTTAATCACACACAGCACCAGCTTTCCACTGCAAACACACCACTCCTTTCCACACACTGTGGGCTTGAACACAGATCTCCAACAAGCTCAAAGGATGCACAAAAGTACGTTAAGAACCCAAGAAGTACTCACAGACACAGCCATTTTCCCCAAAATGTCTTCAGGGATGGTTTTCTTCTTCTCCAGTACTTTCTTGTAGAATTTATCTAGGGAGGTGTCCATGAGCTCCATGCAGATCCACACGTCGCCCTGCAGACAGGGAGAAAGCAGTTGAGAGGGAATTCCCTGGAAATCCCCAGGAGCTGAAGGGAGAGGTGGGGACTGATGGACAACCAGACACCATCCTTTCCACCCAGGGCAAGCCAAGGTCCCTGCCACACAGCTGCTGTTGGCCACACCATCAGCACGTGGGCTCTGCACTGGATAGTAATGGGCACAGATGTCCAGGTACCAGCAAAACTACCTGTGATCATTCCCTTTGAGGGTCTATCTCAAAGCCAGTCCAGGCCATGGACAACGTGCTTGAACGCTTGCCATGGAAGTGAGGAACAGGAGCTGCTCAACACTGCCTGATGGAGGCAAGGTTTTGACTTTACGTCATGGCAGCATCTCAAACAGCCCACTTGGGCTGAAGAAAGCAGAGGTGGTTTGGGACAGTTTAGTGCCTTCAGTGCAAACGCAGGGGCCCTAGGTGCTGTGCAACCCACCAGCCATCCACCAGCTCCGTACCTCACGGAAGAGGGCTCCATAGAAGGTGACAGTGTAGAAGCAGTCAACTGTCCTCATGGAGATGTCCAAGTCCATCAATAATCTCTTCTGCTCCTGAGTGTTTACAGTCGCCCGAATCCTCTGAGACAAATATGAAAAAAAAGGGGTTTCACTCAGGTGGAATAACACCATTATTCCTCAGGTTAACTCAAAGGACCTGCAGTTCTGAGGCCAGGGCAAGTGTTTGGGGCTTATTTTGTGGCCAGTAGCACCCTGGGAGATGCCCAGATTCCCTCTTCCAGACAGAACCTTAATGAACGACAAACCCTTGGCAAGCTCTGCGGTGGATGCAAGATCAGGCCCAGCCTGGACTGGTGCTCTGACACCCAAACCTCGCACTATTAAACTGCAGGCACCAAATCTGGCTTTCAGAGCCTGCTGGCCAATCCCACAGCGTCCAGCTGGTAGCAGTACAGACCCTCCAACAGCCAAACCCCACCAGGGACACCAGAGGCTGCCAAATAGAGACAAGTCTGTCCCTATTTTTGCTGCAACTAGTGGAGTTCAGCAGAGTCTCTCTGCTCCCTTGGAGCTGCAAGTCCCAACATCCATCTCCCTCAGCAAGGAGCTCTCCTCACCTTCACGGCCATGATGGTGCCGCTCTGCGCGTGCCGGACTTTCTCCACCACGCCATAGGCCCCACGGCCTAGCTCTGAAATTGCCACCAGGTCATCAGCTTCCACCTCGAAGTTCTTGAAGAAGAGAGACAGGAAAAAAAAAAAAAAAATATCAGACACAGACATGCTTATCACCAAGGACATCAGCAGAGGTCCAATGCTTGCAGCTCATTCACACCGAGCACTTCCAAAAGACAGCACCTAAAAGACCCCACCAGCTCTTATATGTACCAGAGGCACCACGCTTAGAGAAGATGAGTCTATTTTTCTTTTGGTCTTTTGAACCAGAGCCAAATCCCTCTCACCCTGTACTCACCAGGGCTCATTTAACTCTCCCTCTGCAGCTAGAGATCAGGACTACCATCCTGTAAGCCAGGGCATGCTGCCACTGGAAAGGGCACCAAAGGTTGGTGCCTCTCTGCCTGCCCGGGATTACCCCCACAAGAGTATTTCTGCAGTTGATTAACTACTTGCAGCATTTTAACAGCTCCTGTGCCAACACGGGCAGCACTCAGGAAACCTCTGCCACAGCTCCAAGTATCCCCGTGCGCGGCCGGGGATCCCCCACCTCGCCCCACACCCCAGGAGATCATCGGTCACAAACACACCTACGTGTCTGATAACACCTCCTCCTGTGCAAAAGCCTCTCTGAGATGGGATGGTGCACGCAGCAACTCCATTCCTAATTATCAGGGAGTTCAAATGGGTTTTATCTGCTTTTGGTGCTTTCTCCCGCCATCAGAAAGCAGCCAGCGAGGTAAAACAGGATTTAGCACCACCAAAGGAGCTCAGGCGAGTGCAAATACATAAATCTCGCTTCAAGATGGAAAAAAAAATAATAAAAAAAATAAAAAAATTAAACACATAAATCTCGCTTCAAGATGGGAAAAAATAAAAAAATAAAAAAATTCACTGCCAAGTGCTCAGACCAGCGAGTGCCCCACGCTGCGGGGAGCCAGCGAGCTCCACTGCCAAGTGCTCAGACCAGCAAGTGCCCCACGCTGCGGGGAGCCAGCGAGCTCCTGCACAAGCCACCGACAAGATTCCCTGAAGACGTGTTACCCTGTAATTGCCCGCTCTGCTGGGCAGGGCACAAACTGTTTGAGTGAGACACGGGCTATTTCTGGACGCTGCCTTCATCCCTCCTAATAAGTCACAGCCCTTCTTTTAGCCAGGCTTTATCCAGCCTCCAGTTTTCCTCCGGTCTCAGGGAACAAAAATATAATACCAGGATGCCAAACTGCCCCAGTAGCCACAAAGGCAGTGAGGGTGGGAAACATCCACGGCACAGCGCCGGATACCGTGCCTGCGAGCTACACCCAGAGCAGAGAGGAAACAAGCCTTTGGCGTTAAGGAGCCAAGCTGGGAGATGTAGATGCCGGGTTCCCGGCCAGCAAGCTCCCCTCAGTGCTGGCCACAGCATGGCCAGCAGCGACCAGGTCCACCAGCCCATCCCCACCAGCCCCGGCTCTGTTTATTCGAGCCAGATGTGCCTGGCAGGAGGCTGAGGCAGGGAGCAAGAGAGGTCTGTGCCTTGAGCTCAGCGCTGAGCTATGCGCTGCCCGGCACAGGAAAAGTGCCGGCCCTTTCCTGGGCAGGACGGTGGATCCAGAAACGAGGAAAGCTGGGCAAACAGGGGATGCATCCAACCCCCCACCCCGCAGCCCCAGGGCAGCTGGCAGAGGAGCAGTGCAGGCTCACAGCTCCTGCAGGGGCCTCCAGGAAGGATCTGGTGGTGCTTTTCAGGACACGTGTTTTGCAGCCGTTCCAGGTTATTGTTCGGGGTTTTTTTTCCTGGCATTTACCCTAAGGCTTCCCCAAAAGCTGTTGGTTCCCAGCACGCTCTGGGAACCAGCATTGCCCCTTGCCCAGCAACAGAAGTGATGCACCCACAGAGCCCCCACATCGCCCACCCCCTGCCCTGGGGATATTGTGGTGGTAACAGGGACACACGGCATCACCTGCACGGATCCAATGGACCCCAGGTCATCATCCACCCCCAAAGCCCTCTGCACAAGCCCTCCTCCTCCATCCCACACTGCGCCGCTCCAAAAACACCTGGACCAGACCACTCCTGCAAACACCAGTGCAGGCAGAGCAGGGAAAGAGGCGACTCTTAGAGAGCTTTCCCCAAGCTACAGCACTCTCCTGTTGCACACACCATGCCCGGAGCATCTCTCCCTGAGCTATTAATACACACAACACAATGGCCAGAAAATGACACAGGCAGTGGGCTCATTTCCATGGACCCAGCCAAAGCTTCCTCTCCCCTCTGTCCCCTAACCCTAAAACCTTGCACCGAGGCCGAGGGGCCCAGATCCCACCAGCCAAGCCACCACCCAGCCTGGAAGTTAAGCAGATATAGGGCTGAGCCAATGCATGGTATTTTTAGCTCGTTTGCAAGCAGCCTTCTGCAGCCCCAGGAGAGCCCGTAACAAGAGAATGAAATAAAAGAGAGAGAGTGGCTATTTCTAGCAGTGTTTTTCATCAGGTCATTAGGAAAGGCTTTGGAGAGCCAGGAAGAAGGCTTTGTGCCCAGGGCCTCCTGAGCCATGGGCAGTAACATGGCCTTGCAGGTCAGCAGGACAAAAGGGGACTTTGTTTGGGGCAGCCAGAGAGCATGGTGAGGCCACGCTGATTTAGGACAGAGGGGCTGGGTCCATGCACTCAGATCAAGGTGGCCAATGGGGCTGTCAAGGGACCACTGTGTTCTCCCACTACAGACAAAACTGCACACCTTGCCTTTGGCAGGAGGACTGCCCGTAGGCAGGAGAGACCAGCCAGCGAGCACACAGGCTCAGAGACAAGCTGTCCTGCAGGCAGGGTGACATGTCACAGCTCTAAACACACAGAGACACCCCACTGCTCCAACAGGGGAAAGGTCCTGCTGTGGGATGTGTCATCCCTGCAAGGATGCATCCCATCTTGAAGGTCCCTTCCAACTTGGGCGATTCTATGAGGCTGCACTAGAACAGCACTGTCCTCCTCAAGGAGCGCTCCAAAATCTCAAGGTTTGATTTGAGAGGTTGACAGGCACAATCCATAAACTTCCCATACAAAGGGCAAACAAAATCAGAAGAAAGTGAAAAATGAACCACATTGGCACGTACTTTATCTCCGATGGTAATGAACGCTCTGGAGTCCAAGTTCCTCGGGGGCCTGCAAGAAAAGAGAGAGAATCAGGGAAAAAGCCCAGCTTTATTAACCCTCTTGGCCAGAGCCAGGTTTCATGTTCCTGTGAGCACTTTCAGCTGCCTTTTTTCCCCCCGCTCTGCCTTGTCCTGGGTTCAAACTGGCCCCTCCAAACACTCACAAATGCTTTAATCCTGCCAGGAACACCTCAGCCCATACCCAGGAGGCACTCGCTGCCTGCAGCCAGCAGGAACCCCAGGTGAGACACCCATCAAACCAACTGGCTACAAAACCATCCCCTCTTGGGAGCCCAAGGAAGCGAGACGGACAGGGATGAGCCATTTCTGCAGCAGAAATTTCTGTGGCTCAGCTGTCACGTTTTGACAGGCAGGCGTTGTAAGAGGACAGCCACGTAGCCCGAAACGCACGCCGAGGGAACAGCAGGTAATTCCTCACCCGTGAGTCATTTGTGTACACTCGCAGGCCTGTCGCAGAGCGGGCACCGCTTCGGTGTCACCCTTTGCACAACACCGCGCAGGCCATGTTCCTTCCTTTATGGCTTTTTTTTTCCTCATTGCTGCCCACTTCCCATTCTAGGCAGCAGGGGACTTCTAGAGGCCTTTTGTGCCTCGTTTCTCTGCTCCCCCCTCCATCCCCTGGGACCTTTTAAGAGCGGAGGAGATCGCCCAACTGGTTTAGCCACCCAGTTCCCATCAGAGCCACCTCCGGCTTCAAGGAAGTGCTTCAGGCTCCCGGCGAGCGCCTTGCGCTGCGCAAATATTTGCACTGCAGCTTGAAAAGCGCAGAGAAAAGGAGCTGTGGATGGCTTCCACCAGCTTTCATGGGAGAGCTCTGTGCATGCAAGCGCCCCACAAACTCTGGCGTGATGTCTTCTCCAGGGAAAATTCAAACACCGATAGGAGCAGGGACAGATGCAGCCGTGGGGGAAGCAGGTCGCCGTTGCAGGCAGGGCTTGGTGTGTGCAGGCACGGCATTAATGGGGGACTTCCTCTGGCTCCCCCTCTGACAGATCTGCCCTATCTACCTGGGGTTTTTGGTAGTGGTATTTCCCCTTCAGGGATTTCACTCCTCTCTTGGGTCTCTAGAAAGGGTTTCCGGAGCAAACAAGGCTCAGCAGTGGAGATGCAGCCTAAGGTGTTTTGGAAGAGCACCATGGAAGAAGAATTTAAGCCATCTGCTCTCTGTCAAACCAAGTGCCACTGCCCCAGGCATAACAAGCATCAGCTGCACAAAACAAACAGGGCAGAGAGAAATTCCAGTGCCCTGAGATACAGCTGGGCACCAGCCCCCGACACCAAGTGGTGCGTGGCACAGCAATGCAAGACATCCACATCAACAACTCAAACTAGCCCCAACACACAGGTCAGGGGGAGGATGCTCCCAACCCTCATCTCCCCCTTCCTGCCATGGCTGAGCTGCCACCACCTCTTCTCTTCCCCCGCATTAAAAACTTTTCCCTCTTCCTCTCTTGGATAGATTTTCCCTCTCTACTGTGTCTTCAGCCTTTGGCACTGGCACAGACATGGCAGGAAGACTGAAGAAAGTCTCCCAGCAGACTCCTACCCTTTGCCTTTCAGCCATTTAAGGTCAAACATATGGCCTTATGTGCATGCATACATATACACTGTGTACATGTATGCATGCACATGTGCATATGTGTGTAACTCCTTCTCATCACCTGCAAGCCAGAGCTTAAGGGAAAAAATTAACTACCCCTGATCCTGTAAAGTCTACACAGGCCATTCCCCTTGACACGGTGTTGAATCCAGCTCTAGAGAACCAAAGAGCAACGGAGACACTTACGTTGTGTTGGCAACGGGCTGTTTGATGGGGACACATGTTATCCTCAGCTCCCGTTTCTTCTTGCTTTTCACTGGAAGAGAAGATGCACATGTGAGCAACTGGCCCTTTTACTTTACTTCCTTCAAGCATCCTCTTGCCTGCAGCCACCAGGTAGGGGAGGCAGGGCCTGGACCCCCTACACTGTGCAGCTACAGCAAGATGCCAACAAGGTCATGGTGCTCAGAACCATTCGCCCAAAATTTCAGGCAAAAGCCAGAAGCACAAGTGGGTCTCAATGTCCCTGTCGAGCACTTGCCTGCAGAAGTACCCAGGGGTGCACTGCCAGAGACCATTTTCCAAGTCTTGCAGCCACGCACCGCCTTGCAGACACCCCAAAAGTGCTCTTTACCCTTCATGGCCATTATCAGTCCCCTCTCTTCAGGGACTTTAATTGCTGGTGTTGAGGAGATGGGTTAAAGCTGGGGTTTCTGCTGGGGCTTACCCGGTTTGTGCGGCTCCAAGGATCCTTTGGAATCTGAAAGAGAGAAGGGAGACACCAGCTCAGCCCTCATGCTCCGGATGACCTGGGTACCAGCCCTGCATCCCTCACGGTCCCCCACACAGGGAGGTCCCACACGTGGTCCCACACACCGAGGAGAGTGATCCCCACCGTGCCACAGACAGAAGGCCTTCTGGAGCCCAGCCCAGCCTGGCCAGATCCCCATTTCTCCAGCCACAAGAGGTCCCCACGCCATTAGCCACGCTCCCAAAAACACTTCCCTCCTCTAGCCCCTCATTGCCCCACAAACCCCCACCCAGGACTGCTTGGGGAGAGCTGGAGCCACTCTGCAGCGTGGGTCGGATCTGGCACGGAGGGTGATGGCCACCAGAGCTCCAGCAAAACCACGGAGTCACTCCCAGCAGGCAAGGGGACACCCCACGCCTGACAAAGGGAAACCAGGCAAAACCAGAGGTGAGCTGACTGTGACCTGGCCACAAACCCAGACTTGCAGGGGCTGAGACCCCACCACACAACGCATGACCCCATCAGGAGTGACTGGCAAGAGGATGCTCTCTCTTCCCGCTCCTCCCCAACTCCAAACAGCACCGAGATAACATAACCCGCTGCTGCAGGGGGAAACGGGGTGCAGGCAGCTCCAGGACAGGCCAAACACTCACAGATGAGACCACAGGGACCAGAGATAACCAGGCTGGGGGGGCAGCAGGCAGCAATGGGCAGGAGAGACCTGTGCAGGGCTGAGAATCAGCTCCCTGCAGTGCCACGGTCCCCAGGCTGCTCACCGAAGCTCCAACCGTTCCTCCATCAGCAAACAGCTCACCCCAGTGAGCTGGGAAAATGGGATGTGGGCTAGAGTGCCACAGCTGGGACCATCAAAACCCTGATTCCCCCCCCAAGAGACAAGGGGGCAGCTGCGCTCGGCAGCTAAAGGCGCTTCTGGCTGCACAGACCTGGGAGATGCATTAAAAAGCAGGGAGAGCGAGGTGTGCTCCGGGCAGAGGGCTGGGAATGGGTTCAGTGTGGCCTTGGACAGCCCTTCCAAACAGCTCCTGCTCGCCTGGCTCCCGGGAACAGGCGTGCGGACAAAGTCCAGCGCTCCAAAGGCTGCCAGGAAAGGGAGGGGAGAGGCGAGGAGCTGGGATCTCAGCACCATGTGAGAGCTCCCACAGCAGCGGGACAGGACCACACATGTCCAGCCCGTTCCCAGCACAGACAGTCTCCATCCCCATCCCTCTCCCCCACCAGCATCCCCCCCCGATGCCTCAAATTAGATGGGTGCCTGAAACCTCCCCCTTTTCCAGTCCTGTCCTTCCCCAAACGCAAACCTCGCCAAGGCTGCAGGTGAAAGCTGGTCTGCAAGATACTGCAAGGTCCCACCAGCGGGACCAGCAGCATCCCTCCCTGCTGAGGGAATCAGCACGGATTCAGCCTGTATCCCCATCTTATCTGTCACCTTTCCTGCATCAGAGCCAGCCCACAAGGTCTGGAACCAGCACAGTTCCCATGAGCTCCATGAAACCAGCTCCATGAAACCAGCCAGTGAGCCACGCCATCCCAAACCAATTCCCCTTGGCTGGGAACTATATCTGGAGGCCTGACCATGCCACGGCAATCACAGCTTCTAATTTGTGAGCCTGCAAAATCTCCCCTTCCCCATCGCCCACCCAGCAGGGCTGGAAGAGGGGGGACTATCAACAACCCAGCATGGCCACTGAAGACACTTTGCAAAATACCTGGTTGAGCAACGATGGGAGCAAATGCAAAATGAAGCCAAAGGAAAGATGATGTCCACTGGTTCCAAAATGCCTCCCCTTCCCACCCCCAGCCTCTTGCTACTCAGCGTGGGGGGGGCTGACCATAGAACATAAAAACTGGTGTCCCCAAGGTCCTTCAGCACCGAGATGAGTTGGGGACCTCACCGTGGGCACACATCCCATCCCATCCAGGGGGATGGATTCAGCTCACTGCCGACCAGGAGCCTTGCACCGAGTGTTTCTCCCCCATGACCCGCTCCAAAACACAGACAACAGTTCGCACGCAGCTCTCCCCCCACCACCACGCAGTTACCAGCCAGATCTCTACACGAAGCCCTGAAATGCCTCCCAACACGGCTGGTATTTTGCTTCATCTGTTTGCTCTCCCTCTCCCCCATTGCCATAGCAATCCCGCAGCCGGCACAAAGCACCTTCTGTGGCAGCGCCGGCCGCGGCGCGGTGACTCAGGCAGCGGGAGCAGGGTCCACAGGCTCCCCGAGCCCGGCGTCCCGCAGCATCAGCCCTTCCTTAGCCCTGGCTACAAAAGCCAGGCCAGAGGGAGCCCGGAGCACCCGGCCCAGGGTCAGGAATCAATGGGGAGCATTGTTCGGTGGAGCCCAAGCCCACAGGCAGGAGGATTTGCAAGCACGGGTTAGAGGGGCAGCAAGGGATGGGGAGATTGCCCACTACAAGCCCCTACTCCATATAGGAGAGTCATTTAACATCTCTGTGCATTGATCATCCCCCATGGACTCTGCTATAATGGGGGTCCTGCACATCAGTCTGCTTCCCTGTAACCCCAAACCTGCTGCCCTCCGTTTCCCAGCATCGTACTGCCAGGGCCAGTGACAATCCCCTTCCCACCCTGTCACACTTTAGCCCCACAACACATTTCCTCGCTCCAACCCAAAAAAGCACCCATTAAACCAGAGGTATTCTGCCACCACTCCCAGGCTCTGCCTGGGCCACCTACACCGGTGGAAAACCCAGCTCAGTCCATGCCCGCAGGAATAAAATCAGCCAGGATGCTGCCCTGCAGCCGGGGGAGCCCAGGAGGAGATTGGATTCGCTTGTTAATGGCTCTCCCAAAAATTTACCCTGAGCTTTCCCAGCACCCTGCGGGCTGGCCCCAACTCCAGCTTCTTGCTCACAAGCTTCTCCCGCTGCGTGCGGCAGCAGCACGGGTCCAGCTGGGCAGAGAATGAGTGGGCAGGCACCGCTTCCCCTTGAGCATGGCCAGGAAAAAAAAAAAAAGAAAAAAAAAAAGGCAAAAACGCCTGCTGAGGGCAGGCAGAACCCCAAGATGGGAGGTGGGGGCTCAGCACAGCCCAGCCATCGCCTCCCAAGTGGCCGGAGGCTGCCAGGCTGCCTGCTGCAAGCCCCCCAGGCTGGAAGCATCACCCCCCCCGGGAGGTGCCCTGGCTCCTGAGCTCCTGCAGCCCCCCCTGGGAAAGTTCCACGCACTGTTCCAGGGTGGAGGAAGGACTTGGAGTCCGGAAGGGAGAGGAAAATCAAATGGGAGGCACAATAAGGCACTGGGATGAGCATGACAAGACCCTGCAGTTCATTTCCTTCCACCCAGAGGACATCCCAGGGCAGTGTTTGCCTTTAGCCCCCGCAGGCAGCTGCTGGCAGCTCCTTCCCACCAGCGAGGCCTCAGCACCCGCTCTCCCACAGTTGGGATCCCAGGAGGAATTGCTATTAGCAGTTTATGTCACCTGAAAATGCTGGAAACCCACCAGTTCCCCAGGACACGGGGCTCCTGCGAGAGGGGTGGCTGCAAGCAGAGAGCTCCCCTCTAGAGATCCCTCCACATGGGCAGCAGTGGGACACGGTGATTTGGGGACACATCCCGGTTACCCCTGTGAGCCCCAGGGCTCTGCTGCCAGCCCCGAGCACCCAGGATGGCTGGGTGATGCCAGTGTGGCACACTGGGCAGCAGAAAGGGCTACCAGCCACAGGGACACGGCCACACAGTGCCTTGCAGCCGGGCAGGGGAAAATTAGCTGACAGAAGTTCCTGGTGCGGAGGAGATTGTAACCCACGTGATGCCGCAGGCACGTAACTGCATCCTTTATGCTAAGAAAGGAACCATTTCCTCCTCAAGAAAAAAAAAAAACAAAAACCTAACCAGTTTTTTTTTTCTCATGCTTTAACCTCCGCCAGCCAAGAACTGACACAGACATTTCCTGGAACGGCTTAATTCAACATCTGAATCCTCCTCGTCTTTGCCACCACCGACTTCAGTCCTATTAAGTTGCACCTCTCCCCGGGAGGTTTATCCTTCCCACTCTGCTGGCGTGGGCGGAGAGAAACGAACAGGACAATCTAAAGAACTGTAAATAAAACTATTTGCCCGAGCCGACCTTTGAAATTAAACCTCTCCCGCTGCCTCCCCAGGGCTCTGGTTCCAGCCCCAGGTAAAGCCCTGGGGATGGTGGTAGCACAGGAGCCACTTTTTGGGGTGGGGAAAAAAATAAATTGGGATGCATCCCAGTTCTCCTCGATCTGAGGAAGAGAGTCAAAAGCCATGGACGGGGCAGAAGGCTGGAGGGAGGATCCCAGCCCTGCTGCAAAAGAAAGAGCTGGAACAAAAAGAGCATCAAGGAAAAAAAAAAAAGCATCAAGAAAAAAAAAAAATGCATCAAGAAAAAAAAAATTATAAAACCAAAAGAAAGAAAGAAGTTAGGGGCAGGGTGCAAAGCAAAGAGGGGAATTTGGTTGCTTTGGTCACGAGAGCCAGCTCCTCACAGGCACACTTTGTGCTATTTTCCACTGTTGGGAGTGGAAAGAGCTATCTGTGGAAGTGGAAAAAGGGCTCTCAACCTGCCGAAAGCCGTCACTCATCGGCCCTGAGGTCCCGCTGCAGCGAGGGCTCCTGCGGGACATCACCGCCCCGCGCTCGCCACTTCTGCAAAAAAAACAGAAAAGCCGGCAAGGAGAAGGAGGAGGAGGAGGAAAAAAACACTCTTCAGAAAAAAAGCCCCTTGCAGCCCCAAAAACAACCTGTCAGCCTGTGCTGAATCAGAGCTCCTGACTGCCGGGGCGGCTGCCCGCCTTTCCAAAAGCAACAGGCTTTTTAGCAGGGGACGACCACGCAGGAGCTGCTGCAAAACCCTGCGTCCCCGGAATGCAACCAAAAAGGGAGCCAGGAGCTGGCTTTACCCTCGGCTATTTTCCTTCAGCCATGCTAGATTATTATTATTATTTTATTTTTTTTACAATTAGGATGCCAGCGCTCCAACCCCAGGCAAATCATGCAAGTTTTCAGTGCTTTAAAAATAGATCCCCGGCTGCAAACACCAAGCCCCCGCCCAAGCAAGGAGAAAGAAGTAAAAACACAGGGATTGACCCCCCTCCCAAAAAAAATAAAGTTACACAGTCCCTTCAAGCACCAGAATCAGCCCTTCGCTCTCCCCCAACCACGTGTTTTTTGGAAATTGCAACATCTACCTTGCTTCTTGTCCATGGTTTCCCAGAAATGAAGCACAGCACCCGTGGGCCCGGCCGGAGAGAGGGATGGGGGCGGGATGGAAGAGGGAGGGAGGGGAAAAAAATTAAAAAAAAAAAAAAGAAAAAAAACCAAAACCAAAAATTATCCTGCAGGATCCAGCACACGGCACTTCTTGCAAAGACTGATGATTATTTTCGGTGGGAATGCATGGCCCGGAGCTCGGCGGCTTCACGCAGGTCTCCTCCTTGCCCGGCGTCCCCGGGGGTCCGTGGGGCTGGCGAAGGGGGGGAGACGGGGAAGGTAGAGCCGCGTCCCCTCATGGGCAGCTGCCGGGGTTGGCCGGTCTGGGCTGCTCCGGTTACCCTTGAAAGCTCAACAGTTGTAAAAACTGCAGCGGAGCGAAATAGCAGGTGACGTCAACAGGAAACTGGGGGGGAGCCAGCTCCAGCTCCGGGAGCCATCGAAGCGCTGGATTGCTACGGCGCATCCCCACTGGGACGCCTTTTCTGCCCGCAAATTAAATCCCCCAAACCCAAGCCTTTGAGCAGAGAGAGGCAGAGCCCGCTCCTGCCTCCTCCATCCCCTTCCCCAGGCGTCCCACCCCAGCACCGACCCCCCAGCCCCATATGGCATCAGCCCCAAAGCTCCCCGATTCGGGCACCAAGGGGGTGCAGGGAGAGAAAGAGGTCACATTTCTTCGTGCTGCAGGTGACACGCTAATTGCTTTGCCACTAACGACTATTACCACAACAAATAGTAGAAATATTGTTCCATGACAATACCGGCAGCTATTCCAGGGTGACAACCGAGACGGTGGCAAAATATAAATTGCCTGTGTGTGGATTTGGCTGGTAAATAGCAAGGGAGAGAGACCGAGGCATGGGAAAATAAAAAATAAAATAATAAAAAAAAGAGAAATCATTCATTTCTCTGCAAACACATGCAAGAAAAGCTGTGGCAGAGTATCGCTGCTCTTCCCCTTTCCCTCAAAACCAGCGCTGACGTTCCTGATCAAAGCCAGACCAGGCTTTGACAGGGCTGCAGTTTTGTTTTCGGTCTCCCCGTCAGCCTGGAGGGGAGATACTGTACCAGCTCCTTTACCTTGAGCTAATTATAGAAAATACGCCTCCCCTCCGCTCCTGAGCTCTCCCCTAACTCGTAGGCTGTGCTGGGCCATGCACGTTTGCAGGCAGAAAAGTCAGAGGTCAAGGTAAATGCACATACCAACATAATGAGTGACGCTAATTTTAAATAGTGTTTATATAAACCCCAGAAGGACTGCGGAAGATATTTTCTCAGGCGCGTTTCCACTCCCAGGGTATAGTTTCAGGCACAGATCATCAGCACATAAAGGATGCTGACGCAGGAGCTGCTATGGCAGATGGCACCGAGAGCCACCGGCACCCATCCCTGGCAATCCTGGGGAGAGGGATGGGATGCTCCATTGTCCTCCCCTCATTAACCCCCTGCCTTGACAGCTGATACCAGAAAGAAATTCTTTGCTGTGAGGGTGGCGAGACCCTGGAACAGGTTGCCCAGAGAAGCTGTGGCTGCCCCATCCCTGGAGGGGTTCAAGGCCAGGCTGGATGGGGCTTGGAGCAACCTGGTCTGGTGGGAGGTCTCCCTGCCCAGAGCAGGGAGGTTGGAAATCAATGATCTTTAAGGTCCTTTCCAACTCTAACCATTCTATGATTCCCTGACCCAGGGAGAAGATGCTCCAAGGATCTTTCCAGACACCCACAAAGTCCATGCTGCTTCAGAGCAGAAAGTCCCTAATCCAGCAGGTAGCATTGGAAACACCATTTCTTTTTGAATCAATCCCTTCGGGTTTCGGTGCCCAAGGAGCAGGGGTGGTACAAAGCTGAGCCTCCCAACATCTCAAAAGCATCTTTAAAAAAAAAAGAAAGAGGAAAACCAAACCAAAAGACCAAAACAAACCCAAACCTAAGCACCCTTTCAAGTCTCACTGTTGGCAGCTCTTTCAAAAGGTTGCTGACACAGTGGGAATTGCCCGGCCTTGGAAGACGCACACGCTTGGCATTAATCATCCAGCCCTTCGTACGCTACAGGTAATCCCGGAGGAACAAAAGGCACTGGGGTGTTTCGCTGGTGTTAACGAAGCCTCCCCACGTCTCTGGGCCGGGACATCACCCCGTAATTGGTGATGGAGCAAATCCTGAGATGGGGAGAAGTCAAGGCACTCGCAGCAGGCCCGGGTACGGCGGGGCAGAGCCAGGGGCAAGGCCGAGGGTCTGGTGGGATGGCAGCCACCCTCCCATCGCTCCTGGCAGCCTCCTGCCCATGGGCCGGCTTGAATAAGGGGAAGAGCACACCCTTAAAAACAGCAATGAGCTCAAGCAATGTCCTGCCAACGCCGGGGCCCTCTCCCCACCCTTTCCCTCCGGAGAGGCAGCGTCTCCCGAGGCCGGTTGGGTTATGGTTTCCCCCCTCCCTCACAGCCGGGGAACAGGGAAGGGCTGCTGTGCCACCAGCAGCAAAAGAGAAATGCCATGTTATGGTCCCGATGGCCACTGCCCCTCGCCATCCGACCAGGAATTGCAGCCCTTTCCCTGGCCACGGCAGTAACGCCAAGTGCATCCCCCAAGGCTGGGATGCACGTGCCTTTCCATGGACGAGGCGCGCACATCCCACGGGAAAGCCCCGCGTGCCCGAGGCCAGGCACGGGACCCGCAGCCTGGAAACTCTGCGGCAGCTCTATTTTTAAAGCAAAGCCTCCAAACCCAATCCGATCGGAAAGGGAACAGGGTCATCTTTCCCATCCCCTCAGATGGCACTCGGGGACAATCAATCACCGATACCCCCGCAGGGCTCACCTCCTCCCATGGACCGGGATGTCACACCGACGGTGCCACCAGGGCAGGGCGAGAGTGATGCCAGGGAAGAGGGTGCAACCTACTCCTGGTACCGGGAGAGGGATTTAGGGACGGGCACGCTGGCTGAAGCCACCATCAGCCACATTGGCACTGCCACCTCTGGGGCTCGGAGCCGCACCCGGCCTCCGTGCACCGGCCAGATAACGCCACCACGAGCCACGCCGGCTCTGCCGGGAGGATGTCACCGCCCAGCCACATGCCAGCTGTATTTTTAAGTTACCTGTAAAACTCCCCAAGGCTGGAAAAAAAAGCGTTAGATTTTGTGTTTTGTTTCCAGGTGGCAGCTCGCCACCCTGCAGCCCCGCGACGATGGAGCACACAGGCTCCCCTCCAAGAAACCCGCAGGAGCAGAGACCAGACTGATGTTAGAAGCTCAAAAGCCCCAGGGAGCCAGCATTTGCCCTTGTCTCCTCACAGCAGAGGCGCTCCATCCTTCTGACCATCTTCGTGGCCCTCCACTGGACCTGCTCCTATAGGTCCGTGTCCTTCCTGTGTTGAGGACTCCAGAGCTGGACACAGTACTCCAGGTGGGGTCTCATGAGTGCAGAGTGCCAAGAGACATGCTGCTTTGCACCACAGCTTGTGCAAAACCCCCGTGTGAAGGTGGGTACGGACACAGGGACACCTCTTTGGAGTGGGCACCAAGCTGGGGTGTGGGTGAAGCATCCTCCACGGGGCTGGAGGCTGCCTCCTTCACATCCATCACTCCAACCGGATTTTCTCCCCAAAAAAGGCAGCACTTTTCAAAGCTCAGCTACGGAGCGATGCCAACACGGACCCACTGAGGGCAGGCTTGGGGGGGCGGTGGGAAAACGTTTGGGATGGGTAATTAATCCAACTCACAGCACATCAGGAATGAGGGAGCTGTGCCCATCTCCCTGCCAGCGGGTACCCAGCCCTGCCTGGAGCTTTGACTCCTCACCGTGAGAAAATAAAAACTGCTTGGAATTGACGCGAGCAACTGCTGACAGCTTCCTGGTGGGAGAGAAAACTCAAAACTGGTTTCGGAATAGGTCAGCTTGACAGGAGGCACTGGGTTAGTTAGTAGGAAAGGAAAAGAGTCATTTGACTTTTTTTAATTGTCAGCCGTAACTCCGCAGCCAACAGACACTCTCTTTCTATCCAAACTGGTGCAATTCAAGTACTTCCAGGTGTCGCCAAAACTCTGCAAACTTGGCAAAAGAGCAAAGTATTCCCTCTCTTTTTCTAATGTGATTCTTTAAAAAATAAATAAAATTTTAAATAAAAATAATTCGCTTTCTACCATCCTCCCTCCAATTTATTTTGGGCAGGGACAGAGTGACTTCATCTCTGCAAATGATGTAAGACAGAACAGGCACCTGCTCTGAAAACGGAATTTACAGAGGGGGAAAAAAAACCAAGGAAGGCCTCAAAGTCTCCCTTTGTCTCTCCTCCAGGAGAGGGGCAGGAACCAGAAACCGACCCAGGTGCTTCCCTGGCCTGGAGACTTCAGGCAGGACTTTCTCAAGACCAACATCTGCACTGGAGAACAGGGCAGGTGGCTGCTCCAATGGCTCCCAGTGATGCTGCCCCTGGGACCTGGAGTGTTTCCCTGCTCCTGAGATGGACTAAAGCCTGTACAACTTCAGAGGAAAACTTCCAACCTCGGGGAAGAGCAGGGAAAACCTTGGATTATTTCTTTTGGAGCAGGGTGCTGATCCAGCTGTTTATGGAAAGCAGCTGGTAAGCACTATAGTACACCCCCCCCACACACATCTGCTGTCCCACACCAAGTTTTTGCTCTTTTTGGTGCATTTTCAGTGCCATCCATCTTCCCTGCCTCTCTCTCACCCTGTCCCCTCCCTGCTCCGGGGAACCGAGCAAAGGACACAAAATGCAAAGGGCTCATCCTGCCAGAGAGCTGGTGCAGAGCAGACACAGCCAGCTGGAGCCCCCAATCCCTCCCCTGAGTTTTTCCAAGAGAAAAATCCACCCCATCACGAGGTGACGGGGGAGCCAGGACACCTCCCCGGGCTCAGGTAAGACATAGGAAAAACCAAGGCTGAGAGCAGCCAGGGAGTATGGAGACTCCCCAATTCCCCTCAGGCCACTGCTCATCCTTATCTCCATGTAAAGCCTGTTACCACACTCAAACCTCAGCACCCAGCCAAAAAAACACTTCAGTCTAAACAACTAATGATGCTCCCTAGTCAAGAGAAGCAGCAGAGAGAGAGATAGAGAGATATATATCTACACATACAAACAAGCACCCCCTAATTGCTAACCTCCATATGTCACAGAAGTCACCTGCAAACTTTTTTTTTTTTTCCTCCAAAATCCCTGCTGTGAAGCTTAAAAATCACCCCTCAGTTAAAGACTGGACCATCAGCACACCAAAAAACACACTGCCAACCCCACTGCCCAGCATTACCCTCCACCGTCCCCACCTGCCTCCCCACCACAGGTTCTTATCTGAGGCTGCAACAGCTCCACGTGGTGAAAACACCTATTTTAACAGCAGATTTGCCCAGTACCCACTGGGCAGCTTTGATTCATGCCTGGGAAAAGGCACGCATCCGGCTCACAGGCTGTGACTCAGTGCAGCTGAGCCTGCAGCTTCTCATGGGGCACACCGAGGGCTTCCAAGAACCATTGCCATTTTAATCAGAAATAACAAATTTTGGGGAAAAAAAAAAAAAATCCCCTTTACCCTTGAAAAGCAAGCCTCACACCAGCGTTTTGGGGAAAGGAGTGGTGCGAAACGACAAGGAAGAGGAGCTGGAAGGAGACAAGTGAAACGTCAAACCTGCTCGAGAGAAAGGGAAACGCAGGCTGGCCCCCTTCCCTGCCAGGGTTATGCACCGTTTCTCTCCCCGAGCTGCCACTGTAAAACCCCACGGGGAAACCCACAGCAACCGAACGAGAAATTCTTTGTGGATCCAAAATTAAGGGTAAACTCTTGCAGCAACCAGGAATGTACACAGAAAAGGAAACCACGCGCACAGGAGAGCCGCTGGAGGAAAAGCTGAGTTGTTTTCTAGCACCTTAGCAAAGCACACTCAAGGCTGATAAGAGTTTCGATTAAAATTCACCCACAATTTCTGCCCGGTGATTTTTAGAGGCACCTCCTCCAGCCTCCACTTTGCTCTCGTCACCCAGGTGTCCTTCAACAAACCAGGGGAAGGTTAATTAATACCTGCAAAAAGCTTTTCTTGGGCAAGAGAGTGGCATCTGTGGAGCACAAGAGGCAGCCTGGCCATGGCACAGCCCCACGGGGTACCTGGGGACAACCCCAGCCCTGCCCGGTGCCAGCGATGCTCACAGCCAAGTGATCACAAGCATCAACCAAACACCTGCAGGAAACAGGATTCTGTTCACAAAGAGTGAACACAGGGGGCAGATCTAAAATACCCACCACCTCCTCCTTGATGCAGCGTGTGGCTGCTTCCAGCCTTAAGGAATCATAGAATGGTTAGAGTTGGAAGGGACTTGAAAGGTCATCCAGTTCCAACCCCCTGCCCTGGGCAGGGACACCTCCCACCAGACCAGGTTGCTCCAAGCCCCATCCAGCCTGGCCTTGAACCCCTCCAGGGATGGGGCAGCCACAGCTTCTCTGGGCAACCTGTTCCAGGCTCTCACCACCCTCACAGCAAAGAATTTCTTTCTGGTATCTCATCTAAATCTTCCCTCTTCCAATTTAAAACCATTACCCCTTGTCCTGTCACTCCACTGCCTGACAAAGAGTCCCTCCCCAGCTCTCCTGTAGCTCCCTTCAGACACTGGAAAGCTGCTCTAAGGTCTTCCTGGAGCCTTCTCCTCCCCAGGCTGAACAACCCCAGGAAAATGGGTGATGCCAATGAGAGAAATCCAGAGAGCAGAACAGAGACTGGTACAGGTCCATGCCAGTCCCCCGGCAGCATCACCACCCACATCCCACCCCCCCGACACCCACATCCTCCCTTCTGCACCATCTGGGTCCTCTGACCACCAAGCTCTCACCGACGGGGGCAGTGGCTAGCGGGGAGCACAGTGGGCAACAATTTGGCACAGGGTGGGTGATCTTAGTTGCAGGTAGAGCAGGGAAACCTGGAAAGCCAGCTGAGCACACGTGCACACGCACAAAAATGCCTGGCACTGCCCTGCCAGGGATTTTCTGGGTGGAAGCACGGGGTTTTTTTTACAAACGGGCACGTGGGCTCGTGCCTGCCACCTACCCCCCCTGCCCCAAGCACCTTTCGAAGGTGCTTGGAGGATGACAAAGAAGAGCCAGAGCAACGTATGAGCACGAGATCGTTTCATCTTTGGCTGAGGTGCAACTTGGCAGCGTGTCAGGAGAGAAACCAAACCGACAGGGGATTTTTAACTATGCGGAGCAGCTTTCTTAAAAAGCCTTGATGGTGAGCACATCTGGCTCTCAGAAGAAGAGCTGCGTCATTTTTAGTGACGACCTGCAATGACGTCCTTTGGGACAACACACCCCCCTGGACCGTGGGACACACCTTCAGGGCTGACTCAGAGGGACCATCCTCACTCTGCTGCTCCATCAGCTCCCTCTCAAGCCTCAACCTTCCCATTCCGATGCCAAGTAAACCAAAAATCTCCATCCGACAGTAAAAAACACCTCCAGCACAGCGTGTGTTTTTGCCCTTCAGTACCTTGACATAGGAAAGAATCTCCTGCAGGGAGAGATGCCTGCAGCAGGAGAGGACCTCTGCTCAGGATGCTGCCATCTCAAAGGGCTGCCATTAACACCAGTAAAGATGGTCAAGGCTACATGGCACCAGACCCACCATAGCCAACTCCCACAGCACGGGCAGGGTGCTTTCTCAGCCAAGATCTGGGCTTGGAGGGAACTTCTAGACACGCACCGCAAAGCAGTATCTAACTGGCCTGCAAGCCCAGACAAGCTGACACTCCCTAGATAACCCCGTCATCCTCCCCTAAACCACCCCTGGCCCCTCCACGTAACCAGCCCTGCGTGTTTATGATCTGTCACACACATGACTGTCACCTGCCAAGCCCTGGAGATGGGCTTCTTCCCGTCCTGTCCCTTTGCCCAGCACCACGGGTCACTGCATCACCGGTGCTGGTGGACATATCTCTTGGCACCACCAAAGAGATGCCAGCAGGACCCCATCCCACCTGCAGAGACCTTTATGGGAATGAAATACAATCATTAAAGGTGTGCCAGGCACCAGCAAGGCAGGAGATGAGGAAGCAGGGAGCGAATACCCTGTTACAAGGGGCACTTGGGGAGGAGAGGACCCATGGACTAAGCATTGTCATCATTGGAGAGGTTCATCGGGGACACAAAGCCAGGCTGATGCCAGTGCCAAACCACAGCTAAGATTAAGCAGCCTCTGATGGGAAATAACTTGTATCGAGCCCCCTGGAGGCTTCTTCCTTTCCAAAACTACATTTTTTTTTCTCGTGGTGGTGGTGGTGTAGGGGGGGGAGGAAGGGTGGATGCTCTACAAACAACTTCTGGTAAGTTTTTTGTCTCCTCCTCATCCTGCCTCCTCTTCCACTCCAGCTATGTTTTTAACGGAAAGTTACCTTTTTTTCTGAAAACACAAGCAGTTGACTTGAAATGATGAAACAGAGCATACGATAGACTTAGAATCATAGAATTGTCTAGGTTGGAAGGGACCTTTAAGATCATCTAGTCCAACAATCAACATGACTCTGATAAAAACCATCACTAAACCACGTCACTAAGCCCTATGTCAACCCATCTTTTAAATATCTCCAGGGATGGTGCCTCAACTGCTTCCCTGGGCAGCCCATTCCCATGCTTAATAATCCTTAATTAACCCTCTGGTTTTCCCCAGCAAAACATCTTTTTTGTGCATTTTTCCCCTCTATCCCAAAAACTTTGTTTATTCAGTGTATGCTGATGATGAGTCTAAATTTATGAAGTATCTGAAATCCAGGCGAGTGCTGGATTAAGGAGGTAAAAAGAAGGCAAGAAGGTAAAAATCCTTCACTTTGCATAGGAGCAATCCTTCACTTTGCTTCCCGGTGAGTGGGACCATAAAAACCCATTGCTCCCAGGGTCGGGAGGAAGGCAGGGGCAGGGCAGGGACATCCCGTTGTACCACACCCCCCCCACGCACCAAGCAGCTCCCCAAGGTCACAACACTCACATTTCGGAAAAACCCAACTCCAGCACTGAACGCCTTTAAAAACAACATCAGGTGTCTTTTTACACAATCTGGCTTCATTCACCCAGAATTGTACCGGCTGCAGTAATTCCTGGAAGCAACATCCTGTCTTCCAGCCGAGCACGATACTCATCATCGTCTCCCCTGACCTTAAAGCCCATGATTCAAGGGTTTCCCCATCTCCCCTGACATTAGATCCAGCAGCACACAAGGGCAACCATGCCACACAGAAAAGCCCACCAGCCTCTGGGGGCTTGAAAGGGACGTGCTCGTGCAAAGTGCTGCCCATCTTCTCTTGCAACAGCTCGACAGAGCAGACGGTGCACAATATCCCATGGTATTAAGCCCATAGATCAATTAAACCAGGGGGACAACAGCACAGGGTTACTGGGGGAAAGGATGCTGGAGATGGTCTGCCTTGCTCCCACCTTCACATCACCTTCATCCCACTTCAGGTCCAGAACCTCTGCAGCATAAGGCAGCAATTTCCTCCCTCCCAAACCCGATGGGACCCCCAAATCCTGCCCTTCCTCTCAGCCACACCATAACCCCCATCCCAGCAGCGACTCTGCTCCAGTCTTTTGCCAGACAGAGAAGCAGCTACAAGAGAAAGGTGCAGGTGAGGAGCCCTGTCCCAGCTCCAGAAAAGGGAGTAGAGACTCAGACCCACAGCAAACCGAGGCCAGCTGGGCCACAAGACACTAGTGTGATATCTCAGATAGCTCCAGTCATGCCCATTAATTATGCTATTCCTTGGGGCGATAAACATTTAGACTCACAAAGCTGCCACGGTATCAGTGCAGCATCGTCCCCACACAGATAAGGGGCTGTGCAGAGATGGGCTATCTCCCAAGTTGAATAAAAGAACAGAAACTTCCAGTTTCCACCGTAAAAAAAAATTCTCTCTGCTCTTCTCTGCACACAAAATCCCTGGCTAATGCTCAACCCGTGCTACTGGAGTTTTGTCAGCAAAAGAGGTGGCAGGTAGGTCTAGCTCCATAGGACCCACCAGCAGCCCTGAGTCATGCCAGTAAAACCCCAAACTTTTTGTCAATAGAACAAAATCACCTCCCCAGCCAAGGCGAGTTCCTCTCCCAGCTCTTTCCCCCGCAAACAGCCCGCCCAGGCAGCGCCTTATTAACACCAGTGAAAACCATCTTCCGTCCAAAAACCCACAGAGCACCCCCCACACACATCCACAGCGGTGGCTTTTCAGGTCACGACATCACCAGGACCAGAAACCTGCACCAGTTCATTCCCAGGCACCCAGAGAGAAGCTCTACAAAGCACACAGGAGTTTCCTCCAGTGACGACCACCTTCGCAAACAAGGGGGGCAAAGCAAGCTCTGGCTCAGCCCTGGACTGCAGCCCAGAGCTGGAAAATAAAAGCAGCATCTGTCGGGGAGAAGCATTATCCACTAAAATTAAAAAAAAAAAAAAGCAGGGGAGCATCCCTCCAGGGAGGGAAACAGGCTGCTAAAGCACAGCTAAATATTTATCGCATCCAACCCTGATATTTTGCAGGCGCCTGCTGTTATTCCAGCAGAAAGCAGCACAAGGAGGAGGGCAGAGGCAAAGCGCTGCGCTCCCTATATAATTGCTGTAATTAATTGGATGCAAGCTCCGCGGTGCTTCGAGCAGAATTAAAATAAAAACCTGGCTCCATGGGACCAGAGCTCCCAGCCCTGCCAACCCTTCTGCCCACAGACACCCAGGGGACACCAGGCTGGTAGCTGCTCTGCCTGGAGGTGACAGGAGCCCAAAGCCTGGCTTCTTCAGGTCACGGCCCCACGGTGTATTTTCAGCAGAACTGCCCTTTTTTTGGGGGTGGTGGTGGCAGGAAAAGTGTGAATGGCACACGAGACAGTACAGGATTCACAGCCGACTGACCAGCCTAACGGTGGTGCACTCACTCCCATGGAGGGCAAAGGAGGGACATGTCCCCACCACCTATTTACCCACCCAGAATAGACATGCCACCAGAACAAGCACCAGTTTATTCCCAGGTTCCGGCATTTCTCACCGCTGATTTTTCCAAGCCTTGGTGTCAAAGAAGAGCTGCTTCCCCACCAACAACAGCCTGGGTCCTGCCCTCTCTCCCCAACAGCCCTAATCTTCCCGGAGGAAGATCTCTCCTCCAAAAGAAGGACTTGATTTTGAATTACTCGGGCACCGGAGCTGGGTGAACCCAAGCAGGTCTTCTCCCTCCAGACCCCATCCATGCATCCTCCCTCCCCGCAGCTGCAGGGCTGATTTCTCCCACAAACTCCCTGGTTTTGGGAGACACACACCTCCTCGCCGGCAACGCTCCTGCCTGTCCCTCCAGGAGGGGCTTCCCAGGCACAGGGGGGCCACTTGAGTCACAGCCAAAAGCCACTGCAATGGGCACATGGGTCTTCACACACAGGCAGAAAAAATGCCTGGACCCCCAGGGGAAAGGCAGGAGCTGGGATTTGTAGGCACAGAGTCTAACACAGACCCTGCACCCTCTGCCACGTGTCTGCAGGAACATAAAAGCTGCAATCTCCCTGAGGCTTCATCCCCTTCTGCTTTAGCCTCTGGGATACAACACCCCCTCCCTTCACAGCAGCAGTTTCACCCAAAAAAGGTGCAGACTTTGTTGGAAAAAAATCACGCCCGGGACCAGCCACATGTTGGATTTGCAGCTAGAGCTGTGTCCCTTGGAAACCTCTGCAAGGAGGACACGAGGGGCAGCTCCAGAGCTCCACACACAATTCCTTCCCCCAGTGCCACCCAAACACAGCTCGAGGGAGCTTTGGTGACCCAAGACAAGAAGCAGCTTTTGCATATTTTAGCAAACATCAGACTTGACCACAAGATAACACGGGAAACCAAGCGACTCTTCCCCCCACACCTGATCCTGCGAGGTAATTTGGATCAAGCAGATAGGAGCGATGGGAAGAGGAAGAAAGCTGAAATCCTTCCTAAGCTTCGCATAATCCCCAGAAGGTGTTTATCTGACAAGCTATGTTTAGCACAGAGGGAGGCAAAGCTCTTGCCCAGCACCATTCCTATCCCCCGTGTCACGGCCAGCCACGTGCATCCCCAAAAACTCCCGAGGCAGGAGTCAACCCCGTGACTAAACCAAAATGACGGCAGGTGAGTTTTGGTACGTATCCATCATGGAAACAGCCAACCTGAGAGCTTCAGCAGCCTCCGTGTACAACCCTGAACAACTTGAGCCCCTGAAGGGAAAGCAACCAGCACAAAAAGAAACCCAAGACTGCTCGCTGGATTTCCCTAAGGAAAATTTAGCTTAAATTCAAGCTGTCCAAAAAGAGAGGCAGAAGAAGCTGCTGTGAGCTCTGCCAGCAGCGTTTGCAGTCCCAGCAGCGGGTGTAGGCACCTAGACCTGTGAGCATCCCTGTGCAACATCCAGCAAACCCTCCTCGGGGGGCTGGCATGGCCAAAGGAGATCCAAAACTGAGGAGAGGCACAGAGGAGGGCTGGCAGGACGAGAGGAGAAAGGGTCTGAAGAGCCAGATGGGTTACACACACTCAGCATTCAGCACGGGGATCAATTCTATCCTGACAGAGGCAAAGGAGCTCGGGTCAGCTGGGGACCCCGAGCCAACAGAGACCAGGCACACTCGGCACACGTGTGACATCTCCAGCAAACAGACACGAGAAGTAATTGAATGAATGAACCCCTTCAGCACAACCAACAGCCCCGTGCAACCAGAAACCTGCAGCAGACACAAGCAGCTTCCAAACTTCCTCCGAGGAAAGCACCGGCTGCTCCCGTGGGCATCGCCTTGTGCCATCAGCCAGAAGATGCCCCCAAAATCCTCCCTGGCCCAGCTGGGGCTTCATCTCCTGCAGGAAACACAAGTCCCTTCGGCGAGGCTCACCTCTTCCTTCCATCCACACATCCACGGGATGCCCGGGGAGCCGAGCAAGAGGTCTGGGCTCGGGCGTCCCGGCGGGAGGCTTTTTAAGAAGCCGGGTTGATCCCTTCCAGCGTGGGGCTGGTGGCAGAGGGCATGTGCTCCTACCTGTGAGTCAGCAGCTCCGCTCTCGGCAGCAGCCAGTACAAATCACTGCTGATTCACCCCCCCTGCTTACACAGCAAACAGGAAGCTCAGGTCCACATTCCCTCGGGTTAAGACACGGATCGTGTAAGAGGAGTCAAAGTGGAAAAGGAGGGAGGGAGCAGAAGAAAAAAAAAAGTCACGCCAAGGTGCGTTCATCAGCTCACATGGTGCCTGACTTCAAGTTTCCAGCGCATCACTCCCCAGCAAGGTCGGGGGGAAAAAACCACCACCTTCAAATTTTATTCCGGTGATAAGAGGGAGGGCAGCAACCCCCTGCTCCCCGGGGCTGCTGCTGCCTCCTCCCTCCGGGCTCCGCCGCTGATGCAACCCCTTCCCCCGCAGCACCGAGGCACCGGCCGAGCCGTTTCCCTGCCCTCAGCCCCCCGGTACGGCCGGTGGTGTCACCCCTCGCCGGTCCCTGCTCACCTTGGGACAAGCCATCACCAGGGGGTCTATAAATAACACACACCCACACACACACTCACACCTTCCCGTGACACGGGGTCACGGCTGGACAATGGGAAACGCCGCCGCGGAGCTCCCGGTGCTCCCGGTGACAACGGGTGACAGCTCCGTCCCGGCCACCCAAATGCACCCCCCCCGTGCCGTGGGGGGGGAACGGGATTCTCACCCCCCGCCTCCCTCCCCAAGCCCAGATGAAGGCTCCCTCCTCATCCTCGGCGCGCTTTTTTTTGGGGGGGGAAGACCCCGCCATGAAACTCGCACATTTTGATCCTTTTCCACGCAAAATAAAAGGAGCAGCCCCTTCCCCTCCACGCACCGGCCCCGGGTTCTGCAGCTCGGGGGAAGAAGCGGGAGGCCAGCCCCGGCCGGCGCTGCCCGGTTGCAGGCGAGGCCCTCGGGGCCCCAGGCACGGGCAGCCCCCGCCGAGCCCACACCCCGGTTGGGCAACAGCCCCGTCTCCCCGGCGGGTTACGCCAGAACCCGCCGGGGAGGCTCAGCCCGGCCCGCGGCCCCGCTCCACCCCCCGGAACACCCGGCCCCGAGCCTCCCCCCCGGTCCCGGCT
>NW_015090794.1:605115-608950 GCF_001431845.1 Calidris pugnax
GAAGAACTTTGCGGTTCTCCGGCGCGGCGGGAGGGTGAAGTCAGGCGGGAGGGAGGGAGGGGAGGAGAGCGGTGCTGCCACACAACTGGGGCATCCCCGCTGTCCCCGCCACCGCCGGGACACCCCCGCGACAGCCGCTGGGCAGAGGTGGCGTTTGGAGACCCTGTCCTGCGCCTGGGCACGGGGGCAAGGGTGGTGCTGGACTGGGAAGCTGGTGCCGTGCAGCTGAGACCGGCCCAACTCATCACATATTCCAAGGGTTCCTGCTCCTGCATAGCGTGGATCCCACTGTGGGCTGAAAAATGGATGAGGATTTATTCCTCTCTGAGTCAAGGAGGAATCAATCCCTCCTCGCCCAGCAATGTGCCGTGGTGGGTCCCGGGGTGAGGATGCTCCCCCAAAAACACCCAAGCTGGGCTGCAGAATGGGACGTGAGTTGACGCAGCTGAAGCAGCAAAAAGGAGAGTACAAGTGCCATTCTGCACTGAAATTCCCAGCCTGATCCATATAGATACCAAGGAAAGGTTGTGGGGGTGGCAACGGCAGACAGCCCTGGTGAAATCACAGCTGGTCTCTCGCTGGTCTGTTCCCTAATGTGTCGTGGTGGGTCCCGAGGTGAGGATGCTCCCCCAAAAACACCCGAGCTGGGCTGCAGAATGGGACGCGAGTGACACAGCTGCAATGTGCCGTGGTGGGTCCCGGGGTGAGGATGCTCCCCCAAAAACACCCAAGCTGGGCTGCAGAATGGGACGTGAGTTGACGCAGCTGAAGCAGCAAAAAGGAGAGTACAAGTGCCATTCTGCACTGAAATTCCCAGCCTGATCCATATAGATACCAAGGAAAGGTTGTGGGGGTGGCAACGGCAGACAGCCCTGGTGAAATCACAGCTGGTCTCTCGCTGGTCTGTTCCCAGCTTGGTGTTTTGGGGAGCGTTTCGGATCAGTTTGAGGGCTGGAAAACCTGCCTCCGAAGCTGAAGGGAATCCCTGCAGGAGGGAAGGAGCTGGGTGGACTGGGCAGAGGACTGGTGCCTCAAACGGACCTGGAATCCAGCAACGACGCAGAAGATCCAGCAGCTGCAAACTGAAGCTAGAAAAGTTCAGATGGGAAATAAATGACAGGCTTTTAATAAGAAGAGCAATTACCTTCCCGAAGGACGTAGTAGATTCACCACCTTTCAAGTCTTTCAACACCGGCGAGGAGTCTTTCTCAAAAAAAAAACCCCGCTCCAGTTCAACCGCAGGGTCATTAGCTCTGACGCAAGAGCTGCCGATGTCACTGCCCTGGGCTGGGCGAGAGGGAGGTGGGAGCAGAGGGGGACCTTTCTGACCTTCTCTGAATCAAGGACGGGGGTTTGAACTCCATCCTGGCTGATCCGAAGGGGTTTGGGCTGGCTCAGTGTGCAGGGGTGATGATTTAGGGGGTGCAGGGCAGAGCATCCTTAGCGCCTTTGCAAACACGCAGCTGGACACGGATCTGCGGGGACCGGTGGGACCGGCTTCGACACCTGCCCTCGGCGCTGGTGGCACCTGGGGTGTCGTTGCAAGCGCAGGGCCACGACCCTGCTGTCCCCGAGCAGGTTGGATGCTCTGCCATTCCTCCGCCTCGTGTCCCCAGGCACGGCTGGAGATCGCCGCCGGCCCCGGCCACAATTACAGGCGTGGATGAAACAGCCACCTGGCTTTTATTCACCCATCTTGAATCGACAAGCAGGCGTTTTGTCACCTGCTCGGAGGCCTTCCAGCACCAGAGCGCTGCAGAAGCAGGAATGGAAATTTGGGTACGCTCAGTGTCAAAATCCAACAGGGTGGGAAGGCGTGGGGCTGGGCAGGGAGCCCACAGACCCCCCCGCCAGCCACCAGGAAGGGACCAGAGGTCACCTTCCCTTAAGTGGCAGGGCATGGGGACCTCTTGGGAGCATCTCTCCTTTTCTCCTGCATACGAGTGCTATTTTCCACTGAAATTCCCAGCCTGATCCATACAGATACCAAGGAAGGGTTGTGGGGGTGGCAACGGCAGACAGCCCTGGCCTGCCAGCATGGCTCCTTTCACCTGCACCTCCTCTGTCTGTCCTCGGCTCTTTGCTGGAGAAGTGTGTCTGAAAAACCAGAGGCAGCCATGACTGCCAGCCCGAAGCAGAGGGAATCATCACAGGAAAAGGCAGAGCAAAGCATCCCAGCAGAGCCCGAGTGCTTCCAGAAATTCCAGCAAGGGTGCTGGATTTTTGGCACCCCTGGAAGGCTGTTCCACGTTTCCGAAGTGCTGGAGGTAAACCTGCAGGTTTGCAGGCTCCGGCATTAAACCCTGATGGAGGGAGAGGGAGGGAGACTCAGATGTGTCCCAGACCTTGCTGGACACACTGGATCTTTGCTGCTGGGTTCCCTCACTGTGGGACTGCACCAGGTCTGGTTTTGGAAAGCCACCCGCAGCAGGATGGGGTGTCCTCAGTGTCCCCAGCACAGCCATCATGGGGGGATGATCACCTCTCAGGACAACATCTCTACCACCCATCTTTTTTAGCCTTTCATGGAGGAGGAGGGTAACGAAGCCCCTTCCACCAGCAGACACCAGTTCCTGGTGGGCTGCAGGAGCTCGTGCTTGGTAGGAGCAGGAGAGTTGTGACCCCGATGGGGACGGCACCGGCCAATGGAGCAGCACAAAGCAAACAAATCAAGTGGCCTGATGAATTAATCCGCTGGTGGACTCTTAACTCGGGGAGCAGGAGCCAAAGGGATGATGAGTAAACAAAGGCCAAGCTGCACCAGACGGTATTTAGGTGCTCCCGGTGAGCTGTTACCAGTTCCAGATTCATTCTAGGCGTTGCTGCTTTTCCTGTCACACAGGCGGCCACCGGCCTGCCCCGCTGCACAGCCGGCGTGTGGCACCGCACTGGGGCTCAGCTCCTGCCTCTGAGAGGTCAAAACACCTATTTTGGGTCAAATAGGTGTATCTCGGGTCAAATAGCACCAATTATGGCATCTGGGTGTCCCCCCAGCCACCTGTGGCCATTCAGTACCAGTACACCAGGAAGGGAAACCGGTAGATGGGCAGGGTACCCAGTGCTCTGGGCAGAGCAGATGGCACTACAGGGCAGTACCAGTGCCCACCCCCAGTGCAGGACCACTAAGCCAGTACAGAGTACCCAGTACAGGACCAGTACACCAGTGCAGGACCAGTACATTGGGGCAGAGAACCTGGTAGATGGGTAGGGTACCCAGTACAATGGCACAGTGAGGCAGTACCAGTGCTCCAGTGCTGGGCCTCAGTGGACTACCAGTAAGCCAGTACAAGATCCCCAGTGCAGAACCAGTGTAGGACCAGTAAGCCAGTCCAGAGTACCCAGTAGAGGACCAGTACACCAGTGTAAGACCAGTGCAAGACCAGTAAGCCAGTCCAGAGTACCCAGTAGAGGACCAGTACACCAGTGCAGCACCAGTAAGCCAGTCCAGAGTCCCCAGTCCAGACCCAGTGCTGGACCACTACCCCAGCGCAGAGCACCAGGGCTGCAGTGGGAGTGCTTGTGCCCGTTCCCCCGTGGTTGCCGGCAGGGCGCGGCGGTGCGGTGCGGGGTGCGCTGCCCCTTTAAGAGCCGGGCGGCCCGTACCAAAACAAAACGGCGGCGCGGCCATTGGCTGGGGCGCGGGCACGTGGCGCACAGCTGGTTTCCTGCGGCCGCGCGCCGGTCGGTGGCAGCCCCGCGGCGCCGCCGCCACGGCCCGGCCCTGCTCCCGTTTCACGTCCCCCCTCCCCTTTCCTCGCTACCCCCCTGTCCTCATCCTCGTTATTCCTCGGCGGGACCCGTCGCCGTCGCTCCCGCTTCCCGTCGTTGTACGGCT
>NW_015090794.1:608960-633186 GCF_001431845.1 Calidris pugnax
TTCCTGCTGCTGCCCCCCATCCTTCCTGCCCCCCTAAAATCTTGGCCCAGGATATCAAGGGCTCCCTTAAGGTGTGGAACGCTGTGCTGGCCCGGGTAGATTTTGTGGGGAGGGGGGGACACACGACTATCTCAGGTCCCCCCAGGAGCAGGTGCCTTTGGGTGATGTGGAGGTGCAAGTATGGGGGCACCTTCCTTGGTCTGGGAGCCCCTCGGTGGCTTTTCTGGTGAGCTTCCTGTGGGGAAACCCCTCGGGGGTGTGAGCAGCCCCTGGGGGTCCCACCGCTGTGGGATCCTGGTTCGGTACCACGAGCTGTCGTTAGCATCCGTGGGAGCAGGGCGGCGGGGGTCTGGTGATGTGATGACCCCCCCCTCAAAGAGCTCTGTCACGTGTTGGGCAGAGCGAAGAGAAAAGTAGGTGCCACTAGGATTTCTTTGTGGCACGCTGAGTCCTTTCCAGCCGTCCTCGGAATGGTTAATCCCAAATATTCCCCTCCCTGTGTGTTTGTCCTGCCGGGAACCGCTCTGGGGAAAACAGCCTGCAGAAATTGCAGGGTAGTTGCCTTTTTAAAAAAATAAAAAACAACCAACTAAATTAAATGAGTTGTTCAGAAATTGTACAGGCTGTAGGAGGCATTCTCAATAGAACAACAGGAATAGTCTGGATTTTATTTTAGATTCTTCTCTTCCCCCCCCACCCCCCCCACTTTTTCTTTTTCTTTTTTTGTTTTAATTTCAACCGCTAATTACAAAGTGCAGGCTAGAGGCTCGGCAGCGGCGGAGCCGGGGAGGAGGAGGAGGAGGAGACATTTGCGCTTGGGTGCGGAGAAAACAATTTCACCAACTGCTTATTTCAAAGAGGGGAAAGATCAAACGAGGACCCAGGTGACGGGTCCCCCGCTGCCATCGCGAGAGCTTTCGGTGCAGCCTCCTCGCTGCCGGGGAAGTTTGTACGTGCTCGAAAGAGAGAGGGGAGAGCCGAGGGGCTGACAGTTATTAGGGAAATGTCATCTTTTTTTTCTCGTGGCTTGCCAAATAAAAGCCCTGCCGCCCATGCCGTGGGCTGAGTAGTGTTTGGTGGCAGGGTGAGTCGGGTCTGGAGAGGATGAACTTTGAGAGGGTCAACTGTGGGGGTCGTGTTGGACATCATAAAGGCTGAGAGAGCTGGGACTCTTTAGCCTGGAGAAGAGAAGGCTGAGGGGAGACCTAATTAGTGCTTATAAGTATCTAAAGGGTGGTTTGAGGGAGGATGGAGCCAGACTCTTGTCAGTGGTTCCCAGTGACAGGATGAGGGGCAATGGGCACAAGCTGGAACATGGGAAGTTCCACTCAAATAGAAGGAAGAACTTATTTGGGGTGAGGGTACCAGAGCCCTGGAACAGGCTGCCCAGGGAGGGTGTGGAGTCCCCTTCTCTGGAGATCTTCAAGCCCCACCTGGATGCTGCTGAGTGATGTGCTCTGGGCAGCCCTGCTTTGGCAGGGGAGTTGGACCGGATGATCTCTAGAAGGTCCCTTCCAATACCAAAAATTCCATGATCATTGGCACAAAACCTCCTGTTGTAGGAGGAGACCACCGCGGCTCAGGGAAGACATGGCCTTCCCTGGGGTTGTAGGTGGATCCCTGTGGTGAGAGTTGTTTTTTTTTTCTGGGAATTCAGGGAAACTGAACCCTTTTTTTTTGTGGTTTTTCTTTTTTGTGAGTTCAGCCCTGGCCACATCAGGAAGCTGAGCCTGAGCAGCGTCCCGGTGTGAGGGTGTTCCTGTGAGTTCAGCACTGGCCACATCAGGAAGCTGAGCTGAGCAGCGTCCCGGTGTGAGGGTGTTCCTGCCGCTGGGCTGACTAACATCCACGCGGGGCAGGTGACCCATCTTTCCTCCTTCTCATTAGGCATTTGCTGATAATAACCAGGCCCTGGAAGGTGGTCAGAAGATAACCATCTCCGTGGGAGTGCGTGGCAGGGTGTTTATTTCCTGGGCTGCTCTCTTCACTCCGTGAGCATCACTGGTACTGAATGTTCTGGCAGGTTTTCCCTGCTGCCCGTGGGGAAGTCACAAGAAATAGGCCAGGCACAGATTTTTAGCTTCAATGTGACCTGTGTGTCCCTCTGGGAGTGTTCCTGTCCTGTGTTACTGCACTGTGGTGGAGGTGAACAGCAGCCTGTGGGGTGAACCCACAGCTCACTGGTGGGCTCCAGGGTCAACTTCTCTCTGTGTCTTGGTCCTAACGTCAGCTAGATGTTGGATGTGGGTGATGCTCTCAGAAAACAAGGTGTGTTGGGTTTGTAGACCAAGGAGCCAGGCTTTTCTCAGCTCCAGAACTGGCTGGTCTCTGGGCTGATGGCTTGGTGGGGTACGGTAGTGTGATGCTGGGGAGAAAACATTCTCTGCTGATATTATTATGGGAGGCCTGAGACACCACGAAAGCTGTGAATTAGTTGTGAAAGTGTTTTCAGCATCGCCCTGTTTTTGTCTCTGTGACCCCATTTAACCTCATGTTGGGACTCCCTCCTCATACACAAGAAAGATGAATTGTGTTTGGTGTTTTCTGCGTCACTCGGTCCTTCCCTTCTTGGCGCCCTTGTTGCTGCACGTGACTCCAAAAACTCTGATAGAAACAGCTGCTTCACTTCAACGCATTCCTTTTTACCCTTGCATCCCCAAATACAGAAGCGTTGAGAAGCTGAGGGTAAAGCTGAGTATAACCAGGCTTCACCGAGCTTCGTTATCCCTCTGAGAGGAGGGTGGAAAGAAACCCAACTGGATTTGTAATCGTTTGGGATGTGACTAACAGCACGAGCAGCAACCTCCCCAGGCAGCGACTTTGTTGGAAAACACCAATTTGTCGAAGCTAAAAACTTCCATGGGAATCACATAGGGTGGTTTTGTCAGGAATAGTTGGAGGGGTTTTTTTTTGGATCCGAGATGATAATATTTTGGGTCACAACAAGAAACCAAAGAGGCTCCCACCCCAAAGCAGATGGCCAGTGAGTCCAGCTGCTCGTGGCAGGGGAACAGCCCTTCTCTCAGCAGCCTCTTTGCCTGCTTGGTGACCACTAAACACCTCGGAGGCTCTGGTGGGGAGAAGGGCTCACTTCATGCACCGAGCAGCTCCAGCTCCTCAGGGATGCGTGGGCTCCTTGCACACCTGTGCTTCCATTCATTCAATGCGTGGGTGCACCGTGCCACGCTTCCCAAACCTCCTGCTCCTCCCCAAATAGGTTTGGGCAGGATCCAGTGGCTGGAAGCTCCTGCTTTGCCTGCTGCAGATCTCAGTCTGGGGAGCTCCTTGTCAGGAGTCCAGGCTCAGGTTTATTAGGAAAACGGGAGCAGGTTGTGCCTTGGTGCTTTCCTCCCTGCTGGGGCAGATGCCCTCTGGGATGGGGCTGACTTGCTGGAGAGCACCTCTGAGGAGAAAAACCTAGGAGTCCTGGTGGACAATAGGATGACCACGAGCTAGCAATGTGCCCTTGTGGCCAAGAAGGCCAAGGGCATCCTGGAGTGCATCAAGAAGAGTGTGACCAGCAGGTTGAGGGAGGTCAGCCTGCCCCTCTGCTCTGCCCTGGGGGGGCCCCATCTAGAGCACTGGGTCCAGTTCTGGGCTCCCCAGTTCCAGAAGGACAGGGAACTGCTGGAGAGGGTACAGCAGAGGACTACAAAGATGATTAGGGGCCTGGAGCATCTCCCTTACAAGGAGAGGCTGAGGGACTTGGGTCTTTTTAGTCTGGAGAAGAGAAGGCTAAGCGGGGATCTGATCAATGCTTATAAATACTTAAAGGGTGGGTGTCAAGAGGATGGGGCCAGTCTTTTTTCAGTGGTGCCTAGTGCCAGGACAAGAGGAAATGGGCACAAACTTGAACATAAGAAGTTCCATCTAAACATGAGGAGGAACTTCATTCCTGCGAGGGTGGCAGAGCCCTGGAAGAGGCTGCCCAGGGAGGTGGTGGAGTCTCCTTCTCTGGAGACATTCAAACCCCGCCTGGACACGTTCCTGTGCAACCTGCTCTGGGTGGACCTGTTTTGGGCAGGGGGGTTGGACTAGATGATCTCCAGAGGTCCCTTCCAACCCTGTGTGCTTCTGTGATTGTATGGGAAAGCTGCTGGGTTTGTGGTGGGGATGAAGGGATAGGGTCGCTGGACCCTGCGTCAAGATGTCCCCCCTCTTCTCCTGCGCCGCAGTCGCCTCGAGAGAGCTCCTAAACAGGAAACTGCCTCAAACCCGAGTGCTCCCCCACCGCCACCACCGCTGCCAGCGAGGCCCCTCGGTGACGGTTGCGCCGTCTCCGCTCGGGGCTGTCTGTTGTGTGCTGTTGTGTTTTCTCTCCCTAGTAACGTGCCAGCGGCTCCCTGGGGAGCAAGGCCAGCCCGCGGCGTGCAGCGAGCTCCGGGGCCTGGGATGTACACGTTCCTCAGGACATCTTGTCCTCTCGGCTTGCCTCACGTGCAGCTTTTGGTGGCCACCTTTTTGGCTCAGCAGCCAGCAGAGCCGAGCTGCTTCCTGCCTCTGAGAGTGGGAAATGGGGCTGGTGTCTCTTCTCTCCCCTTGCTTTTGGGGAATGGTTTTGCAGCAGGAATGGCTTTGCAGCCCCTAAGGAGGCTGGAGCTCAGGGGCTGCCTCCAAAGCTGGCAACGGAGTGCAGCAGTTGGCCAGCAGGCAGCCAGCCCCTCACCAAGCCCCTGCCTTGCTCTGGGCCTGGGCACACAATGGTGTATTGTGGGCTGGGGCTGGCACAGAGGGACGGGGAGAAGGTCCCTCAGGCTGGAAGGACAGGTCCTGCTGTGCTGCCAGTGCTGCCGTGTCCCCTCGCCAGGCAGGTACGGCGTGTGCCCTGGGAGAGGGGGGACAGTGAGGTGCCTGCATCTTCCTGGGTGCCTTCCATGTCCCTTCCCCAGCTCGGGGCTGGGGCTGGGCTCGCTGCTTGTTCCCCCCGAGGCTCACAAGCCGCCTGGCCCAGGGGCTTGTGTCTGGTGGTGTGGCTGAGCCTGTGGTGTAGGGACCTTGTCTGCTGCCCAAAGCTGTCCGCCCTGCTCGGGTGGATGCTCTGCACCACTGATCCTGGTGGAAACCCTCCGTGGAGAGCGAGTTTAGACCTGGTCCCTCTCCCACCTCCTGGCAAAGCTTCCCCTTCCCTGTGAACCCTGTGATCTGAGGGAGGGCTGGGGACCAGCTGCGCTGCCATTTTCATCAGGCAGCCTCCTCTTACTGCTCTTTCTTGCTGTGCTGATTTGCATTGACTCAGACTTCCTCGCTCACGGTGGCCTCAAAAGCCAAGGCGCTAAGCAGGGGAGTGACTGCGAGTCAAACGTCGTGATAGGGCACCGCTTGGGCCAGCTGAGACCTCAGCCAGTTTTGCCAAGCTCAGTCCATGCAGGTTTGCATGGGATGGAGGGATAAAATCCCTGCCCCAAAGTTTAAGGAGACAGACAGGAGGGAGACTGGCTTGTGGCATCCCTCTTATGCTGTGTTTTGGTGTGATTTCTGCTTGCGTGCCCTCTCTTTGGGGGAATTTGTGACAAGCTAGGGCTGAGCAGCTCCTGTGAGGGGTCAGTGCTGCTTCCAGCTCCCCCAGCTTTGCAATGGTCCCTTTGCTGGGAGCAGCACCCCCTCCCCGTGCCCAAGGTACCACAGAGCAGCAAGGCTTCTTCCAGCATCGTATTGCAGCAAAGCGCCTCCGCTCCCTCATCTCATCCCTCTGGCCCCTTTTGGTGGGAAAACAAGGCTTATGCCCCAGTCCCACTTGTGGAGAGCCCAGGACCGGTTGTGGTTTGGGGGTATGGTCTGTTTCACCCTGCTTTTCCCAGAAGCAGTGGGTGGTGTTGGAGAGGATGTGCAGAGCAGCCGGGTTTGAAGGAAACAGCCCTTCCGCTGGCCGGTCCTTCCCTTCTTGTTGCGAGCCATTGGCCACCTCCAGCCTTACTCAGCAGAGGAAGAGGGATCTGGATCTCCAGGAGAGGCTGTTCCTGCAGGACCTGTGCCATGAGCTGATGTCTCCGTGGAGGCAGGGCTGTCGTGAACACACAGCCCGGCAGCAGACAGTGGAGAATCCGGGCGGGATGCCCTCTCACAAGACTGAAATCCTTTTGGATCGTGGCTTGTTTCTCCTTTGCTGATCTGGGCTTTTTCCCCCACCTCTGGCTCCTGTGGCTGTGCAGTTCTGTGCATCCAGCTGTTCCCAGTTTATGGGTTTGGCTGGACACGTCCCCCTCCATCAGCTCCTCTCGCAGCCCGGGAGCTCAGCTTGTGGCTCTGCATCACCCACCATCCAGCAGCAGGAGCTGGAGACGGGAGACTGGGAGACGCTTGGTGTCACCCAACCCAGCCCCGGGGCTGTGCAGGAGTGGGGACACAGCAGCCATCTCCTCCCAAGCCCTTGGTGTCACCTGCAGGGCCCATGTCAAACCTATGGCAGGAGCGTCCTGGATTTCATGTGCTGGGTGGCTCAGGGTCCCATCACCAAGGTGAGCATGTACTGGGGACACATTTATGTACTTGACTTTTTCTGAACTGGGACCAGTTTCCCACAGCATTGGCAGCACTGGCTTTTTCTGCAGACCCAGCTGTAAAATCCTTTGGGCTCTGTGACCATCCATCTGTACGCCCGTGGCACCCTGCAGCTCCTGTCCCAGCTGGGGTTTTGTGGTGCTACTGGGATACAGTGAATATTGAGGGAAAGTCTGTCCAGGACAAATCTGAGATTCTCCAAGCAGAGCATCATCCTCTGCTTTAAAATGTGGTTTTGTACATTTTTTGCATGATACTTCTACGTAGATCATATATATATATAAATATAGTATGTAAAAGTTGTTTGTTTTGTGTTTTTTTTTTTTTAAACAAGCAAACAGCAATCTTTTGCTCTGTCATCACTTGGAGAAGGATTTAATTTTGAACTTATCAAAACTTCAGGCAGAGTCTATGGAAAGTTTTGGCCTGGGAGGGGAGCAGGTCTGGATTCTCCAGAAGGAATAAACTCAGGCTGGAAATGCAAAGGTTTCCATCCAATGCGGAAGGATTGAGTCTCTGCATAAAAAGAGCAGAAACAGAAGCCTGAGCTGCTTCTCTTGAAACACGGAATTCAGATGGGCTTATTTCTAGTGCCTTTCAAACACAGGGGTCAGGGGAACTGGGCTGGAGTTGTCAGCTGAAATGCAATAAAATAAAGTGTATTGAGCTCAGCTAAAGCCTGTAGTAAATGCAGGTGAACCTTGTGGCCCTTCACCCTCCAGTAACCACTGGAGGGAAAGGAAAGGTTTCTGTTGTTTTCATTGAGCTTGTCCCTTTGATTGAAAGCTTGTGTTTCTGAAACTCACTTGTAAATGCAGAAACCCTCTAGAAATGAAATGGTTGCTTTCATGTTTAAGACAGGAGCTCGGGTTTGGCAGATGAGGCCAGAGAGGTGTTATGAGCTCTCCTCTGATTTACACGTGTGCTGAAACTTCTTTTTTTTTTTTTTCCTGTAACTGAACTGCTGTGAGAGGTCAGGGTGTTGCAACAGGAAGCCTCTGTCTGTGTGGGCATGTAAATGTGTGTGCACAAACCCCCTTGCACGCCTGTGCACGCTTTCCTGTGCAGGGGGGGATTCATCTCGCCCAGCATCTTCCCCAAAATGTGTCTGTCCAACACCAGGCCAAGAAGTCCTTGTCCTGTTTTATACACCATGACAAAAAACTCTGTGCTGTAGAGAGGAAGGAATTGGCTGTCACCTGGATCAGCTTTGTCCTGATCTTCCCCCTCCTATTTTTGCTCACTCCCCCATCAATACATCCCCCCCTCCCCGCCAGCTGCTTTCCTGCCCTAAAAGTGTTGTGTTGGCACCTTGGCCAACAATTCAGGGCTGGGTAGAAAAGGTCCAGGAGCTTGGAAAAGCCAAGTAGATCTGTTCCAGGACCAACATGGAAGTCCAAGTGTCGCCAAAAGCAAAATATCTGCTGAGCCCTTCTGCTGCGTGAAAGCACCCAGTGCCACAGCCCATTCCCGTGGGTGCGAGGAGCCGTGCGAGGGCTGTTGGAGCAATCCCATGAGTGGCACCGTGTGATGGTGGGCTGGGAGCCCGGGGACATCCTGAGCCTCACTCACCCCTCTCTCGCATCCCCCAGGTTGCCATGACAAGGCGGTGCTGCTCTACGAGTACGTGGGGAAGCGGATCGTGGACTTGCAGCACACGGAAGTACCGGATGCTTATCGAGGGAGAGGAATAGCCAAGCACCTGGCGAAGGTATGGCCTCAGCCACCCCTTGTCCCCTGGGCAGAAGCTGTCACTGTCCCAGCTGTGGCTGGTGACCCTGGCTGAAGCCAGGCCCCATCGCACTGGTGTTTCCCCGCGGGAGCCATCCTTGCTCTGATGGGAGATAGGGCTGGCTGGTGGGGCAGATGGAAATCCCTGGACAGATATTCCTATTTCTGGCAGTGAGAGGGGCTGGGTGAGTGCCAGCACGGCCAGCTGCTTGCCCAAGCTTATCCCTTTCCTCCTTACAGCAACCAGCCCCCGTGCCCACCTCGCAGGGGCTGATGTAGTACCCCTCCTGGGGGCTGGACCCCCTCACTTCAAAGATTGAAGGCCCTTGTGAGCTCTTTTCCTGCCTTTTGAGGTCTGTAGCCACGCAGGAAGGGCTGAGGTGCCACAAGCACAGTGGTGGGGGGGACTGTGGGGTGATACTTTGGGGTCACAGCTGCTTCCTGGCCCCATAATCCAGGGCAAATGGGTGACAAAGGTGGCATTCAGGTGATGTGGCTGGGTCACCTGCAGTGCAGCATCCACCAGGCATTGAGGGTTACCTGGGCGTCTCCCATCCCTCTGGTTAAACTGGGGACCCTGTGGTGGCTGTGGCAGGATGGCTGTGCTCTTCCCCCCAGCCCTCTCCCTCTGCCTGCCTCGCACAGTGGGTACATGAGGGCAACCTGCTGCTCCCCCATCTTTGCGCAGGGTACGGGGGGTCTGGACCTCCAGGAGGCCGCAGAGGAGAGCTCAGGCTGGGGGTGCTGGTTGTAACCTGTCTGTCCTCTCCGGTTGGTTGCAGGCAGCTCTGGACTTTGTGGTGGAGGAGGACCTGAAAGCTCACCTGACGTGTTGGTACATTCAGAAATACGTCAAGGAGAACCCACTGCCGCAGTACCTGGAACACTTGCAGCCTTAAGGCAGGACTGCTCTGACACCAGCGCGCCTGTCCCTGACTGTTCAACGCGGCCTTCGCTTCTCTGCGGTCTCAGGAAACCCCCCTCCCATGCTCACAATTCCCATTTTTTTTTTAAAGCTCATCCATGTGGTGCATGAGTGTGGGCACCTCCTCCTCTCTGCCCATGGGTGAGCATGGCTACGGCCCTCAGGCCAGGCTGGCCGTGGGCACACACGGTGCCCCCCGGTGCTCTTCTTCCCAAGCCACGGAGTGGAAGAGGATGATTTTTCCACCAAACTCCATCACAAGACCAGGGGATGACTTGTGCTGCGCCTTTTTCTCTCCCCTCTGCTGGGTGCCAGCTGTGAACTTGCTAGGGGATGTTGGTTAGGGGTGGTTGCGGGCTACCAGCCCCCCTTTCCTCCCAGCAGCTGGGGGAGATGCTGTGGATTAAGCTTTGTGGGACAGAGGGAGATGCTGGAGGAGCCTCAGCCCCCTGGCAGGTTCATCCCTTGTGGCATCTGCTGGGCACCAAGCCTTGCCCAAACCCACTTGGGGCACAGGTGAGAACATGTGGGACGTGGTGGTGCCTCAGGGGCTGTGCTGCACTGGCTGTGGAGATGCTGGGATGGTGACACCTTCGAGCCTAGAGACAGGAGCCATGCGAGGAGTGGGCTTTGGCCACGGGGGCCACAGCAGAGCATATGCAATGTGAGCACACAGAGGAAGAAAGGCAGCTGAGTTGCAGAAGATGCTCCCTGGAGATGCCAGCTCCTGCCCAGCCTTCTGTACATAGTCCTGGCGTGGCATCCCCGCAGAGTCGCCATCGTTCCTGTCTCCGATTCCTGCTCTTGGTGTTGTCTGTGCTGGTGTGGACACAGCCTGCTCAGGAGAAGAGCACCAGCCCCAAGGGCCAGCCCTGGCCTAAGCAATGAGGGGACATCCCGTGCTTTTGCAGGCACCAAGGTGGCTTTCTGCAGCTGAAGAGGAAGGCTCCCCCCATCTCCCTCGACTGCACCCCTGTCTGCACCCCAGATCATAAGGCCTGAGCCATCATCGCATCCTGAGAGCAATGAGGGTAAGGCCTCCAGGACCTGGTCCTGGCCCATCTCCAGGGCTTCATGCTAGAGCCACCTGCCTCCATGTGGATGCTGATCCTTATGGCCTTTGGAAAGAAGCCCCAGCTCAGGGCACGACCCGTCTGCTCACTGGCCTCCGAGCCCTGGGTGCTGGCAGCAGCAGGGCTGAACACCCTCACGTTGCGCTGTTACCTCTGCGGGTGATGACCCCGTAGCACAGCTCAGCGTTGCCACAGTCAGATGTAGAGGTAACACCGTGACGGCAGGGCGCTGCCTGGCTCCAGCTTGCTGCCTGTCCTGCCTCACCCAGGCTTTCCAGGGCCCGAGCTGGACCCCAGAGCATCTCCCCACCAAGCTCTCAAGATTTTGCAGTGTCCCAGGGCTGGGCTGAGGTGGAGGAGATGGTGCTCCTGGCACACCAGCCACTGGGGGCCGCAGCCAGGCAGAACGAGCTAAAGAGCCTTTCACCTGGAGGCCAAATCCAGACCTACCTTATCTCAGCAGGGACTAAAGTTTACAATCTGTGCCACGGACCGAGTGAAGCCCCGGCCAAGGGGCAGCTCAACCCTCTCCTGCAGCCCAGTGCAAAGTCCACAGAGGCAAAGGCAAAAGTTCCTGCAACCGTCTCTCCTGGATGGGTTGGTCAGAGATGGAGACCCTGCGCCTGATCTCAGCCAGGAACACCCTGAGATGTTCCTCCTGGCCACTGGCTCGAGGTGAAGCCCTGCTGCCTGCCTGTGCTTTGTGGCTGCCCACCACCAACATAACACAGTCCTCTGCCTACAGGCTTGAGTAAAACCTCCCAAACTCCATCCCTGCCACACCGCAGGCTGTGAGACCCCTGCCTGGGGAGGGACTTGTGCCTGGTGGCAGACCCATCTCCAGCTTGTGCTGCTCAGGAAAAGCATCAGGCTCAGCCCTGCCACTGCCTCATGTTCCTGCCCTCTTGCTGCCTATTTCAGCCTGGCTGCGAGCTTCTGGATGGTTTAGAGGGACTGGGAAAGGATCACAGGTAAACAACTAAAGAAAAGGGGTTCAGGAAGAAATCTGGGCTGCCAAATGTTCACTCTTTAACATGCAAAAAACACTTCAACGTCTAGTTCCAGGAGCAAGTCTGGCACTGTTATAGCCAAGTGATAACAGAACCGTCCCTGCTCTTGGTCCCAAAGTGAAGCTGAACTGTCTCCTCTCCTGCAAGCCAAGATAAGACACCGTTGTATCTTTGTCACAGCAGGGCTGGGTGCTTGGAAGAGGTGTGTGCCTGGTTGCCTCATGGGAGCAATAGCGTGAGCCCAGCGCTGCGAGCCTCTGCCCTGGTTTTGTGCTCATCTCCACTGTGTGACAGATCCCAGGAGTACCTCATCGTGTCTGCTGCATGAGAGCAGCTCGTGGAGGGTGTGCTGGGGTCGCTGCACCAGCACCGTCCCAGTGTCCAAACCCGGCCCTGGAGCCCTTCATGCTGCTCTGGCAAGAACCTCGTGCTTCCCAGCTCTGGATCACAAGTGGCAACTGCTGCCTTAAATCAGGCACAGCACACAGTTTTGCTGCTGCTTCCCTTCGAGGTGCTACAATCCCTCTGGTGTCTGACCCGACGGAGACGTGTGCCAGTGTCCGTGCCAACCGTTTCACTGCTGTACCTCCGCCCTGGCCTTCCCTTCCCTGCGGTCTTTGAATAGCAAAATTCTTCATCAATCAATAGCAATACCCACAGGTCACCAGTCATGCCACGGTCCACAGTGCTCCTGTGATCTGGCACTGCTGGGCAGGAGATGGCATGGGGTCCCTCGGCATTGGGCAGCCCTTCTTCCTCTCTCTTCACCAGCTGCCCTTTCTCAGCTTGTCTCTGCAGGATGGAGCTTTGAGTCCTGTGTTGCTCCTTGGTGCTGACTAAGCCTGGAGGAGTTGGGGATCTTGGACTCTCTCCAGCAACAGCTGTGTGGAAGTGGTTTGGTTGAATATTGAGGTCCCCCGAGCCCATTTGAACTACAGACCTGGGTGGTTGGGGAAATGCAGATTGCTGTCAAACCTGCTTCCACATCGCCCGACTTGAAACACCCCCCTCCCTCGTCCCCTTTCCAGAGTTGTCTTCCTCTGTCCAAGGTTTCCATTCTGTTGAATTCAGTGGTTACGATGTGCCTTTCCTTCTCAGGACCTGTTACAAACGACCTTTCTGCTTTTGTTTATGTCTAACATTTATCTTTATCCCTCTCTCTTGTCATACTATAAAACATGAACATATTGCATGGAATACAATACAATAAAAAGTGTGGCTTAACTGACCCGCAGTGGTTTGCTGGGTGGGGGGCAGGAAGAGGTGGTTGTAGGATCAGGGGACCTTGGGCATCCTCAGCCCTGTCACCGCTGGGCTGGGTCGCTTTGGCAGAGAGCCCGTTTCACAGCTCCTGTCAAAAACAACGGCGCTCTCTAGCCCATATCCAGGGTATGATTTTTGCTGTCTCATTGCTGCATATTAATTTTCTACATAAATGTAAACTATCTTTTTCTCATCCCTGAAAGCACATCCTCTGACAAATCTAATCCCGCGTCTCTTGGACAGTAGTGTGTCTATGTCTTGAAGGTGTGTGAACAGGCAGAAGCCGAGTACGGCAGCTACTCTCCTACTGCCTAATCTTCCCCTCCAAAAAATGGAGAAAATGCTACTTCTTTTCCTCACGAGGAAGAGGATCTTGTGCAAGAAGGACCCCATCCAGGTGGTGAAGGTGATGGAGGGTCTGAAAGACCCTTGCTCCTATTGCAAATTAACAGGAAACCATGGGCTGAAGGTATTGAAATTTATTTCAGGTCATGGGGCTGGCTGACCTCGTGATGATTGTGTAGAGCTTGGGGTGAGTGGGATCACAACTGGTTCCTTTCTTTTGCTGGCTGATCCCCTCCTGCTCCCTGGTCCTGCCTTGAGATTTCAGGCCAAACAGTCTTTGGAAGTCATCCTGCAAAGGCAGCCTCTGGCAAGCAGGCGTTCGGTGTTTGCACTCATCAGTTTAAGATGTTGGAAAACATTAAGGCATGAAAACATTTGAATAGCCAGCCCATGGAGTTGTTCCCTGCTGTGCAGGGCAGGTGACTCAGAGGAACACAAGGCACTTTTCTGCTGGGCACTGGGCTCCCAGCACGTTTACAGCAAGCCACCAGCACGTCCCAGCAAGCCACCGGAGGCTGCGGCCGGAGTTTCGATAGCCAAAAACGCCAGGGCTGGATAGAAGGGGCACAGCTTATTTACAGTTATGATTTGATCCAATGTGACAAGTGGCCCCTGGGCTGCAATTTGAGGAGGCAGGAGCATGGGTTTTGCTCCTCCCAAGAGACAGGGCGGTGGGTTTGGGCTGTAGCACGAAGCCGGGCTGTTGCTGGTTGGTAACACGCTCTGTTTACATTCCACATTCCAGACAGTCCGATGCTCCGGCCTGTCCCAGCGATGCCGCCGCTCGGCTGCACGCTCTGCCAGGCTGGGCACGCTTCCCAAACACCTCTTGTTCCTGCAAAGGCACCGTTCACCTCCAGAGAAAGAGCTGACCCCCAAATTACAGCTGAGAAAACAGGGGTGGGGGAGGATGCTGCAGTCTGGCAGTGTGGCCTCGCGGCGCCTGGTGAGGCAGAGGCAGCCATGGGTTTATTCTGTTGAGTGATGTGACATCACTTGGAAGTAATGTTGTCAAAAAGAGGCTTTTTTCTAGGAATGGGAGATGCAAAGACAGCGCCACTCCCTTCTCAGGCTGGAGGACGAGTCGTGCTGAGGACAGGGTACCTCCAGGAAAGGGGGGGGGTTGTGGGGCAAGGAGATGCTGTTTGTAAAGGGAAAACTAATTCCTGAGAAAAAGGCAAGTCTCCTGGGAGGAGTCAGAACTGGGAGCTATAGAGAACCTCGGGAGGCACAAGGACAACCCCAAAACCCCCCCAAAACCTCCATCATCAACTGCCACTGGATCAACAGGAGCTGGGAAACCTCAAAGAGTGGCAAATATGCATGTAGTTTTCTAGTGAAGTGTTTGGCTATAAACTGTTGCACCTCCTCAGAGAAGCCGAGCCTCCCCATTATCTGCTCCTCGGTCAGAACTGATGAAAGGGGTCGAATTGACCCCACAAGGCCCATTCCCTCATCCCCGGGGAGGTGCTGCTCTGAGGAGACTCTCCATCCCTCCTCCGCCGGCGACAACGAACCGCGTGTTTCTTTTTCGAGCAGTAAAACAAGGCGACGCTCCGTCCCCGGAGGATTTCTGCACCTCGGCAAGAGCTGCCCCCGCTCCCGTCCCACAGCCATTCCCCAGGCCCGGCCCAGGCCGCTTCGCCCGCAGCGGAGGCCGCATCCCCGGCCGCACCCCCTTCATGGCGGGGCCGCGGGGCAGGCCGGGACTCGCCTCCGCGCTCCTCCCATAGCCGGCCCCGCTCCCTCTGGAGCTCGCTAGGAGCAGAGGCCGAGCCCGGGGCGTCGGGGCTGCTCTGCCCGCCGGAGCCTAGCACTGGTGACGGGGGGCCCTATCCCCACTCCCGCCCTGATCCCCGCCGCCCCCACACCCTCCCGGGGGGACTACGCTTCCCAGAGGCCCCTGCGGCAGGGTGGTGGCGCGGAGCACTGTGGGACTTGTAGTCGAAAAGTGCGTTCGTGCCGCTCCCGCTGAGTTGTTCCAGCTGTCCCCGCGAACTACATTTCCCGTCGGGCGTCGCGGCGGGCCCGGGGTCTCTTGGCGGAGACATTTGCGAGCCGAGTGTCTCCAAGATGGCGGCGTGGGGAAGGAGGCGCGCTGGCCCCGGCAGCACCAACAGCGGTGGCGGCCGGGAGAGGTGAGCCGCGACCCGGGTGGAGGGCGCGGGGCCGCTGGGGCGTCCCGGGCGGGCAGCGAGCGAGAGGAGGTGGGCTGCAGCCGCTCGGGGCTCCCCGCGACCCCGGGGCAAGGGCGGGGGCCCCGCTGAGGGGAGCGTGGCCAGGCAGGGCGGGTGAGGGACGCGGCCCCGCTGAGGTGGGGTTGGGGCGGTGGGGCCGGCCGGGCCCGGCGGTCTCCCGGTGCAAGGATGGGCCGGCGGAGGGGGGGTTGAAGCCGGGGAAGGTCAGCGCGGCCCGCGGGGTGGCGGTGGTGGCGGCGGCCGCAGCCCTTCCCGCCGCGGGGATGCGGGGCCGGGGTGGAGGAGGGCCAGCCCTGGGGAGGCTCCTTCCACGGCTATTTTTAAAGGCGGGTGAGGGCAGCGACGAGTCCTCCAGGGTGACCTCCTTCTGCCGGCGGCCGCCTGGGGGGTCAGGGCCCAGCAGCTGCGCTCCCCGGGTCCGTGGGGCCGGGGCCGGGCGGCGGCGGTGGCCCGTCGTGTGGTGGCAAAGAGCTCTGTAACGCTCCCTCTTTGCCTCTGTCAGGACGGAGGAGCAGCTAGGACGTGCTGGAACTACCCACCGAGTAGCTGTAGAAGTTTTGGGGATCGTAACTTTAAAACAGGAAAAAAGAGGCAGAGGAAAATCTCGTTGAGCTACTCTTAAAATCCGTACGCACAGTTCTTTACCTGCTTAAAATGTCTGGTTAAACCCTGTATTTCCTTACGTTGGTGTTTTCCCCGTTTTGCCCCAGGGCTGACTGATGTAACCAGCAGCTGTTGAAAGCTGCTGGGTTTTAGGGTGAGGAGTTTTTCTTTTGTCCAGTCACCTTACCGAGAGGCTCTTGAGATCTCTCTTAATTTTTTTTCCTGCGGCTTTTGCTTCATTTTGATCCCTAGCTGTAATTCCACAATATTCTCTTTGATGGTGTTGAACCTACGTAGCCAAGGAGAGCTGCCAGTAGCCCTTAAAATTCTGGTGCTAATGTGAATTGCAGGAATGCTGTCTGCGTTCAGGGAATTTAAAAGTAATTGAACTGGAAGAGCCAATGGAATTACTGCATCAGTGTAGTTTATGTAAACAACTAAGAATACCACAGGGCTCGGTAAAGCTGTCTGTGCCCCGTGCTGGCACCTGCCCCAGCCCTAAGCACACAAGGTGTGGAGTTTTCATAGGGTAGACCTGTCCTCCCAGCAGAAGTGAAGAAAAAAAAAATAAAATATGGAAAACAGCGCTTAATAACTTCAATGAAAATGATTCTCCCAGGATGAAAATTCATGCAGACTTAAAAGTGAGTTGTTGCCTTGTAACTGAATCTGTGAACTGAATAATAATCTAATTGTAATTTTGAGGCGCCTTTTTAAGCAGTGATTACTCTTGATCTTATGATCAAAAATACTTATTCATAAACATGAGTTACTTCACGAACCTGCTGCATATGTTATTTTTTCCTTTGGCAATGAGAAGTATCCGGCGAAGTATAAGAAAGCACAGAAGCGACATGGAACAGCAGATTGATCAGCGTTTCAGAATCGTTATCAAAAGATGGTGGTCCTTTTAGGTGTCATCCTGCACGAACGTGATGAAGGATCATGCTCCTAATAGGTGTTGGGTGATGTCAGCCCAGTACTACTTCTTCCTCACAGCTGCAGAGCTGGAGATACGCATGACTGGGCCTTTGCTTCTCTCCACCTCATCCTAAATCACACCTACCAGTCTTGTTTGACTGCTGGCAACACCGGTTGTGTAGAAGGCAGCGCTGACAGACCTGATGTCATCAAATGATGACATGTGCTTTTTATACAGTGAATACAAGTTTCTTACACTGGGCGGGATTCTGGTCCAAAGACACATTCCTTTGAGCTGAATATGCTAATCCAGCTTTCCTTATAAATGAGCTGCTTCAAGGAGTTTTTATAGTTGTCAGCCAGTTAGTCTAAAAGGCATCTGTGTGTTGGGAGGTGGTGTGAGGAGATTCAGTAGTGAATAAAATACTGTCTGCTTTTAGACTAGGCCAGCTTTCATTTAAAAAAAAAAAAAAAAAAAAAAAAAAGAAAAACCCAGCACATTATCTGTGGAGACTGTATCCCTTCATAAACGACTTTATTGATAGAAGGAACTCTGTAATTGGTCAAAAAGTGCTTTCCTCAATAGGACTAAATGTAAGGACGTTAATTTCAAAGGATGTTGGCTGTGAACTCCAGCTGGCGCTCTGCTGGTGAAATAATAAGGTTAAACAAAATAGCCCAAAACACTGAAGAGAACCAACTAAATATTTGCTTTGCTTCATTCTGGATAGACTCTTTAATGGAGACTGTCTAAAGGGAATTGTTAATCTGCGGACCAAAACAACTTTTTTATACAGAACAGACACTGAATTGTACTTAGTGTTTTTGTATAAAATTCAGCCCGATGACCGCCAGGACACAAGACAGAATGCCATTTGTTCCCCCGGGAGATGTTCTAACAAACTCCAGCAAGAACAGCTTTAATGTCATCACCGCTGCTCGTATTGGCTTCTCTGCCCCCTTAAAGAGGTCTCTCCTCTCGCTACCTGCACTGCTCAGATTTCTGGTACTCTGTTTGCTTGCAGCAATGATTGACCTATTTCCATTAGCCTGGCTAATCATTAGTTGACTTAAAATTGACACCTCTTTTTGTTCTGGTGGCGGGAGTTTTTTTTTATTATGGTCTGGTGCTGTTTTCCTTAGCGTTGTCTTCGTTTGGTGAGGCTGTTTGAAGATCTCACCAGTGTTCTCTTGTTCTCTTTCCTGTTTCTATTTAAGGTATATCTTTGGAACAGGAGTCTTGCTTTATTGCTGCCATTTTGCCCTTCTTCCTCCGCTTTAATGCGTGCACTGATGACGACCTCTTCAGAGTGGCCTTTTAGAAGCCACAGGCCTGGCAGCCGTGGCTAATGGCTTGAGATTGGTAGATCATGTGGATGTTCTGCAGAGAAACAATTCTTCAGGTGCTTAAGCTGGGATGTGTTAGTGCGTTCTCTGTGCCCTGTCCTGGAGCTCTCTTGAGTAGGAAAATACACTTGAATATGACTTCAAGGTGGACTATTTCTGCTGAATATTAAAGCCAGACCACAGCTCCTTCCTTAATCTTGATATGAAATTAAATTTCAAGAAGGATTTATGTGAGGGGAGGGAAGTTTAGGTTTTGAATTTGTCACGCCTTGACTTTCTTGACTGACTTAGGCTTGGCTGAGATGCTAGTGATGGCCCCAGACACTGTGCTTTGGCCATCAGTAATGTCCTTTTCCTGCAGTTCACTTCCACAGCCAGCGTGAAGCCTCTCTGATGTGTTGCTGGACTAGATTTTGTGCGTGTGTGCCGCTTGTGACAGGGGTTATCATGCTGCTGCAAGCCTCTCTTTTTGTTTTTTTTCAAACCTAATAATCAGACACTCATTTACAGTTAATTTGAATGCACGTTTGGTGCTCTGAGCAATACCTGTTGTCCAAGAACATTATTCTTTTTCAAAAAAAACCAAAACTTGACTTGCATGTTGTGGGAGGGGTTTAAAAAGAACTTTTTTTTTTTTGCACAGAACTGCACCTGTGCTTTGTGCAGATTGAGATTGTTTCTAATCGTGATTCTGAACACTTTGCAGATCTGAGATAGTTGGACGACTCGAAACTCTGTCTGGGAGATCAAGGAACGCCGTTAGGCTGAGGGCAAGGAACTCGTGAGGCTCAGTCATTCTCTCCTGCGAGTGGACAGTGGCAGAGGGATGCTGGGGTTCCTTCCAGGGCGTTGTCATCTGCCCGGCTTTCAGCGCTCTCTTCATTTGTTTCTCTTTTTCCCCAGCTGGCACTTGGCAAAACTTAAGGTCTTTTCACATTGGGTGGCATTGTGCCTCCTCTTTAGAAAGGTATTTATTTCTTCATCCGCAACAACTATTCAATTGAAACATATTTAACAGTCTGGCTGCTGTTTTCAGGAGGCAGCCAGGAAACTTCTTCCAAGCAGAGAAATGGAGCTGCTTTGAGGGCTGGAACTGGGAAACTGCTGGAGCTGCTATTGTTCAGCCAGTGCAGCACCCCCTCTCCTGCTGCCCTCTGATATTCCCATGTTAGGAAGATAATCCAAATGTAATTTGAAGCTTGCCCTATAGCGAAGACAGACACTTCTGCCCCTCCTGCTGGTGGTAGCTCTGTGAACGACCGATTCCTTATTTATAACTTTGGCAATACCCAAATTTTACATCAGTGATTTTTAAATGATTTTCATCTTGCTGCGCTGGGGAGTTGAGAGAACTGTCACATTCCCCCGTCTGCGCGTTCGTTTGGCACCAGGAAGGAGACACTTAAAATTTCTCAAGTATAGAATGCGTGAAGCTGCAATAGAATAAACTATTTGGATATAAGCGTCAGAACTATTCTTGCAGAGCAGCTGTACAGCTTTTTAACTTAGCCCTCTTTTTTCGGGGTGGGGAGACAGATCCTGGAAAATCATTTGATTGAATAATATTAACAACTGCTTTTAGCTTCTGGCCTATTTAGTAAATAACTTGCTGGGGTTCTGCACGTGTGGCAGCGTTTTATGACTTCTGGAACTAGATCCTCTCCTGACACTGGTGATTTATTATTCTTTTAAGTAAAATGGAATTTATATAAAATCATTACACTTCACAGCCAGCGGATGCCAGCTTGGAGTTGTTTGCGTGGCTCTGCATTTTTGTTTGTCATTGCCGAGGGGTGGGGGACAGGCTCCAAAAAGCAGAGCCACACTCCCAGTGCCTGAGCAAATCCAGTTGCTTTGACTGGATTTATTCGTGTGCAGCTGCTGGGTTCAATTGAAAGGCTGTGTCAGGAGAGATTGCCTCTGAACATTGAAGTACTCAGTCCTTCTCTGTGTGTCGACGAGGCCTCAAACCTTCTCAGGGCCACCTCTCTCATCTGTGTCTCTTTCTATATCCTCTGAAAACAAACCAGTTTTCAGCTTTCCACCTCCAGGGGCAGCCAGTTCTTGTGTGGAAATAATATGTGAGAAACCCTGCTTCCTCCGTTACAGAAATGGAGTTTTTCTGCTCGTGTTGCCGGCGTTTCGTGTGTCCTATTGTTTGAGCAGTTAATTTTTCATTCTTTGCCCTTTGTTTTTGGATTTCCCATTTTGCCATTTGCGGCTTCAGCACTGTGACAGAGATTTATTCCCATATTAGAGGACTAATTTGGAGAAACAGCGTAGTTAGGGGGCAGACCCTATCAGGGATGAAGCCTTTCTGTGGTTTATTTCCAAGTGATTTTTCAACAGAACATATTTTATGTTTTGCTTGTTTTGCCTTAAAAGGGTTGTGCTTTTCTTGACTTTATTGTTATAAAGCCCCAGAGCCTGGCAAGCCAAAAGATTCCAGAAGAGATGGACAGTGCTGCCTCTGGCCAAAGGCTGGGGTTCCTGCTCTCCTTGAGAGGTGGCTGTTGCTTGTGATACGGCTCCGTGTAGGTTATAGTGAAAGGAAAGAAGGGGTATTCAGAGGAAAGAGCAGGCAAGACCTGGGTGAGGAGAAATGAGGCTGATAGGTTAGTGCCACCTCTCCTGATGCTGGAGAAATCCCATGTAATGTAGTTACTTCACTTAATTCCTAGAGGTGGAAGCTGAGTTCCCCACGGCTCTTGCCCAGGCAGAGAAATGGGCTTGCTTCACCCTTGTTTTCCCAGGGTGACTGGGCTATTGTGCTGCTCCTAAACCTCTGCAGAGTTCTTAGTTGAATTTGGATTCTGCATCTCTGTTTTGCAGACCCACGCTGCGTGTTCCTAAGTGTTAAAAAGAGCTGAAAACGTTCCTTGGTAGGAAATACTAATTTTATCTGGAGGGTTGTATTAGCACCGGGGCAGCTTCCAGCCTGAAAACGCCTTTGAGCAATAGCTTTTCCCTGAAGTCATTATCCATTAGTAAGTGGTTTCACGTAGTCTGGTGGTGGTGGTGTTTTACAGAGTTACCTTAAGTCTCAGCATGTTGTCTGTAATGAAAGTGGAATTTTTGATTTGGAAGAAGCTGCACTTGGAACAGTTGTCATCACCAATCCTTGGCAGAAGCCATTACCAGCCGTGTCCTTAATGTATCAGAGCAGCACCTGGTTAACTAATTCTTTGTTAGAGACTCCCTAATGTTACCTGATACATTTAGTTATTTAGAGGTGTAGTACTCTCTATAATTTTTATATAGATGCTGCCCTTCAAAATTTTTCTTTAAATACTTGCCCATTCACTACAGAATGTCAGAGCCCACCTCATCCTGTGCTGAAAGGGTTAATTGTCATTTTCCAAGCAATGTCTGACAAGATGATGACCTTGAAGAAGCCCTTGGCATACACAGCATCCAGGTGGAATTTTATTTTTATTTTCTACCCGTGAGCAGGCCAAAAGGGAAATGAACTGCAGAGAACTCAATAACTATCTTGTAAGTTGAGTTTTCCTTGTAGTTTCTATAAATTCCAGCCAGACTTCAATGAAACTGCTTATTCTCTGCTGGTGCATCTTGGGTCCTGCTGTTTGATATGTTTGCTGCCGTTCTCAAAAGCAGCTACTTCTGGCAACAGCTTGTAATTTAACAATATTCTTAATTACAGATGGCCACCGCACGATACCCTTTGCAGCATGAGCAGAGCTGCACGTTAAGGATAATGTCTGGGAACACGGCAGCTTGCAAATGTGTGCTTTTCTTCCTTATTTTCCAGTGCATGCACAGAAGTACCATTGTATTAATGGAGCAAAAAGTGCTAGTTTCATTCTCCATCTCAGCAGCGTCTTGCTTCCTGATACTGGGAGGGTGTAAATGCTGTTGGGATGAGGTTGTTTTGTCTGCTGTGATTAGGTCAAATATGTGCGATTTGTTCTCCTTCTGCTAAAGGAATCTGCCAGATATTTTTATCCTCGAGAGGCCACGTGCTCAGTTTTGCTCTAGTTAGGCACAAGTATGTCAGAAATAGTTATTTCTTTGGCTTAGAAGGGAGGATTTTGCCTTGTTATAATAGATGGGCTTTTACCCTTTCACAGAGCAGGTAAACAGTCATAATCTTATTTCTTAGTAGTCTGTGACATTAATGTAGCTGCAGCTGAGATGATGTGTGTGAAGTGGGTGGAGGGAAAGTGGAAATGGATGTGATTTTTAGGTAGTTAAAAGCTGTTATTGAAATGGGGGATGTACAAGTCTTGTGAGTCCCCTGTCAGTAGGGATCCTGCTCCGAGGTAAAGCGAGCAGCTCTTTCTTCGCTGTTAAAGCCCTAGCTAAAAAAAAAATGTTCCTTTCTTGCTTTGCTGTGCCCTATTTCAGCAGAGAGAGTGAACTGTTCTGTATCAGGCTGAGTGCTCTGCCACCTTTTTCACCTTCACTTCAGCAACGTTTCCTGGCCATCCTTGCTGGATTTACTATGGAAGACCAAATAGCAAGTGGCGAGGAGGTAGCTACTGTGGGGAGAAAGCAAATGGCTTCATCGGAAGATGCTTCCTCTCTTAAATCCTTCCAGTGCAACTTGCCCTTGTGGTGGATGAATTACTAGTTCCACTTTCTGTGAAAAGGCCTTAAATCTGTACGGTTCATTCATCCATCCAGTTTGGTTGTGAAGGTGTAGTATTTAGAGTATCTCTAGAGAAACTGGTTAGTTATTGGTGTGAGGAACCATTTCATATTCTGTTTTCTCAAAATGTTCTAGTTCCTCCAGGTTAGGAAAAATACGTTGCCTCGTTTGGGGATGGCTTCGTGTACAGCAGGCATAATTAGCTGATGTGAAATGAATCTTGAGTTGAAAAAGCTGCTGTGTGTTGAACAGAGGCAGTGACTGACCTTGAGGGGCTGCCCTCAGTCGAGGCGTTTTTCTCTCTGTTCTCCCGGCTCTAAATAGCAAGTGGCGAGGAGGTGGCTACTGTGGGGAGAAAGCAAACAGCTTCATTGGGAGATGCTTCCTCTCTTAAATCTTTCCAGTGCAACTTGCTCTCTTGGTGGATGAATTGCTAGTTCTACTTTCTGTGAAAAGGCCTTAAATCTGTACGGTTCATTCATCCATCCAGTCTGGTGGTAACATTTCCAGTATCTCTAGAGAAACTGGTTAGTTATTGGTGTGAGGAACCATTTCATATTCCGTTTTCTCAAAATGTTCTAGTTCCTCCAGGTTAGGAAAAATACGTTGCCTCGTTTGGGGATGGCTTCGTGTACAGCAGGCATAATTAGCTGATGTGAAATGAATCTTGAGTTGAAAAAGCTGCTGTGTGTTGAACAGAGGCAGTGACTGACCTTGAGGGGCTGCCCTCAGTCGAGGCGTTTTTCTCTCTGTTCTCCCGGCTGGGTGGGTGAAAAGCTCTTGTCCTTAAGCTTTGTAGTTTTAATTCTCCGTTTCCTGTTCGCAGGGTCACCTTGTCCTCCACGGACTGCTACATCGTGCACGAGATCTACAACGGAGAGAACGCTCAGGACCAGTTTGAGTACGAGCTGGAGCAGGCCCTGGAAGCGCAGTACAAGTACATAGTGATAGAGCCCACTCGCATCGGGGACGAGACGGCCCGGTGGATCACTGTGGGGAACTGCCTGCACAAGACGGCCGTGTTAGCGGGCACCACCTGCCTCTTCACCCCTCTGGCACTTCCAGTAGATTATTCTCACTACATCTCCCTGCCTGCTGGTGTGCTGAGCGTGGCTTGCTGCACCCTGTACGGGATCTCTTGGCAATTTGATCCCTGTTGCAAGTACCAAGTGGAGTACGATGCCTATAAACTTTCCCGCCTGCCCCTGCATACGCTCACCTCCTCCACCCCGGTGGTGCTGGTGAGGAAGGACGACCTGCACAGAAAGAGACTGCACAACACGATAGCACTCGCTGCCCTGGTGTACTGTGTAAAGAAGATCTATGAACTCTACGCCGTATGACTTCAGCGGGGAAGAGAGAAACCCACAAAGACAAGTGTATTAAGACTCCCACAGTAACATTTTGTTTTTCCTCTTTTGAGAAGCGGTGGAGACTGGGAAGGATTTGGTTTAATAGAGCTGTTATTTTTAAAATAACACATCACTGGTGCACCAAGGTTTTTCAGTTCTTCGTTACACTTAAGATGTGGATGTGTGGTGACTTGAGAGCTGTACGTTAGGCCATGGGAGTCCAATCCAGCAGCAGAATGTCGGTGAAAGGAAGCTATAGAAGCTATAGAAAGAGGAGGGGGTGTGAGAGCTTCTTTTTTTTTTTTTTTTTTTTTTTTTTAAATTTTTATGTTTTTTTTTTATTTTTTT
>NW_015090794.1:633276-670672 GCF_001431845.1 Calidris pugnax
TTTTTTTTTTTTTTTTTTTTTTTGGAAACATTTAAGTATATTGTTTAATTGTATTACACAGAACCAGCCAGAATTATCATTGACCATTAAAGGATGAGAATTTCAAATGCTTTTGCTCTCTTGTTACTGTTATCATAGTTCCCTTTTATAGCGTGCTTCCAAGGAAAGGAGGCTTTGCTGTGAGAACTCCAGTGATGGTAATTATTTATGCTCACACACAGACCTGATGTTCCTCTCATCCGTTGCACGTGGCAGCAGCATCCATCTTACTTCACCGTCCGATGAAGGAATAGCCGTAGGGTGTTGCCTTCTCTCTTGACTAGGGGTATTTCTTGGAAAAGGGCTTACTTGTTACCCCAGTATTTATATCTTTTTTGGTAATTGCTTAAACTGATGGTTGAGGCTAAAGGTGTCCAAATCCTCTGCTGCCCAGCCACCTCCCACCATTATTTCTCCGCGCAATGGAGATAACATGAAGTTTCCAGCCACAGACACATTCTGTTCAGTCCCTGTACAAGTTCTTTCTGATGGGCTCTTCTTAACTCCACTGAAATGTGGAGTGGGAGTGGTGGGAGTCCAGCCCTTACTTTTGTGCTTTGCTATTGCTGCTGTGCCCCGACTGTGCAATTCCACTGCTCTTCCTTGGAACACATGCTCCAGGAGCTGCCTCCTGCTGCTGCAGCAGAGCATCCACCCCATTGCACCTTTTAACCGTGGCATCTGAAATTTTGGAAGCCTCGTGCGTTAATGCAGCTTTTTAGCTCAAAATCTTGTTCTTAGCATGGGAAGTATTTACTGTTTTGCAAGATCTGCCGGTGACTTTTAAAAAGATAGGGGTTTGCTTGCTATAATCTCCTCCTACCAGATGGAAAGCAGGCGTGGCTGGCTTTTACGGTCCCACCTTGGCACAGCTTCAAGCGTCACCGTCTGAACCCAAGAGCAAAAGCCCTGTAATAAAAACTGCCTGCGCAGGGGTGTAGGCACCGCTTCCTTCGGTGGTAGTGGCAGTCTGACCTCCACAGCCGAAGCTCTGACCTTGGAAGGGAGTTCTCAGGAGGTCAGAACCCGATTTCGATAGTTCTATCTTTATCTTTCCAAAAAACTGCAAATGGCAGGCACCGAGGAGGACTCCTCTCCTCCCGACTGCAGCCGGCTTTTCCAGCCGCGCTTCCAACTCGTCCTTTTCTGCTGACGCAGCTTTTTTGCCGTAGCGGGGCGTGCGTCCCAGTCGTGGGCGTGCTGGGCAAACGGGGTTTACTGGGAGCTCTGAGCAAGTACTTTTACCCCTTGAGCAGGCACGTGGGGCTGGAGGAAACTCCCGTGGCATCGAGACGCTTCTGGGTGGCAACAACCCTTTTGCCTCTTTCGCCGGTACAGTGGCCGAGTCGTCTCCCTCCAAGGTTAAAAGAAGCTGGGATCCAGATCCAGTCTCTATTTATAGCAACAATGTACAGTTGCCTTGGCAGAGAGGAGGGGAAGAAATGCAACCGCTTCATCCCGCTGCGGTTCGGCCAAGAACTGCTGGGCAGGCTGCCTCCCCGGCTCTCACATTGTTTGTTTCTAAAGTTCCCCTCTGCTGGATGAATTTTAAACTCGTGGCAGATCTGCCACAGCTAATGTGTGCTTTATGGCTGCAGGAGGCCCCAAAATATCCTTGCTGCCCACACAAAAGACATTCCTGCTTTTATTTTTTTTTTTAATCAGTGCTGAATAATCGTGAGGGATTTTAGTTCCTTTTCTTCACCAAATCCTGGCACGTTTGTGTGTTAAAGCTTTTCCTTGCCTGGAATGATGGCTGGCAGAAGGAGTAACCCTTGGTGGGCTCCCTGAACGCCTGCCTTGCATCAAGGACTCTGGAGTTAAAAATGAGCAAGTTTCCTGTGGTCTCTTAATTGCAGGAGAAAAGGTGAAAAGTCAGCTGAGCTGTCACAACAGGTAAGTCTGTTAAAAACACGCCCTTCACTCCGGTCTGAGGTGGAGAGGACATAGATGGGGGGTTGGGGAGCTTGTTTTCCAAGAAATATTAGTGATAATCTAACCAAAATGCTTGGTGATGCCCTGGCTGTTAATAAGTCAGTGCTGAAACGATGCACAGTGAGCTGGGGGAATGAGAGGGGTCCTGAGGGTCGGCAGCTCAAGGGTTCCAGCGCTGGGGACAAGCTACAGTCCCCTCATCACAGGGAATTTACTTTCAAAGGGGAACGTGCACACTCGGTCACCTCTGACTGGGAGCTGTAGTTCAAGCAGTAACTACAGTAACTCTCCACGTGCAATTTTTTTTCCTCAGGCCTGATGTGTTCTGCCCCTCAGCTCCCTGGATGATAACACAGAAACACAAAGTGGCTCCTCGGTCCTTCCTGGGTGGCCGTGACCTGAATCAGCAGAAGGAGCAGCTGGACAGGGCTGGCAGCAGTGCTGTGTTTTGCCAAGAAACGGAGGAGCTGAACATGGAAAACACAAAAGGAAAAGCACAACACTGAAAGAAACTCCCCTTGTGGCAAGGGAGAGAAGGTAACGTCTTGGTTTCCGACCTTAGCAGGTAAAAGAGATACAGACACCTGAAAGCTTCATCTTTAATTTCAACCCTAGGTCTTTTATGTAACGAATCTGCAACCTCAGCCACGGTGGAAGTGGCAGAGGATGTCCCAACCGAGCAGCAGCATCGCGGTGATTAAACACGGCCTGGTCAGCATCTGGGGTGGATTCTCAGAGACCCTTTATGAATCTGTCGTGGTCAGGAAAAGGCGTTGTGAAGAAGGTCCTGCTGAGCCTGCGCACCTGTATCAGTTTCAGTGTGACTGATTCCCTGTGTGGATTCACACTGTCTCCTTTAAAACAGGACAGGGATGAAGTATGTCGTGCTGCATCTATTACTCGTACAACAGTACCTGGCAGGAGGGTAAAAAAAGAAAAACAAACCCCTCCTGCTTTCCCCTTCTTTAACATTACCTGCTGTGAGGAGCTGAAGTAGAACAGAGGTTTGATTTCATAGCAATGTGATTTATTTGTCATCAGCTGTGCGCTCACAGGCAGGACATACAAGGCAGTACACATGGAAAATCACACAATCATAGAATGGTTAGAGTTGGAAGGGACCTTAAAAATCATCCAGTGCCCCCCTCCTGCCCTGGGCAGGGACACCTCCCGCCAGACCAGGTTGCTCCAAGCCCCATCCAGCCTGGCCTTGAACCCCTCCAGGGATGGGGCAGCCACAGCTTCTCTGGGCAACCTGTTCCAGGCTCTCACCACCCTCACAGCAAAGAATTTCTTTCTGGTATCTCATCTAAATCTCCTCTCTTCCAATTTAAAACCGTTACCCCTTGTCCTGTCACTCCACTCCCTGACAGAGTCCCTCCCCAGCTCTCCTGTAGCTCCCTTCAGATACTGGAAGGCTAAAATGCTGGTAAGTGCATGGAGGCAGCAGCAGGGCTCTGCACCTGGGTTTCTGTTCGTAGGTTTTATTTGAATTACAAGTTTAAAAAGATTACTGAACTATCTCTGTGCAGCCACTCCTTTTTCCTAGTGGAGCTGTATCCCTCCCAACACGAGAAGGGGTGAAGAACGGAATGTGGTGCTCCCTGAAGCCTGTGATATGTGAACAAGAGGGTATCGTTCCCCCACTGGATGTGATCCTAATTAGCATCTGTAATTGCTTTAAAATAGATGAGAACTAAGAGGCTGTCCCTACACTGTCCACCCAGCGTGCACAGATTCTCCTCTGCTTGCCTGGCATCTATGGAAATGCACCTTCTCTGTGCTGTAGGCCTGCAGGTGCACGGGTGTGCCACCATCAGCTGCAGGGTATTTCCACACACCAGTATTTGTGTAGAAATACCCTGTTGTGCTGTTTTCCATCTGTTCAGTCCTTCCCTGCATCAGCTGGGGTTAATCCCACACTGTCAGGTAGTACAGAGTCAAACGTACCCTGCGTGTCAATAAGGCATGATTCAGACAGATCAAATAATTGGCAAATAAGACTTATATTTTACATCAGTTACTTCTTTAAAAGTGGCACTCAACTTTGTATTAACATCTCCGACGATTTGGCGCGTTAACAAGCAGAGGGTCTGTGAAGTTTCCCATTTCAAGCAACACGTTCTGGATCAGCTTGGAAGGAGTGGGAAGGAGACAGTGATCACGAGAGCTCCCAGCTGAGGACTGTGTTTCACAGGGGCCGTGGGGTGGGGAAAGCTGAGATCTGCTTGTGTGAAGGCAAACCAGGTGGGTTTTATTTGTAGCAGGGCATTAAAGCTGAGTGTACCTGGAGTGAGGTGAGGTGCTGTCTTCCAGCACATGGGCCTCCCCTGCTGCAAAGTGTGTTCCCTTGAGTTACCCTCCCGTGCAGCCTCAGCTCTCCTTTTGTCCAAGCACCCTTCTCCAGGGGAGGTTTAGGTGCTGTCTTCCAGCTAGTGGACCTGCCTTGATGTGGGAGAAACCACTTCCCACTCCCCATGCAATGGTCAACTGCAGCATTTTGAGAAAGGTTTTGTTTTTTTTTCCTGCAGGAGCACCTCCGCTGATGTCCCAGCCAAACTGCAGGGGGTCAGCCTCTCCCTACAGTTACTGCTCGGATGAGCTGAGCTCTAAGAGTCCTTTGCTTTTCTCTCCTTTTTTGCTCTAGTTGCCATTAAGGTGAAGAAGAGCCTGGGGAAGATGTTTCGCAGGTAGACAGCCAGCGAGGGTGTCAGGCCAGCTACAAGGACTTCCTTCTTCTTCTGTCCCACCGCGTTGAGAACCACCTGAGCGACCTCTGCGGCTGTCTGTCCTTCGGCGGTGTTCTTGTCCATAACTGCCAAAGGAAAGCCCAGTAAACACCAGTGCCAGCAGGTAAGCCCACACTTAGGTACCTTTCCTAGGAATGCTCTGTTGTGACTATTTGTGGCTGTTTGTATGGTTTTGTTTCTTACACCATATGGGAGCACAGGCAGGTAGAATTCATGGTTGGGCGATAAGTCAGTAATCGCTATCTAGGAAGTCTAAATTTTGGGGTTACTGTTTCTACTCTGCATCCAAAGTTGTCTTTTGATACTTCAGGGCTAAGCTGTGTCCTCACCAGAGACCATACATTGCAAGTGCACTTTGGAGTAACTCAGGGAGGTGGAGATGCTTCAGGTATAGGGTGGAAAATCGTATCTCACCTCCATAGCGAGATCCATCTGCTGTTACAGCATTGAGAGAGAGGTTGGTCTGAATGTATCCAGGGCTTACAACTGTCACATCAATGTCATACTGCTCCACCTCTGCTCGTAGACAATCGAAGAAGGCCTGGGTAGCGTGCTTAGAGGCAGCATCTGCAAAACAGGAGAAGGACTGTGCACTAAGGAGAAGCAGCTGAAGGAAGATTCACTCCCCTGAATGGGTTTTTCATGGCAATGCAGCCAATTCTGGGCAAGAACCCAACAGCTGTTCTCCAACTTCTAGGTTTTAGTGAATGGCAGCAACAGGTAGTGGGAGTGAGAGGCAATTTAGGAAGGCAAAATGTAAATATTCCAAGTTGGAAACTGGCTGGGATTCTGAGCTTAACATCACAGCCGTGCTAAAGCACTACAGAGCAAACCCAAGCTGCCTCCCACTCGCAATAAAGGAGACAGGGAAGTTGGAAACTGGCTGGCATTCTGAGCTTAGTATCACAGCCGTGCTAAAGCACTACGGAGCCAACCCAACTGCCTCCCACTCGCAATAAAGGAGACAGGGAGCCTGGTTTGGGCAGCATTTCACGGGCCGGGCTGGGGGAGCGCGGTGCCGGCAGAGGAGGGCAGAGCTGACGGTGGCTCCCGGCCTTCGCGCACCGAGCAGCAGGGACTGGCAGAGCAGGTTCAGAGCTCGGCTGCTCACAAGTCAGAACCTGATCACACGAGCAGAGAGAGGCAGAGAAGTGTGGCCTAGGGCAGGATTTCCCCCTCTTAAACGGCTGAGCGACTCCTTTTGCTCGCTCCCTTTCCACATGTACTTGGTCACTCCTGCTGTGACTGCTGTCACCTCGGCACGGCCGCAGGGCTGGCACCAGCAGGGCAGAGCATAGGGCAGGATGAGGGCCTAGGCAGGAGCTGAGCTCCACACTGCTGGGCACACATGGCTCTGGGCACCACAAGCAGCCTGGAAGCTCTTCAGAAGACATTTCTTGGTGCAATTGTACTCCCATCATCTTCAAGACCAGATGGCCCAGGCATTCCAGGTTCTCCTTTACTCTTCATCCTCACTCTTATGCCACCCTCGCTGTATTCTTCCGTTTTTACGTTTATTTTCAGTGATTTACAGATGCTTGTACGCCAGTCTCCTTTTAGTTCCTCTGCTATAAGGCTTTTTCCAGGAATCTCACCAATATTATTTCTTGTCATACCTGATATAGCATGAAGAGTTTGTTGGATCAAGGTAACTGTTTAGGCTTTTATTTTGATTTCGGTTGTACTATGGCACTTCACAACTTATTAAAACAAAAAGTTCCTACTTTCTTATAGGAAATGAACCAGGCAAACAGCAAGGATAAAATGCAATAAAATTATGGAATTAATCAGAAAGTTTATAGGGACTCTCAAGTGTTGAGGTAGGAATATCAAGCTATTTTCAAGACACTGAAAACATAGACTCTTTTTCTATCCCTTAACTTTAGGACAGGGCTAAGATTTTACATTTGAGAGTGCCTTCCTCAACAGCTGTCAGTGATTTGTGACCATGTTAAGAATGATGCACAGCTCTGCCTTCTCTGCTAAATGTGGAAGCAGTAGCCAAGTATTCACCTGCATGAAGCCAGCTCTACAGAGAGCTAAATGTGGAAGCAGTAGCCAAGTATTCATTCAGTACGCTGCCCCAAATATGTCTTCCCCATCTTCTGTGGAGGTACTTACATGCAGATCTGAAAGGAATGCTTATTTTGCCTTGAACGCTGCTGATGGCCACAATGTGGCCTTGTCTCCTCTTGATCATGGAGGGGAGAAGTGCTAGCAAAAGACAGAAAAGACCCATTCAGAATAACAGTCCCCCCATTACTGCTGTCAAGAATCAATGCTTTCAGAGAATTCAGAGATGCCAAAGTGAATTAATTACAAGGTCCTCGTTCAGGGTTGGGCAAGGGATAGTGCTCAGGATGCTTCCAACTGAAGCTGCAGCCTGGCTGGGACATTCCCCTCTCGGGAGGTTCCTTGTGCCAGTGAGGCTGCTCAAAGGCTGTTGGAGTTGCTGTGATCTCCCACAGGACTTGCTCTTTTCTCCCACCAGCCCTCTTTCCAATTCCTGCAGCTGACATGCTCCAGGCTGAACTTTCTGTGGAACTGCAGCTTCCTAGGAAAGCTACAGCTTCACCTGAACCCGTACTGCGTTCTCTGGGGTTTCATCAGAGCAGACAGGCTAACCATATCACTCATCTAAGTTCCTGCCAGAGCAGAGACAGGAGGTGTTTTAAACAAGGTGATATCTCTAATCAGGTACTTCCCATGCAGTCGTGCCCAAGCATCAACTTTAGGCCTGCCCATAAAATAAAACTTTCCTCCTCTCTTACACTCTACTGTATCAAACCCAATTACAAACGGAAGTTGAAGCTGTGCTTAGTTGTGTTGGCTGCAGAAAGTATCAGCCAAATCCACTGTCCCCTTGTCATCTGGCTCACGGGTACCTTTGGTGAGGGCTATAGGACCAAAGTAATTTGTTTCCATCACTTTCTTGTCCACATCCAGTCCTGTGTCCACGATTGTGCCTCGGAAACTGATGCCTGCGTTGTTGATGAGGATGTCCACGTGACCCAAGTACTTCAGGATCTCTTCAGCAGCGTTTAGGACAGTTTTAGTATCCGAGAGGTCAAACACCACAGTGTGAGGTTTGTGTGTCTGTGAATAAACAAAAGTTGGCAAAAGACCAGTTCAGGCTGTGCTGAATGTGCTGCATGTTCACACTTACGATGGGATTTCCCAGCTCTGGAAGCACAGAAGTGGGACCACCCAAACCTTGTGCAATTAGACTCTGGTAGTTCCATTTGGTAGGAACACGTGGTAGAAGCAGGTTGTGTTCTCATCTTTCTCTGCTCCTGTAACCTGTTCCTTACACCAAAGCGTAGGAAAGGGGCAAGTGAGATCTTCCTCAAGTAGTAAAGTTTGCTACAGTATTATTAAAGAAGTAAAAAAAATAGTAAAAAACTTAAATAACGTCTTCTTTAGAAGCCAGTAATACCTTTTTTTAGCCACTGTCAGCAGAATTAGACATCAAAAATACAAGACAACACAAGGAGAGTCGCTTTTCCAGATTCAGCACATGATATACAGATGCAAGGGGGTCTGGGCACTGCACTCTCCTGTGCTTTCACTTCTATTACAAGGCAAATAGTCTTTCAGCTGGCTTATTTTTGTAGGGTTTTTACGAGATATGACGTCACCTCCAAGTACTCCTGTACCAATGTGTATCCCTAACCACAGAGTTGCATTTTTCCTGTTGCTCAACGCACAAGCCATTCTGTAATTTCTGTAATAACATGAACAGAAATCCCAGCCACCCGAGACAAGGAGCCTCTCCTCCTCCCCCACTTACGTTCTTTCGGTGATTGGTCATGGTAGAAAGCTCCTGCACCAGGTCTTTGAGCTTCTCGCTGTCTCTGCCGCAGAGCACCAGCTTGGAGCCAGCTGCATGGAAGGCTTTTGCACATTCTTTGGAGGAAGCAAGGAAAAGAGAAAAAGTAGGTATTTGAATGATGGAGACAAACAGCAGATCCCCATCGTATCTGGTGATAGGCTAAAACTTTTTATAGCTGGTGAAGATCTAAGGTGACTTTATTACTCCTGATTTACAGTGAAGCTGCAGCAAGATTTCCTGTGACTCTGATGGGCACGTGACAGCGGTGAGGCAGCTGGTGTGGTGATAGCCTGATTTACAGTGAAGTGGCAGCAAGATTTCCTGTGACTCTGACGGGCACGTGACAGCGGTGAGGCAGCTGGTGTGCTCACAGTCACGGTGCTGGTTATGCAGTTATTGTGCTGTGTATGCATCCTCCCCCATCAGCTGGTTGAATTTGCCTGTGCCTCTTAATTTTTGACTATATACCCCTCCTGAGAGGGAGTACAGTTACCTTGTGTATGTCATCTGATGCACTGAGGCTTGGTCTTGGACGTTTTGGTTTTAGTGAACACCTCCAAAGGTTTTGGAAGCCTTGGAGCTAATGGCTTCATCAAGGTGATGTTCTTCATCAGGAAAAGGCTGAAGGGATGCCATGCTCTTGTCTTCCTTTCAGCACTACCAGCTGCTGAGGCAATTGCATGTTCTTCTGCCCTACCCCTCTGTGACCCAGCGAGACAAATTGCTTATTTGTGCAAGAGATGACAGGGGATGATAACGAAGGGTGTTTAAAAACACACAGTCATTACAAGTGGTCTAGTATATTAATAACTGGGAGTGAGGGGAATAGTGTAAGATCTTGCCAATGAGTCAGTAAGGGAGGAAACTTCACTGTACAATGGTGGAAATCTATACCCAACACCACACAGTGCTTCATCTGCCCAGCCTATCACAGCTGGAAAGTCCCTCCCGAGATACCAGTTCTATCTCTTCTTAATGTGAAATACAAATTCTTTTACCACTCCCAGCTCTTTTGTTGTGACAGGCAGAGAGGACCATTTCACTTTCTAGAACTACCTGAAAGGAGGGTGTAGAGAGGCAGGGGTTGGTCTCTTCTCCCAAGACACAGGCAACAGGACAAGAGGAAATGGCCTCAAGTTGCACCAGGGGAGGTTCAGATTGGAGATTAGGAAAAGGTTTTACACCGAACGGGTTATTAAGCCTTGGAAGGGCTGCCCAGGGAAGTGGTTGAGGCACCATCCCTGGAGGTATTTAAAAGACAGGCTGACATAGGGCTTAGTGACGTGGTTTAGTGACGGTTTTTTATCAGAGTTAGGTGGATGGTTGGACTAGATAATCTTAAAGGTCCCTTCCAACCTAATTCTATGATTCTATCTCCTTTGGACATTCAGTTACTGAACAGCACTGCCTTCAACGACAAACGCACATGCAAAACCAGCATCAGTTTAAGCTATTTGTTCTATGAGTGTACTCATCCTAATGAAAGGCCTTGATAGCAGAGAGCACCTTGTCTTCTCCTCAAGAAGCTTTTGAAGCAATTATAGAAAGCATAATTAGAGAACAAATCAATTCACAAAAAGAACATATTTTATTTGAAAAAAAAAGCCTCTGTGTTTTTATTTAGGAAAAATTACTCACTGGTGTTAATGTTGGCGAGAGTTTGAATTTAGAATTTGTATCAAAAGAGGAAAGGTACCTTAACGTGGGGTGAGGGGTAGGGAGAAAGAGTGGAAATTAGGGCAGGGGATCTGGAAATACAACAAACATGAATGCAGAACACCAGTTCTGGGAAGTTTGAGAGAATTAATTTAACTTCCTGGCTTTTTCAGGATTTAGAAAAAAGACCCCTGACAGCACAAGAACAGCACAACTTGCTCCTTGCCATGATGAGCTCCATTTTACACAGCACAATTAAGATTTTCCTCAACAAACTTTGAGATTTTCTTGCATCAAATTTTGGGCTGGCTATCGGAGGGCTGTGCAAGGTATGATTCTCCAAATTCAGAGCAACTGGATCTTTCATCTCATCACTGCTTTATCCTGATAGGTGCCCCTTCCACAACCCTCTCCTTATCCTACCTTTGGGGCCCTTCCTTCGGTACCTACCTTTTCCCAGGCCAGAGGTAGCCCCTGTGACCACGACCACAGCTTCCTGGAGGTAAGCTCGCATCCGCATCCACTGCAGCAGCCGAAAGACGGCAAAGATCCCCAAGCTGCCAAAAAGCAGCGGGATGATGACCGTGCTTGTGAAATCCATAAGTCTTCCTTTCTGAACGGTCTTCCTAGAGCCATAGGATGAAAGGAAACAGACCATTTCACCATCAAGAAGATTTTCTGATTGTAATAAAACCTCTTAGATTTCTCTAGAACAGTCAGTACTGCAGCACCTACATGCCAGAGACCAGTTACTGTGTATTATTCCAGATGGAAATAAGCCAGTCTATCTTCTGGAAGCTCAGAGTAAGTTTTTTTTTCTCTTAATGCACTAAAATCTGTGCTTCCATCTCCAGTGTCTTTCACCACCTGTTATAGAGACAAGTTACCTGATTTAAATGAATCACATGTCCAGTCCAGTAGGCGAAAGCCTACGTTCATGCTCTTTACTTTTATGCTGACATTAATTATGCAGTTTAACAGCATGAACCTGTGTTCTAATATACTGAAATTAAACCTGTGAAGGAAACCCAAGCTAAAGGTATCTACAAGACCTAGCTCACCCTGGAATTAGATTCTGATACCAATGTGTAGCCTAAATCTCCTTGCTAAGCCATTGCCTTCAAGGGAGCAGTTTATGTTACAGCTTACTACATGGCCAAAGGGTAAGTGATACTTATGCTAGTGTAAGATCTTGCCAATGAGTCAGTAAGGGAGGAAACTTCACTGTACAATGGTGGAAATCTATACCCAACACCACACAGTGCTTCATCTGCCCAGCCTATCACAGCTGGAAAGTCCCTCCCGAGATACCAGTTCTATCTCTTCTTAATGTGAAATACAAATTCTTTTACCACTCCCAGCTCTTTTGTTGTGACAGGCAGAGAGGACCATTTCACTTTCTAGAACTACCTGAAAGGAGGGTGTAGAGAGGCAGGGGTTGGTCTCTTCTCCCAAGACACAGGCAACAGGACAAGAGGAAATGGCCTCAAGTTGCACCAGGGGAGGTTCAGATTGGAGATTAGGAAAAGGTTTTACACCGAACGGGTTATTAAGCCTTGGAAGGGCTGCCCAGGGAAGTGGTTGAGGCACCATCCCTGGAGGTATTTAAAAGACAGGCTGACATAGGGCTTAGTGACGTGGTTTAGTGACGGTTTTTTATCAGAGTTAGGTGGATGGTTGGACTAGATAATCTTAAAGGTCCCTTCCAACCTAATTCTATGATTCTATCTCCTTTGGACATTCAGTTACTGAACAGCACTGCCTTCAACGACAAACGCACATGCAAAACCAGCATCAGTTTAAGCTATTTGTTCTATGAGTGTACTCATCCTAATGAAAGGCCTTGATAGCAGAGAGCACCTTGTCTTCTCCTCAAGAAGCTTTTGAAGCAATTATAGAAAGCATAATTAGAGAACAAATCAATTCACAAAAAGAACATATTTTATTTGAAAAAAAAAGCCTCTGTGTTTTTATTTAGGAAAAATTACTCACTGGTGTTAATGTTGGCGAGAGTTTGAATTTAGAATTTGTATCAAAAGAGGAAAGGTACCTTAACGTGGGGTGAGGGGTAGGGAGAAAGAGTGGAAATTAGGGCAGGGGATCTGGAAATACAACAAACATGAATGCAGAACACCAGTTCTGGGAAGTTTGAGAGAATTAATTTAACTTCCTGGCTTTTTCAGGATTTAGAAAAAAGACCCCTGACAGCACAAGAACAGCACAACTTGCTCCTTGCCATGATGAGCTCCATTTTACACAGCACAATTAAGATTTTCCTCAACAAACTTTGAGATTTTCTTGCATCAAATTTTGGGCTGGCTATCGGAGGGCTGTGCAAGGTATGATTCTCCAAATTCAGAGCAACTGGATCTTTCATCTCATCACTGCTTTATCCTGATAGGTGCCCCTTCCACAACCCTCTCCTTATCCTACCTTTGGGGCCCTTCCTTCGGTACCTACCTTTTCCCAGGCCAGAGGTAGCCCCTGTGACCACGACCACAGCTTCCTGGAGGTAAGCTCGCATCCGCATCCACTGCAGCAGCCGAAAGACGGCAAAGATCCCCAAGCTGCCAAAAAGCAGCGGGATGATGACCGTGCTTGTGAAATCCATAAGTCTTCCTTTCTGAACGGTCTTCCTAGAGCCATAGGATGAAAGGAAACAGACCATTTCACCATCAAGAAGATTTTCTGATTGTAATAAAACCTCTTAGATTTCTCTAGAACAGTCAGTACTGCAGCACCTACATGCCAGAGACCAGTTACTGTGTATTATTCCAGATGGAAATAAGCCAGTCTATCTTCTGGAAGCTCAGAGTAAGTTTTTTTTTCTCTTAATGCACTAAAATCTGTGCTTCCATCTCCAGTGTCTTTCACCACCTGTTATAGAGACAAGTTACCTGATTTAAATGAATCACATGTCCAGTCTAGTAGGCGAAAGCCTACGTTCATGCTCTTTACTTTTATGCTGACATTAATTATGCAGTTTAACAGCATGAACCTGTGTTCTAATATACTGAAATTAAACCTGTGAAGGAAACCCAAGCTAAAGGTATCTACAAGACCTAGCTCACCCTGGAATTAGATTCTGATACCAATGTGTAGCCTAAATCTCCTTGCTAAGCCATTGCCTTCAAGGGAGCAGTTTATGTTACAGCTTACTACATGGCCAAAGGGTAAGTGATACTTATGCTGTAAAAAAGGTCACTAATTTTCCCACTGTAGATATCCCCAAGCCTTTATGCTTGTTGTCACAGTAAAGTCAGTTACAACCCCTTCCTGGAATCAATATGACTTTACGTGTGACCCAAAAGTTAAACCCAAATATCAGTATATCTTCCCTGTTGTGCAGATAGAGTTTGAACTCTTAGAGTTTGACCTGCAAGATAGATCTTTACCAGGAAGAGACCGGAAAAGTCTGGGCAGGCAAATCATACACTACTTCAAACAAAAAGACAGCATGAGAAGCAGAAGACAAGAGATAACTAATAATGCTAAGCCAGAATTCAGTGTCATTAAGTGGGACTGAGCGGAGCTGAGGGGATGACAGAGGCTCTACGTGCCGTGGAACAGAGCTAATGTGGAAAATATCAGGCTCTTCCAGATTTCCATTAGGGGTTTGGACAGAATTTCTCAAGTAGCTGGTCAGTGAACAAACTAATTTGATGAACCCACAGTGAACTGTATAAAGTAAGTATTTCTAGAGGTATAACGAAAACACAATAAAAAACCCACATAAAGATAGCTGAGCTAGCTCTAAATAAGCTTGACAAGGTCTAAAAATAAAACCATCGAGCTAATACACAGCTCTTCTTAAGGTACCATGAACTTCTCATTCCTGAGCCAACTCACGTATCTACAAAGTACTTAATTGTGTAATATACTGTGTATAATGCAGCGAGACATCCAGGCAACAAGCTCCCCCGGGCATAGAGGATATGCCCAAAGTGGGAAACCAGAAACCCCAAAGGAGGATTAAACTCATTCCGTTGCAAAGCAGTGCATGAGCACGGCACCCGGCTGCTCAGACCAGCGGCTTATTCTTCTAGCTCTTTGAAAGAGTGTGTATTTTGTACTGATTTACAGCAAAGGACTGGTAGAGTTGATTTAATGCAAGAGAAGAGTGTATATCACCCCTGAAATAATTTCTGGGACACTGGCCTTCTTTAGGCTGGATAAGGAGGAGGTTCTCCTTACTGGTTCATGTTCAGCTAGTCAGTTAAAACAGCTGCCCTCTTTATATTGTCCCTTTTATTTTTTTTTATTTTTATTTTTGTTGCTCTCAAGGGTCTCTTGAGATTGAGAAGAGAAGATGTGGGCAGGGACAACAGGTGCTGTGCTGACATTGAGCAGTGTGGCTTACAGGACATTTTGGAATCAAAAACCTTCAGCTCCAATTTAGGACCTTTCATTATTTCCAAAGTGGGAGCTGACAGGTGGAGTGGCACTTCCTTCATGAGCCCATGTTGAAGCTGAGGCCTTTTGAAAATCTGGCCCTGACCAGCTTTGCTTCTGATTTCAGTAAAATGCAGATGATGGCTTAAAACAGATGAAAAGGTAACTGGGAAGATGGGGCTTTTCTAACTAAACCACCCCAGGAGATGGGAGGGAGTCCCGTGTTTGATTACAGCACAGTTCTTTCACATTCTTTGGCAAAAGTAAAGGTTGACTTTTTAAGGACTGAATTTTCTGCTACAGGGGCTGGTAGAAAAGAGCCCCCGACCCAATCAGCTAAAAGCTCACTGTGTTTTGGTCATGTAGCATCCACTGCTCATCCATGTGAGCTAGTTATCCCGGCTTAACTTATTCCTTAATCATATCCCTTATTCATCTACTTTGTAAACAAAGAATGTCTGCCTTTAATCCTTTTTTTGGGATTATTTCCTAGCCTTTTACTGTTTTTCTTTCTCCCCAAGTCATTATATATAGGAACTGGGCAAATTACCCAGTCCCAGCCATAAACCCAGCCAGCAGCAACAACCCACTTCTGCCGCTTCCAGGCTACTGTGAATCCACAGGTAATCCCCTCTGGTATATGGGGAGGGGAAATATGGGATGGGGAAGAGAAAGGCTGGATGAAGGAGGGAAGCAAGAGAGAGGACTAGCCCATCAGAGATGTAGGTCCTTTTTTATTCAGGCATACAGTTGCAGTACCTTCTTCCAAGGAAGGTACTCAAATGACCCCTTAGAAAGAGCCCCTGACAAAGATAATCTCAGTTCAGTCAGGGTTAAGAAAGAGGACAATCTTGTTGAACTGAATTGTTATGGGAAGAAGAAAGAATTCCTAGACCTACAGCAGTAAGTTTTCTTTTGTTTCATGGTCTAGTTTATATCACAAACTCACAAGTCCTCCTTTTAGCTTGTCATGTTGAACTTGCTGAAAAAAAATCATTGATAATATAAATATCAGTGGAATAAGAGAACATGGAAATCAGCTCAAGCCACACTGCAGAACGTTCAACTACATCCATCTTACAGACCTCAGTGCCAGGCTACTGACGTAACAGGGTGGCAGTTCAGTTCTGTTCAGTTTTCAGGGTTATTTGGTGCAAAAACCAAAGAAAAGAATTGCTGCAACATGAAGGAGAAGTTATATTCTGTTCATTATTAGGGTTATTCACTGCAAAAGCCAGAGGGAAAAAAACTGCTGCAATCTGAAGGAGAATGAGACAGATCATAGGGGGGAAAATAAGGGAAAAAAAAGACTTGATCAACAAAACTACTAAGTTGCAAGTCAAAGGCTGGGAAGAGAAGATAAAAAGCATAAAATGCAACTTAAGGTAGGTAACACTCTGACATAGCTGAAGACATGTCAGATAATGCCATGTCACATTAAAAACATGGGGGAGGGCAGGGAACAGACGGGTTTCCACACCTAGTTTGAGATGAACTGGATATTCTCAAACCTCCTGCTCTAAGGCCTGAGACCCCACTATTACCTTTGTTCAAAACTTTGTGTATTCATGCTAAAAAAATAATGTTATTACTTCTTAACAGATAATGTTTATGACACCAGGTTATCGGCAGGAGAGAAGCTACTGCTCGTAATCAGTTCAAATAAAGGCCTGTAATTCTCAGTTCTCCATCCCAAAAGGCAGGATTGGAGCAACCTGGTTATTAGACAGCAGAAATAAGGACACCGATAATGTAAGCAATATAGGTGATTTGAAGCTTTTTGAAAGGCTTACCATAAAATAAATCATGTAAATCCATTTAAAAAAAAAAACAAAAACAAAAAACTCCAAAACCTTTCCTCTTAAAATAAAACTGGATGTTATCCCATAAAAGCCAGGACAATGATTTCTGAAGGAACAAGGATCTTCATTAATAAGGTCAGGAGCGCACTAAAGGCAGCAAAGGTGAGATCAACTCCGAAAAGAAACTAAAAACGATCATTTCCCTAAACAACACCTATTCTCCTTTAGCTTCAGCCACCTAGAATCACATTGTCCTTTACATGACAAATGGCAGCAACTGGGAGGCTATTTTCAGAAATCAAAAGGTGTCATATAAAACACTGCTCATAATCGGCTCAAATAAAGGCCTGTAATTCTCAGTTCTCCATCCCAAAAGGCAGGATTGGAGCAACCTGGTTATTAGACAGCAGAAATAAGGACACCGATAATGTAAGCAATATAGGTGATTTGAAGCTTTTTGAAAGGCTTACCATAAAATAAATCACGTAAATCCATTTAAAAAAAAAACAAAAACAAAAAACTCCAAAACCTTTCCTCTTAAAATAAAACTGGATGTTATCCCATAAAAGCCAGGACAATGATTTCTGAAGGAACAAGGATCTTCATTAATAAGGTCAGGAGCGCACTAAAGGCAGCAAAGGTGAGATCAACTCCGAAAAGAAACTAAAAACGATCATTTCCCTAAACAACACCTATTCTCCTTTAGCTTCAGCCACCTAGAATCACATTGTCCTTTACATGACAAATGGCAGCAACTGGGAGGCTATTTTCAGAAATCAAAAGGTGTCATATAAAAGGTGGGGGGATAAAAGGCAGGAAAAAGAATTATTTTTTCTAAGGAAGCCCTTGTCCAGAAGCACAGCAGCTTTAAGTTTGATTAGCTACCAACTTTAGTCTGAAGAAAGCACAATATCCTACCTTTGAAAAGAACTGGCTTGCCAGTGACTCTGTGAGATGGTGTCTCCCTCCGGTCTTTTAACGGGACAGACCCGACTTAAATTTGGAAATGGCAGGAGTCCAAGCAAACGCGCTCTGTCCAATGCTAGCACGGCCAAGAACTGCCTCTAAAAACAAACCTCAGGAATACGGTCTGTGACCTTTGAAACGGGGGGGTAATTTAATTAAAAAGATAAAGGTGAATTCAAAACGAAACAAAATTTACAATGACCCTCTGATTATTTTTAATAGTAAGCAAAAAATTTCTAGTATTGAATCCAGAGCATCCATAAAGATCAATACCAGTCTGTCCACGCTCTAGGTGGGGAAGTTAGAAAAAAGGCAACTTGTGAATCAGCTGCAATTCTCTATTACTGTAATTAGCTTTGGGGCATATACTGATTTTATAGAGCACATTCTAAAATAGGTATCATGCTAATTAATAGCAAACAGACTTTTAATTTCTTCCCTTTGGATTCTTGAGAACTTTGAGCACAACTGAACGGATGGATGAGTTTCTCATCACACTCTGTATCAAAACCCGGTATTTACTGGGGAAATGGGCATTTCCTCCAGCAAACCAAACTCACTAAATCCCTTAAAGCCATGTTTGACAAGGAGAAAAGCGAGCATTATTTGCATTTTATAATAGCTAAACAGTTTTACTGCCCCAACTGCTTTGGAAAGAAACTGAAATCAAACTTATAGACGTCTAAGCCAGGAAAAAAAATAAATTAATCCTATAGTATTGTCTATTAAGTCAGTGATTTAATATAAGCCAATGGGAAATTTGGTGACAATTTTTCTGATGCATAAGATGCCCATAAATGGTAAGTTAAACTTCAAAAAACTCATTCAAAACCCAATGAGAAAAGACAGTGATTGCATTAATTCAAACAACTGAATTACTGAAATGCCAGTGTGCACTTACATGCTTGTATAATCAGCTTCCATTGCGAGCTTTATGAGCAGTAAATGCAATGTAAAAAATACACTGAGGTCATCAGAAAGCAGTAAAACTCCTAAGAAGGAATGCAGGGACAGAGCTCCTCACTGCATTACAACCATTTCAAAAGGAAAACAGAGAAGGCGCTCAGGAGGAGGAATACAATAACCCAACTGGAATTCTTAAAAGAAATTATGGCAGCTGGTATTATGAAGACTGCCACAGAAGTGCAGTAGTCATTCAACAGCACCCTGCTTGCATTTTTACATAATTGTTACGCAAAACAACCACCTTGCCCCATAGTACAGGGAGGGGGGAATATGTTTGTAACACTCAAAAAACAGACTGGACTTGAGGAACCATCTGAAATCTTCCTGCCACTTTTATTCAGTTACAAGCTTCATTTCCCACTCCAAAATCCTATATCGGTGTGTTTGTGAAGCAAAGAAGGTAAATCAAAGTGGCATTAATTCAAAAATGAAAACATTTGCTGTGCCGGAAAAAATATTTTGCAGACATTTACCAGATGAAGAATCATAGTAAGAAAATAAGAGCCGGCTTACTGCCTCTCCCCACCCTGATTTATATAGAGATATGTATGTAATAGCTGTGCGGTATGAACTATGTACTCGAGAGCCCAGGGTTCCCCTGCGCACAGATGAGGGCCAGGTTCGCCCAGGCTCTCACGTTTGCCAGCCGCCCACCGCTCGGAGGAGCGCACCCGCAGCCCCCGCCGCACCTCCCGGTGGCTTCCCCCGGGGAGAGCACCGCCGGGCGGAGCTGGGCAAGGCCGCAGGGGCGCCGCAGGCCGACAGCGAGCTGTCAGCAGCCCCGCTCGCTCCTGAAGGGGGCGCCAGCACTGAGGGGCTGCCTCCCCGCCGGGAAGCGGCCGGGAGCGGGGCTGAGGGGAGCGGGAGGCCTCGGGGAGCGAGACCGGGCCCTACCTGCCTACTGCCGTCACCATGGCCACCGCCGGAAGTGCCGGCAGCACGCGCATGCGCCTGAGGCGCCGCCCGGAGAGGAGGCGGGATTTCCGCCAACGCGCCCAATGACAGACGGCTCCTCCGCCGCGCCAACCGGAAGTATCTCTTGTCGCCCGTCGGGCCTATCCGCCCGGGTCAGCCTCTGGGCCCGTCCTGCCCGGGGCAGCGCCAGGGCCGAGGGGTGGCACCCAGGGAGCGGGGCTCCGGCCCTTCCCACGGGCCTTGCTTATCCCCTGCCTCCTCCCAGGGTCGCTCGTGGCCCGGCTGCTCCTTGGGGTTTGCCGGAGCGGGTGGGGAGTGCCCGAGCTCTGTCCCCGGAGCGAGGGAGGGACAGAAATGGGGGGGACGGGGGCCAGATCGGTGGATGCAGGTGGGCTTCACCAAACCCCTGCGGTTCAGGCTAATTTTTACCGTCAGACTCAAGACAGAAATTCACTTGTTCCAAAGCAGCTGAGCTGGGTGGGCTGTCTCTTGTGGCTTGTTTTGGGGGAGTCTTTTGTAATTTCCGATTTGGCCTCCAGACAGGGTCTCTGAGGAGCTAGGAATGGTCGTTATTTTATGTGCATGTTGCTGATTACATTGACCTAAAGTCTGTTTTCTTTGACATCTCCATGTGAAAGTTGAAGATGGAGAAAGTGCAGTGAGACTGCAATACGTGACTTTGAGAAAGAATGAATAGCAAGTTCTTGTAAAAGGAGGAAAAGAGGCATTTTTGCAGAGTGCCTTTCAAAGTCGTAATGGGGGAAATCTGATTTCTCTGTTTTTAAATGCGCTCTTTGCAGTGATGCTCACAGGCTGCGGTGGTGGTGTGGAAATGTTTCGGTTTGTGATGAAACGGGGCCTGAATGTGCTACAGGTTCTGTAGCTTTACATCTCCTCCTTGAGGTGATGGCACTGAGAATGGGCAATAGGGCATTGCCAGGCTGGAGCACAAACCTGATCAGGCCTTTGGGGACTCTGTGGCATAAGGAGCTTTTTTCTTGAGGAAGGAAAGGGTGCACGGCTTCATCCCAGAGAGTTTTTCCATCTGTTTGTTACGGTGTGCACGAGCAGAAGATACACTTAGGGAAGGAGCTGGAAATACTTCAGCATCATCCAGAGACAAAAGCGCTTAATCCCAGATGTCTTTTCTCCATGAACAGCAGCAGGATAAAGGATGACTTTTTACGTCAGCTCTTTGAAAGACAGTTTTATCGTAAGTTTTTATGATAAGAGTTTTCTGCTCCTCTCTTTTAATAAGGAAAATGCACTGAAGCTCTGACTTCATTTCAGTAAGTTTGCCATTAGTAAGGGATCGATATTTCAGGAAAAAGGAGAAAAGAATTCAAGATTTTCCTAAAAAGATCACATTCTGAATGGTCTGATGTTAATGCCCTTATTTTTTGTCTTCAGGACCAACATGAAATGAAAGAATAATTTTATTTATACAAATGATATTGAAAAACCAAAAAAAACCCAGGAAGTGGTAGTTTGTGTCATGGCAACCTTACTGGAAGCTGTAGTCAGTTGAGTCTTCTGAAAATCGGGGCTGGAAGAAGCCATTTCAGATCATTTTCCCCACCAAAGCAGGGCAGGATGAGCCGCAGCCTAATGCATTCTCTTTCTCACAGGACAGTATAGTTGCCTGAGAGGTCTGTCCAAGCTCCTGTGGATATTTACCTGGTATCTGCCAGCCTGTTTATTTTAACAGGGAATAGTCTGTCGCCAGACTGGCAGGTGCTGGCAAAGCTGATTGAAATGAGTGCCCTGCAGTGATTGTGTGAGCAGTGAGTCACAGCGCAGAGGGTTTGCCTGGAGTCGCAATTAGAGAAGGAAATTCATTGAACTAAGGCTTGGCTTTGTTGCTTTGACTGGGATTCTGTTTTTTTAGCTTAACCTAAGGCAATTAGCAACGAATTCACTGTTGGTTTAAACCTGCTGTTTCACACATTGCACATGATAGAATCATAGAATGGTTTGGGTTGGAAAGGACCTTAAAGATCATTTAATTCCAACACTGGATGGCAGTTGGGTGACTTACTTGTGTCAAGGTGCCTTTCTTAAAAACATTAGGGAGGAGTCTCTCCTAAATTGAGGACTTTTGTCGTGGAGACTGTCCAGGCCTGACTGGTAAATGTTGGTGCACATTTTAAAAATGTATGAACTTCTAAAACTGTGCCTGTTGTTTTTATTAGCACTTGATCTCCTCTTTCTCACTGTGTCAAGCCAGAACTGCAAAGGGCTGGAATCCTTTTAACGTTTTACTTCCTTGACAAACATCCTGCTGTTCTGTTGCTGCCCTCCTGCAGTGTAGGAGCTCTTTTTTGAGGGGGAAAAAATATCTCTAAAGTCAAGAAACTATTTGCACTTGTGTTTGGTGACATCTGCTTTACTGCAAGCATCACTGAATGCAGATCTACAGCCTTTTAACCCTATTCTCTAGGGCAGCAATTTTGTGCTCTAGTTCTTCCTGGCTCTTACTTGTCACCTTTTTCCAAGGGGTATAAGATGTAGCTTCTCTCTTAAAGAAAAGCTTTGGTTGCTTTATGCTACGAGCAAAGATCTGTGCAGAGATCCCTGCAGGGTAACAAAAACCTTCCCCAGGGAAAACATCCTTGAATTAGTTTGAACTGAAAGCTCCCAATTTCACTGTGCCTTTGGCTGGAAAATGTAAATGTTCAAAGGGCTGTGGCATGATTAAAGATTTTCTTGTCTCGGCCTCTGGTGCAGGAGTGCAGACTCTCCTCCTCCCCTCCCTGCGTGCATCGATTGGGGCTTGTAGGAGTGAATGAAAACAGACTTGGGTGTTAGGGAAAGAAACAGAGATCTAGGGTAGAAAGCAGAGAAAGGCTTCTTGGGGCTTTTTCCATTCTTTGCCCCTGCAGCTCTGTGCAGATCAGTCGTCTGTGTCCCTTCCAGGCAGCGGCCCCAAGAAGATGGTCCTGATTTTTGCACCAATTATTGTCTGGTTTGGAACTGGGCTCTGACTCAAGGACATCAAACCTCTTTTGGAGAACTCTTGGTGGACTCCCTGGTCTCTCGGGTCTTCTCTCAGGCACAATTTTGCTGTAGGTTCAGTTTACTGCACTCGCAGGTTTTTGCAGAACCCAGGTCTTTGTTTTTAGTTTCTAGGAGGCTTGGTTCCAGTTTTTTTTTATAATTACTCTCTTTTCCAGACCCTGCACTGCAGCATTTCCGAGCTCAGTATGAAAACAGCGTAGACTTAGCAAGACTGCATTTCTGATGTATTATTGTGCTGCAAGTTCCTGGTCTTTGCAGCTGACTCAAAAGCCAGGGAAGAGGGAGCAATATCCTCTCCTCCTGCAGCTGACAATCCTCAAACGTACACCACAACCATTTTACCCGAGTTGAACGCCTCCAGGGGAGACAGTGATGCTTTGTCACACGCAGAAATGGAGACATGACAAATGAGGTACCGTTTCATTGCTTTAATTGCTGAGTGGACAGCTCAGGCCGGGGGTATAGAAATATTGCCTACCTCCAGCTTTGCTGATCTCAGGATATCCAACCCCATCTTTCCCTCCTGCCTTCCCTCCTTGATTTAGAGTGGTAAAATCAAGTATGGTCTGAGGGCTGGACCCCCAAGAGCTGTAAGGCAGCAGGCACATATGCAGAGAAGTGTGTATCTTACCCCTCTTCTGCTTTTTTGGTGGGTTAGGAAAGAGTTAAATGACAACAGAGGGAGAGGCTGTGCTATTGTTCAGGCATCCCTGGGTCCAGGGTGGCTGATCTCTATTCCCGGATCTGCCTCTGGCTTCCTGCACGACCTTGGACCGGTCACTTACCTTTTCTTTTCCTCAGCTCCCAAATTATACCATGGAAATCATTCTCTTCCTGTGGTGCCTCGTTCCCTGCGGGTTTTAGGGTGGCTGAGATGATGGGAGGAGGAGAAGGCATTTCCACTGGAGAAATATTTACACAGAGAGTAGCATTTTTGGGCATGTTCTTGTTCCCTCAGATACAACACGGGCTGTGCATATGGTGAGATTTGGGGTTTTTTTTAGTAGGCAAACCTGTGGTGAAAGTCAAATTCCATTTGTCGTTGGTGCAGCTGCCCCAGAGCGATGCCAGCTGCAGTGAGGCTTTTCTTCACTAGATGGTGCTTTTGATCAAAGAGTTGAATAACGGCAGTTCTCTTTCTGCACGGAATTTCCGAATTTTTCTTTCCCGGTCTCCATTCTTTCCCCTCTTCTTTCTGTGCTTTAACACCACGGGGGACAGTTAATGATGCTGGATATTGAGCAAGGCTAATCTGGTGGTAACACAGGCTCCAAGCCACCCGCACCCACCAGCCAGCTTGTCTGCTGGGCTTTGGTTTTTGAAGCGTGTATCAGTGCTGCTGGGCTGTGGCAGAGAATTGAATTCTTTCCGTGTTTTCTATTCCCATAAGGAAAAGGCTTCAAAGAGCAGGTCCCCTCCCCCTCTCTGCTGGTGAAGGGCATTTAGGGAAGCTAGGAAAAAAAAAAAAAAAAATCCAGCTCTGACAGAGGCATTTATTTAACAAACCACTGCCTTTCCCTACCTTAGCAAAAGATTGGTTGGTTTGGTTTTTTTTTTTTTTTAAATTAAAAAGGGAATTGCTGTGTTTATACCCATCTTTGTATTCAGGAGCTGGTTAGCTAGCCAAGGTCATTGCTGCTGCCTGACAGCACCACGCAGGGAGCCAGCCTCCTCTTCCTTGAACGAGCACTGATTTCAGCAAGGCTTCCCCAGGTAAAGAATAGGAAAAGGCTGGAATGTGCCAGTGCAGGGTCCCCAAACCGCTGCCGGGTAGAGACAGCCACAAGAACAGCCTTCCCTTTTCTACAGGCAGCAGAGGAGATGAATGAAATCGTTAATCAAACATTTCCTGTGCAGACACGCAACGGGGAGCGGTTATTAGCTGGTGGAGTATGGGGCACAGCGGGGTGTGTGGTGGTGTGCTGTCATCGTCCCTGACGGCGTGAGCGGGGAAAATCGGGCTGGTGGCCCCCAGCACTCCCTGGTCCAGCACACCCAGACCATCACCATCCGGTGCTGGCCCCTTCCCAGTCTGTCCTGGGGCTCTCTCCTGCAGCCATGAGGTTTGTTCACGCTCATGCCCTCCCTCGCTGGGCTACCTGCAGCCCGTTGTGCCCGTGCCCTCCTGCCCAGGCTGCCTCCCTCACACGCTGCCGATGCGCGTGTGGACGGTGCCATCGGGGAGGCGGCGAGGTGACATCACTTACAGCTCCCTCCCCGTGGAATTTTACAACCATTAATGAATGGGGCTGGACGGCTGCTGTGACGCCAATCAGCCAGGCACAGATTTATAGTCTGAGGCCAGGAGAGATTACGCCTCTGCCCCTGGCGCGGCACCAGCGGCAGCGGTTCTGTGTGCGTGCTGAGGAGCCCACAAGGCCAGTTCCTGCAGCAGCCCTGGCCTCACGTGCTGGATGTTACGCCGATGGCAGTGACGTCCCCGCAGCAGGGACACTGAGCTATGCTAAACTGCAGTGTGACACAAAACTCCTCTCGGGACCGGGAGCTGACAAGTGATTTCTTTGTCATTCCCCTCGTTGTCATCTTCCCACTGCACATACATTTGGTCGTCGTTAAGTAAGATATTGCTGATGACTAAACTCTGGGTCTGCAGCAAAGAGAAACCGTTTGAAGGAGCAGCCCAGAACCGCGGGGTTCAAACTCGTAAGAAGAGTGAGAAGTGGGGACAGTGCATTTCCTCACATCTATTAGATCTGGAGAGCAAACCCCTCTCCCAGTCCCTCCCAGCTGAGAGGGCATCACATCACTGGCGCATGCAGATTATTTTATTTATTTAGCTCTCCCAGTCCCTCCCAGCTGAGAGGGAATTGCATCACTGGCGCATGCAGATTATTTTATTTATTTTTTTTTTTTTTCCCAAAACATGCTTGTTTTATTGATGGAGTTTGCCAGGGTGTCCCAAAGGACGTGCCTCTGAAATTTAAAAGCAACCTACCTGTGTGGGGGAGAGAATGAGTGGTTTTTACTTCGCAATCTGGCTTTTTCCTCCCTCCTCCCTTTTCCCCACATCCCCATGTGTTATGGAGCCAGCTGCTCCCGGAATAGTTTGGGAATGAAATGTCATCGTTTGAAACTGGTGAGTCACACTTTTTGAAGGAAGGGAGGGTGGTTGTGGAGGGGGAGAATATGAAATCTTGCGGCGTGGCAGAGCGTCTCCTGGTGAGTACAGAGAGATTTTTAAAACCACAGACTCCCTGATGATGGAGTCGAGGGGCTTTGAATAAAGGCTGCTGGGTGTGTCTGTGCTGCTTTTTTTTGCAGGAGGATCTCAAAACCCTCTGCAAACTTTAATTGTCCTCCTTTCCCTGCCCACTGCAGCTGGATCCCAATCCCTCCTCCGACAGGACGAGGCTGTATCTGTCTGACAACACACCTCCAGTGACTCTCTTAATTAAGTCTCCCCGCACTGCTGTGAGGTATGTAATTACAGTGAGACCTGACTTAAGCAGCCACTCAAGGGACTTACAAAAAAAAACCCTAAACCTTCTTTACCAGAGCAGGGAGGAACAGAATTTTACTGAAGACATTTTTGGGGATATTTTAGGGGAAGTTTGTTAAACAACAGGGGTTAATTATGCTGGTTCCTCCTCAGTGTATCCCAATATTAGGATGATGTCTTTAATATACTGGGTGTTAACATAATCAAGATTTTTTTTCCTTCCAAAAGGATACTTGAGATCTTTTGTCTTTTAACAGGGATTGCTATAAAAAAAAAGTGTCAATTAGTGCAAATGGTGGCAGCGGTCTTACGAAATGAACTATTGTTTATCAGAAGCTGAGTAGTTGTCCCTCCCTGCCCAAACCAGCTCCAGTGGTAAAAATATTAAGTCAAAGGGCAACATTTGGAATTCCCGCTTTATTATAACCACCCTTTTTCATGACTCTACGTGGCGGTTCTGCCTCGTAGGTACTGGGCATCCTGTGTCTCAAACTGAAGGACCCCAGTAGCTTTGATACTAATGGTGCCTCTTGAAGAGCTCTGGCGGTTCCAGGAAGATTTATTTTTGGTGTTGCTGCCCCATCCCACTGTCAGAGGTCTCTGACCAGTACCCGAGGTGACAGGCTGGACTGTGCGTCACCATTCTCAGCCCAGCCTATTAATCTAAACTGCCAGCTATTTCAGGTTGCATTAATATTCCAAGCAATGAACTGTAGTGGCCATGGAGAAGACATGCCACCCATTTTGGAGCCTCTGCTTCAACAGTAACCGTCTCCAGCTGAAGGACAGGAAGAAGCTGAAAACAGTAATATCATAAATGGTCCCAGTATGGGCTGGCAGCACCCCCCTCGAGTCCCACCTTCATTATGGGCCATTCTGAATACATGCTGTGAGTAAAAGTCCCAAATTGCAAGCCAAGCTATGCAGCTAACTTGGTGGAGATTTTGCAAGCATATGCCCTAGGGGGTTTGGTGCCATCTCTGTCTCTTCTATTTGGAAGACTGAGCTAGTAGCAAGATTTTATGAAGTGTGCATTTCTATCTCGAAATTTAGATAGTGTTAACTAGAAACCCACATATTCTGTTGTCACTGAATATGACAAAAATAATCTCTGGCTGAAGAAATTTGCTGCAGAGCCTAAGATTTTGTTTTAAGACAAAATAAAACAACCTCGGAGACAACCTTGAGAAGTTAAAACCGGGTGGAGTTCCACGTGCCTTTCGCTCGGCAGCAAAGCCTGCTTATCTGCCCTGCTCTCTTCTCTATTTTGTATCATTGTTGCCCTTTTTTCTTAATTCAGAAGGTCTCAGAGATGTGGCTTACATGGCGGGTCTGCAGAGAGTTGAACCAGCAACACTGTGGGAGCTGTGAGTTGCAGCAGTGACGGAGGAATGAGCCAAGGATCCAGGTAAGAAAAGGGTAACCCTACGGGTACCTGCTACACCATCAAGTTTGAACTTTCAGATGTTCCAAAGGCCAGTGGATCATTACTTCTGAAGCATAAGGACAGTACTTTAGTGCTTGATACTGTCTCCTGAGCCTCTGTTTCTTCTAGGATAGGTGTGTGCCTGGCGTGTTTACCTCCACAGATCACTAATGGGGATCCCCTTTAGCTGACAGCTTCCTGCAGGTAACTCCCGAGATAATGCTGCGCACGTTAAGTACAAACGCACCCTACTGAAAAACAGCTTATTTCACAGAATTGGGTTAGTGTCATTTCAAATGGAGTAACAGAAGATGAGTTTACTGATTATACAACTCGCTAAGTCCTGAATTCACTAAGCATTTGAAGTCTCAAAGATAGGTGATGATATCTTTAAAACTTAATGGATTTTTGCCTAAATGGAAGGATTTTGCCTCATCACCTACTGTGGGGTTTCCTGGGCTGCCAGAGACCAGACAACCTCAGCCTCTTAAACCTTGGCAAATCCAATACATAATGCGTGGAAGTCTTCCTAACATGAACAAGCATTTCAGTTCGTTCTGAAAGGCCAAGATTACTACTGATTTGGTTTTGGGGGAAAAAAAAACCTAAAAAAAGGACAACCAAAATGACGTTGGATGTTCATTAGTGAAGCATTGTCAGAACACAATAGAAGAACAGACAAAAGCCAGTCCAGATTCTGTGGTATTTCCTAAAGGGCTCCCTCTGGCACATGGCTATTCCCTGCCAATCCTTTTGTATTGTTTTTGATAATGAATAGAAGCTGAACAGATGATTGTTGCATTGTCCACTAAGTGATTCATTTACATTAAATACTGCTCCAATAAGTAGGCTTCGGGTGGATTTTTTTTAGTCACTTCAGTTATTTATTTGTACAGTTTAATCACCATCTTTTAACTCTACACTGTACATAATTATTTCCTGATTGTTTCAGCTAAATTACATGGGATGTAGCTCCTGTGAAGTCAGCGGTCCAACAAGCCCTGACTTAAGAAGCAGCATCTCTGCATTTTCAAAGATGCTTAATTATGAGTGGCCACCTCTAGAAAACTGTTTAGGGAAGGTGCTGAGGTTCTTAAGCATCTGCAGGTCCCTAGTGTCCTTGGTCCTGATCTCCGAAAGTCAGGTTATGAAACAAAAAAGTTTGCTGCATGAACCATCACAATTCCATTGATTTCCTCATTAATCTCTCAATTCCCACTGCATGTCTGCTCCAAGGCTTCCTTATTGACCCAGGGCTTCCATTACAGTTTCAGGCTTTTCTTACAGAGGTCAAAGTTGTGTTTTGTTGTGTTTTTGCAGGGTGTGACAGATGTTTTCTGCTTGAGGGCATATTGACTGTACTGCTGTTACAAGAACTTCAATGTAAAAAGCTGTTTAGCCCCAATTCCACATCCAGAACTGCAGGTCCACTAATTTGGATGTACTAATGACCCATACTGAAGGGCTTTTTGATGGTTGAAGAATCTAAGGAATTGAACTGCTCTAGGCCTTTCCATCTCCTGTTTTCTGAGAAGTCGCATGACTTTGCATTTGTTGAATAGCTGTAGTTACAGCTCAAAAGCCCCGATTTCCTAATTATTCTCTGTTCCCCATTCGATGTACCACAAAGAGAGGTCCAGTGTGGGCTTTTGCTTCTGCCTGTGTGAAAAAGTAGAATCTGGGGCAAGGCAGCAAAATAGTGATACAGAGAGAGGAAGGGAACAGTCCTAATGCTGTGGAGTTGTTCATGTAATATGCCCTAGGATTAAATCTCCCAGGACAGAGCCAAGCAGCCTTTGCAGTCGTTTGGGACATTTTCTCAGTCCCTTCTCCAGTTAGGAGAAATGAAATCACCAGTCCTGTGCCTAAATAGAAAAGAAAGGACAGAGGTTTGTTTTGAAGAGTTTCTATGCCTGTAACCTGCCAAGATGAGGCAAGGAAGAGATTGACTCTTTGCAACCAGTTTCCTATCAACTCATACACCAAACAAACAGGGAGGACATGTACATTCCAGTACTGCTGTAGCCTTCCAACTGCAAAAGACATCGCAGTGCAGCTCTTGCCATTCTCTGCTGCTCTAGCTACAGAGCCTGGGCAGAAGCTGCTGCAAAGCTACCTAAAGTCTAGGCTTCTCCATGTGCTACATTTCTGTTACCCTGCTTCAGAAGCTGCCATTGCCTGGTCTGTGATTAAAGCAAACTATCCACCCCTTAGGATCTCCCTGAGCTTTAGCCTTCTTTTGGCTTACGTGGGATCTTCACAAACCCAGATAAAACTCAGCAGACACACAAATAAACCCAGCCCTCCCTCTGCACAAAACCACAAAGTGTTGCTAGGGTTTCCCCTACTGCCTTCCACTTTAACCCTCCAGCATCACTCTCCCTGTATTCTTGCTCTCCCAGGAGCCCACATCGCTCTGTGCTTAGTGGCAGGCGATGAAATCAACCCGTGCATTAGCAGCTCCATAATAGCTTTGCTCAGTGGAACCCAGCTTCCTTCATTAATCCAGAAAATGAGAGTTGTTTTCGTACATTTGAGAAGCTAATTATTTAAGTGCTGGGAATTAAGGCTCATCAGATACTGGAGACTGATTTTGGTTTTGCTTCCCAGGGGATGGAGTGAGATGGAAGGAAGCTGGTTTTGCCCAGGTGTGCAGTACTGTAACTCACCAGCCCTCGGAGCAGGGAACAACAGTGTGCAGATCCTTGTCTACTGTAAGCATAAAAGCCTTTCTCTTAGTACATCCCTTTTCTTCCCATTCAAATAGATTTTTTTAAGTCACCATTGATCAAATAACACTATACCTTTATTCTTTTCTGCCATGAAAGGATGTACCCCACTTGTGGTTGATCTAGCCTGAATAGTTTGCAATGGAACAATAATGCCTTGTCTCAGCTGGGTTTTTAGAGAGGAAAACCAGTTCACATCAGTTTTTCTTCTATAATCAGTTATCCTTCAGCCTTACCTTTGATCACCATAAGCAGAGAGAGGTTTATGTAGAACAGCATCTGTCTAACCTAGCGAGGGACCTTCCAGTGGCTTGGGAAACAGAAGATGAATTGGGTGAAAACCCCCCACAACTGTGGGAAACCACAGACGAGGACAGATCTGTTGTTATAAACAAAGTTTTTACAACAGAATGACTTTCAACAGTAGATGGGCGCTTTTGACTTTCTTCCCAGAAAATGACAGGGGATCCATTGATGCTATTGCCAATCACTATATGCTAAAGAACAGGGATTTGGTTCTGATAGTGTCACTGGATGGATCCACTCTTTCTTACAAGAAACTTGCCAAGAACAAAGTTTTCATTTTTCTTGAGATAGTCTCTGAAGACAACACAGGACATTGGCTAAGGGAGGAAACTTTTCTGTGTGTTCGGTTGAAGCCAGATGTTACAGCATTGTCTGGATGTAATAGACTTGCCAAATAGCAGGAGTGACATTTTAGCTCCATTTAAGTCAGTGGCAAAATTCCTGTTGAGTTCAACTGGGGCCAAGATTTCATCCTACGGCTGTTGATGGGAAACCTAACAAGCAATCTTCAGAAAAATAAGCACAGGCATTCTGTTTTTCTAGGGCTTTTCAACCCATAGGCCATGAGCCCTTGGAATCCTGTGCACTGCTTTGAAGGGGTCTGTAAAAGATCACAAAGACAAGGAAGCTTATTGCCAGGAGATTGGAATTAGCTATACAAGGGTCTGTGATTCCAAGGGAAAACTTCAGGAGTCAGCTTGATCTATTGGAATCCATCTATTTTTCTACTCCTTGGACTAATAGGACCTGTGCAGCTGAACTAACCCTTTGATATTGTGGATTCAAGCAGCCGCTCTGTCTCCTACACTAGGACTGAACCATGTGGAGACCTCCCATATGGCACCCATCGGGTGCTCTTACCAGTGGATTGGGCTGAAAACAAAACCTTTGTTTTGGAGAAGCTGGGACTACACAACAAATCCAGTGTTTTAGCAAGGTCAGTGCTTTGTCCCTGAGATAAATGAGCAAGTACACAGTGTTCTCCCTACAGACCGCAAGGTGTCTGAAGTATCTCAGATGAACTTTATTGGGAACTAAAGGCAATCAGCTTCAGGCAGAGTCATGCAACACATTCTGTCTGTGCTATCTCCAGAGGTTTAAGCTCTGTGGTCAGGCATCCAACCTGATGTGCTTTAAAGGCTCTGGATTAAGTAACGGCAGTACTACTTGGATGGAAGTTCATAATGCTTAGATAAAATAAAAAAAAAGAAAAAGGCTTGAGCTAGAGGAAAAAAATCACTAAATATTTAAAATAGCATAATTTAAAAATGGTAAAAAGGTTCTGTTTAGGGTTTTAAAACTTTTTCCATGTGGGTTTTGGTAAGCGGAGTTGTTCTGTAAGTTCTTTCCTGTTAAGATTTCAGAAGAATTTGGTTTTTTTAGAGTGCCTGAAAAAAATGCAGGAGAAGTACTGAGGAACCTTCATGTATTATGTATTTGTTGTTAGCATGGAGGGTCCTTGTGCTTGCAGGACCAAACAGAGGCTTTGTGATGAGAACAAGACCCCATAACTGGGCATAACAAATGTACACAGGCTGACTTCTCTGTGTCTCTTACCAGAAGATAAAATGAGGTTCATATCTGGAGACATGGGTCCAGGAAAAGCCAAAAAGGAGTGAGTGCTAAAGTCCAGCATCTACCACAGGGTATCCAAGCCGTGTTTCTCTCCTCTTCATAGGAGGAGTGCCCACTTAGGAGCCTGCTTTGATTGCTCTACCAGAAGCAGGATAACACTTAAGGAGTACTACTTTATGGCAACATATTCCTGAGTTCCTTTTGAAGTTCTACCAAAGCACGTGGAGAATTTAGAACTTTGAAAGGTATTCAGTCCTTGAGTTTCAAACCAGCAAGCAATGCAAGCTCCTCAACAGCTCCCTTCAAATCCCTTTTTGGAGCCAGGGTCTTCAGTTTAAGGGAAAGGCTCAGGTTTGCCTGAGAACTAAATTGGACATATTAACACATATTATGTGGGAAAGCATTCCCAAGGCATAAAGTAACAGTGGATTCATGGCTATCCAGGAAAGTCTAGAAGTGCCACCTTGGGATGACATGGATCAGAGATACAGTTACTTTCCTTTTCCATGTGAAGAACTCCCCTTCTTCCCAGCTGAGCTATCATGTAATGTAGATGACTCTCTGGAGGAAGTGTTTGCTGCACATTTGCAGTATGTTTTAGCTACTGTCAACATTTATATTCCATTGTCATTTGGGGGTAAGCTCTAATTAGCATAATTATCAATGCTTTAAAATTAAAAAATTCTCCAAGAGACATGGGAGGGATTAAAACTGTTTCCTGCTCCCAGAGGCAAATCCTTTCCCAAGCTATCTGCTGCACCAAAAGGTTTTATTCTAGAAACAGTCCCAAGCTATGCCCAAGAGCAAATTAAACCACAGCAAACTTGTAAACTCTCCTCTGAGTGAGTGTGTGTGTGCGTGTGTGTATGTAGCAAGCAGGCCCTGAGTTGACAATTACTACGTGACAAAATGTTGTCACTATTTTCCACTCCTATTTTGTTTTGACTGCTGCTCTGTGCTGCTGTGGCACCTTTACAGCGTGGGCTGGAACAATCACAAGTGTTTGTGGAGTCTGAAGTTTTTACATTTCATAGGAAAGACTCTGGTGTCTTCACGATATGGAGAGCAAAGGTTTTAATGACAGTGTCCCCTCCTAGAGCTTGCCTCAAGCTCCCCAAGTCAGGAGCTGGCCTCAAAAAAAAATCTCAGGAGCCATTCTTTTCTACACTCTTTTAGAGTGGATTTTTACTCTGGCTCTAAAGTGGTTCGTTGACAACAAGAACCTCAGGTTTCTGGCTTAATGAGACTCCTCTTTATGGAGAATAAATGCCAGGAAAACCTTAGGGAAACTCTGAAAGGTAACATCCCTACCTTGGAAATGTTCCCCAAGAGTCAATCTTTGAATGTCTCCGTTCCTGCCTTTGGAGGGGTGAGAGTGGGGCTCAGCTCCCATTGATAGCTGGTGCGGTGAAGGATGGGTGTCCTGCATGTGGGTTCCTGGTGTCTCAGAGAAAGCTTCTCACATCCTCAGCAGTGGATGGGCCATGAAACCTCAGGGAGCAGGACTAGTTAATTGTTGTAACTGTTCCTGAAATGGCCAGAGAGAAAAATTAGTATTTTACCAAAGGAAATACTTCTTTGAGAGAGAAACACTAACAAACGCAGGTGTTTCTTAAAGGAAAACAATTGTGTTTAGAAATTTACAATTCTTGGTATTTCTGCATGAGACAAACACCACCACACCCTACACTGAATAAACATGGGGAGTCTGCAAGAGAGAGTGGCAGAGAAATCTCCGTGAAAATTTCAGAATCTGCAGGGCATTGAACATACGTATTGTCTTTTTAGTATCTTTTTTTTTTTTTTCAGAGAGATGGACTTAAATTTCATTGGCAGAAATTCTCTCTTTTATCTTTATCTCCTGTTTTGATGTGGTAGCCATGGAGAAAAGCCCAAGATTAGTAACAGTAGGTTGTTGCAGAATAAGAATAACTCTTTACTCGGTTTTAAACTGTAGTAATATTGGGGGCTTTGTTTAACTGGAAGATACTCAGATCACATAGAATAAATACTAAATGCTGTTAGGACATTTATCACCCATCCCATTGAGTTCTGTCCACCTCGAACTAAATGCTGGTAATCTTTAACGTCCATCTGTTCCGAGGGGTTTAGGTGGCTTTCACAGGGCAGAGGGTGGCTGTGTCCACTGCTTTTGGAAAGTTATTAGTTAATTCTCCTGAAGGTCAATGTGTTTATATTTTTGCCCTGTTCCACGCATCAGGGCACCCAGACCCTTGGAACTTGGCCCCGTTTGGCTAATAATGAATGAAATGGGCCATATTCTGAAGCTCAGATGCCTTGAGTGCCACAAGAAAGCCAAATTCAAAACCACTACTTTAACAGCAGCGTCTAGCAATGAATTTCCAGATTCCCTCAGGAAGCCCATCACGAGGAACTTTAGGGAAAGGAAGGAGGTGGTGAACCTTCTCTCAAAGAACCTAGGAAGAGACTGGATGTCTTTGGTGGTGACATGAGCTAAAAAGCGGGATGATGGTAGGAACAGACACCACACCTTGCTCTGGTTTGGTATTGGCAAAGCAGGTTATGGGTAGGATTAGCGAATGCTTGACCATATAGTTTTAGTTTCCCAAATATCGCTGGTATCTGTGCTGTATATGACTTGAGTTGTCTCCCCTCAGCATCTCAGTACATCTGATGCACTTGCAACTTTTCTCTGGAAATCTATTTTGCATCTTGTAGGAACATACAAACCTTCTGGTTTGATATGGGCAAAGCAGGTTATGGGTAGGATTAGTGAATGCTTGACCATATAGTTCTCGTTTCCCAAATATTGCTGGTATCTGGGCTGTATATGACGTGAGTTGCCTCCCCTCAGCATCTCAGCACATAGCATCATGCACTTGCAACTTTCCTCTGGAAAACTATTTTGCATCTTGTAGGAACATACAAACCAAAACTCTTGCAGCGTATTTAGGAAGAACGGAATTTACACTCATTTTGCTGGGATGACAGAAACACATAGTGACACAGAGAGATAATATCACATATTGTTAAGTTCTGCCAGTCAATGTGCTTTTACAACACGTATCTTGTTTCCAAGTGATCACATCTAATGTCCTGTTTTGATTCATGGTGATGGAAACTGCGTGTGGGTGACGAGCTAATTTTAAGGCTAGAGGGAAAAGGCAGATTGTTAGAGACCAGGGGCTGCTTGAGGACTGGCTTCTGAATTAAAACTAATCAGTAGCTTCCTTTGATGGCCCTTTTGTATCTGGAGAAGAAAGATACATGATAACTCATTTTTATTATTAATTTAATTTTAGTGGATGATGTCAAAACGCCATCATGACTTATGTATATTTCTTTTGAGAAGAGTTGTTTGATAAGTAAATGTAACAGATCTATGTTTTCCTGCTGGTTTTTCATTGCTAAAGATCTGGTGGATGTTAAGATCAAGGTTATTAAAAATGGTTTATGACATTTCTGAGGTGAGACAGTCTTTTGAATATGTCTGCTGTAGATTTGGTGTTAAAATCAGAGTGATATTAAAGAGTATGGCCGATCATGGCACATAAGAAGTTTCTTTGGTATTGGTTTTGTTACCTCTTGTTACCTTTTCAAGAAGAAGTGTAGGTTGGACGCTGGCTATGATGACTTAATAGGTCTAATGATTATGCAGGGTCAAAGAGAGGGTATAGCCTTGTTCCACATCTCGCACGTCATCTTCTGAAACTGTTTCTCTAGTGGTGCAAATAGCAGCCTCTGCCAGCTTGCGTACACAGCGGGATAATCGGGACCTTTCCTGTTGAAGGCAAAGGTCTCTTGGCTTTTTTTTTTCTTTTTTTTTCTCCCGTGGGGCAATTCTAGTTTTATTGCTGAAGCCGTAATCCCCGAAGAGCATGGAAGAGGGATTTCGGAGAGAGGCTGAGAAGCAGTATGAGGCAGGCAGATCCATGTTACCAGTACGGGAGGTCACTCATGTGGCACATGGCACCACTGGCAGGACAGCGTGGGCTGCTCTTGCTTCACAGTCTGAGGGTATAAACTCAGGTCTTTCCCCAGCCCTATGTTCCCTACTCACTTTGTCACCAAATCTTATGGTTATACAGGAAACAGGAAAAAATGTCTCTTGTACCACCAAATGCCCTGCTTTTTGTCTAAAATGGCGGCACCTCCAAAGAAAACAGAAAATGATTCTGTCCTCGGGTGATAGCTGCAATTGAGTTCTGTGCATCGCAGCAGTCAGCCAAGGAGCTGGACAGGGCCTCATAAAAGTTTGCCATGTGAAGACTTCAAGGTTACAGCTCCTGAGAGAGAATGTAAACAGCACGTATTGAAAACTGGATTGATAAAATAACGCAGTGGTAGTTACCCACTACCTGTCTTGTTGCACAGTCCTCCCAGAGCTTGGGTAAGGACCTAGCCTCTGCAAAGCCTCTGGCCTCTGTTTTCACAATTCATGGCAGTATTCCTGTCCTTTTTCTCCCACCTCACTCCACCGTTACGTGACCCTATACTGTGTGTGGCGTAAAGCTAAGAACTATGGACGGATTGAATTTTTTTTTTCAGTGTATTCTCATTTCCTTGTATAACCATTTATAGGGAAAAGCTGAAATAATACCAATTCTGGCTATACACCGCTTTTGTTTCTTCCCTGTGGAAACACCAGGAGAGAAGGATGGCGGTACAGAGGCACCATATATGGTCCTCGGGGCAAACCGGAGCGTGTCACGGATCCTCTCCCCGCAACCCGGGGACCGGCGAGGCCTGTTACACCCCGACCCGCCCCCGCAAAGCCGCACTCGGCTTTTTCAACCCGCGAACGGTAAGGAGGAGCGGGGGGAAGGGCCTGCCTCTCCTCATGATTCTGTCCCGCAATACCGGCTGACCGAACCGGAGCCCGCTGTGAGGCCGCCCCCGGGCTGAAGCCCTGAGCGGCGTCCAGGCCGCTAACAGCCGCCCGGCGCGGAGGCCGAGGCTGGCAGGGAAGGCCCCTACCGAGCAGAGAGAGGCGAGGGCGTGGAGGCAGCCCTGCCCCGGGGAGCGGCCCGGCCGCCGCCGCCGCCCCTCTCCCCTCAGGAAATCACTGAGGGAGCAGCGAAACAGCCGGGACCAGCGGATGTGACAGCAGCGCTGCCCCCACAGCGCAGGCCGCTGCTGGGAGGAACCGCCCCCTCGGCCGGTCTTCGCCAATCCTCTCTCGCTTCGGAACGTGACTGACGGCCGCTTCGGCCAATCACACGGCAACAATCGCCTCGCAGGTTCTGCCTCTTCTATCCGTTGGCCGGATGTTCTGTCAATCGGCAGAGCCCTTCCCGCCCCTTTCCGGCAGGGGGAAACGCTAGGTAGGAAGAGTGGGGGGGGGGAGAGAGAAGAAAGGGAGAGAAACCAATGAGACGCTAGAGAAGGCCACCTCAGCGGTGGAGTGACAGGCGGGCAGACCAATCGCCGCGCTCCTTCCCCCCTCCGGCTCCCTCCCTCCAGGGTGGCGGGGCAGAGGGGGCGCACCTACCGCCCCTTCCCCGTTGGTCTGTCCCACTCCGGGCCTGGCGGGCTAGGTTGAGTTAGCGGCTCGGACCATCGCACAGGGCGGGCGGAGGGGGGTGCGGGCAAGGAGGAGGAGGAGGAAGGAGACGACGAAGGAGGCGGCGGGGGGGGGTGTTAGGAG
>NW_015090794.1:671588-713539 GCF_001431845.1 Calidris pugnax
GAGGGGGGGGAGTCACCGGGATGGAGGACCCCACCAGGCCTCCCTCTCTCGCCACCTGCCCCGGCGGCGGCGGCGGGGACGGCTGTTCCGCAGCGGGGCTGTTCCGCAGCGCCGCCTCCTCCTCCTCCTCCGGGAGGTGCGGGAGGCAGCGAAAGGGCTTCCCGGAATACGGTGGCGGGGGAGGGGAGGCCAGGCCAGGCCAGGCCCCGGGGGCAACGGGGCAGGTCCCGGCCTACGGCGGAGCTTTGTGCCGCCGGGGAGCCCCGGGGGCTGCGGTGGGGCCGGCCCGGGGCAGGGCGGCGTGTGCGTGGGGAAGGCGGGCAGGCACAATGGCTGCGGGGATGGGAGGGGGGGTGGGGGGGGGGTGTGTGATTAATTTTTATTATTTTTTTTTTCCCCTTAAAAGAAAAAATAATAATAAAAAAGAGCTGCTCGTCCATATAATCCGCTTGGAAAAGGGGATTCCTGGTGTAGTGGGGGAAAGAAATTGACCTAGTGGGGAGAGGGGAGTTTGCTCTCAGAGTGTGTTGGTGCTTGGGGTGTGCAAACACCAGGAAAAAAAAATAAAATCCCTCTTCATAAGGCTAAAGAGCATCTTTTCCCACCTACCTTCCAAAATCACATCCCTACCCACCATGCAGGTTTCTGGAGGACTTCTCTCTTAACTGTGCAACTGATTCACTGGTTTTTTTTTTTTCCCTAGAATCAACTAGTTTGTTTGTTGTTTTTTTTTCTACTTCGAAGTGACTTGGCAAATTTCTATCAGTCATCATATTCGTGGCTGAGGAGGGGAGCACAACAGCTACATGCAGCAAAACTTGTTTTTTGGGACAGCAGAGATTGTGTTGAGGCGACCCATTGAAAACTTCCTGATCCCAGTTGCTTTGCATTAAGCTGCTCAGTTTATTATTCAGAATAGACCTAGAGTATGAAAGATGTACTTCAGGGGTGAGGTGGCTAACCATTTTTTGGTGTTCAGTGTGTGTTCTCAGGACAAGCCAATTTTCCAGGTTTTTTTACGTAAATAGGAAAAAATGGAATCTGAGAAGAAACATATTTTAAATGTATTAGTTACTTGATAGGCCTGCAAAATATAGCCAAACTTGTGTTCACTATTTATAATCCCCTATAAGTCAATATCATGAAGTATATTAGTCAATATCTGGTTTTATTTAGCCTTTAGTGTGTCAAAAAACAAACTGGTATTTAATATGGAAATTAAATGGAGGAAAAAACCTATATATATTCTGTGGAAGAAAAAAAAGACAAGTGAGGTAGGAGGATGGCTCAGACAAATATGAATCCGACGTTATGTGGAGGAATGAAAATACAATTTCATTAGCAAAATTAACACTTTAGCTTTCCTCCTTCCCAGATCAGTGTGGAGCATCCTTTGTAACCTGCATACCACTTGTATGTTGCAACAGTTTGGGTTTTTTCTTCTGAAACCTAATGGTAGGGATGTGTTCATCATTGCTTGAAAAACAGCTGGAAATAAATAATATTCCATTGTAATCAATCTGTTCTCACTTCCTCTTGGCACAGCGAGGCTCATTAAGCAGAACAGGATTGTTTCAAAATTACTTGTCATCTCATGGAAAACATCAGTTTTCCAAATGCATGCTAAAAATGTTGGTTTTCCCCCTCTTTTTTTTTTTAAGCAGGTTACCAGTCTGAAAATAGTTGGACTCCTGAATTCAGCCAACGTGAAATGATCACATATAGGGAGTACATAATCACGTATAGGGAAACATTTTGGATGGCTGAATGTGGGATTCAGTTCCCAGTCTATATTCATAAAGATTGCAGAAAGTATATAGACAACAGTTACGGTATTTACCTCTCCTGCATATGGACGTGAGACCTTCTTCCATGGGATTTTTCTTTACTGAAATTCTCTGCCTTGCAGTTTTACATGTAAAATTTGATAAATCGTATTTTCTGTTTGGAGGCATGTTTATAGTCTAGTAACTAGAAAACAATCCTTTGTCCTTTAATATTTTATATATACATATATTATGTATGTATATATTTTAGCAGCATAGCTCAGACTGCTTATGAGTATCTGTGTATTGGTGCAGATTCTTGTTTTTAATCCTAATCAAAATGATGAGGTCAAATTAAAGGTTTGGTAAAAGGTGATATTCTTTTCTGTTGCAAAATCAAGGACAATCGTGTAATTCATTTCTCACAGAAAACATTCAACATCTGTAGCTTATTGTTAATGGGAAGCATTGGTCAATTTAACAGTTAAATGAACCTACCTGTAAAAAATGCCTTGGCTGGCTGGCGATAGCCAGGTGTAAATTGCTAGGTTTCTAGAATGGTAATATACTACCCCTCCTAAGGCTGTCTTAAAAATCTAGATAGCAATGGAAACTGCAGGGGGCAGAAAGTGTCTGTTCCTCCTGCTTTACTTGCACTGCTTACTGCATTATGCTTTGGAAGACCATTTTAATGCTGCTTGCTGTTTGCTGTTGGTTTTTAATACGTACCTTTTCTGCGAATAAGCTTTTACGAGCCTCAGCTCTCGGTTCGGTATGCTTTACAGCCAGCCTTGTGAATGGAATAGCTGTAAAGCAGAGTTTAATAGTTGGAAAGATATCTATCTTCCTGGATGTGTATTTGAATCCTCGGTCGGAGGCGAGAGGTAGTTATGTATGTATCTTTGTAGATGCTGGAATTGCGGGGAAGGTTGTAGGAGTGTGTTTGCCTCTGAAGCGTTGTCTACGCCGGGATTGGAGCTGTCGTCATGGTGCGTTATTGTATCTGCCTGAAGGCTGTCGCTTGCCTCACCTCGCTGCGTCTTGGCCAAAGTAGTAAAGTGCAGCAGTCGTAGCACACACTGGTCTAGGGAAAGCCTTGGCCACGATGTAAATGCATCACTGGTGGTAAAGCCCAAGCGAAGACAAAACCTGGCTGTCGCGCTGTTGGAAGAAAGGAACAGGAAAAGGGGTGGAGGAAGAAGACTCTTGAAATTGTAACAATAGTGATTTTTAATCACTATTAAAACTAGTGGGAACTAGATTTCAGGGCTTAAGTGGCACAAAACGAGGGTTGACTCTCTTGGCTTTAGGACTTGGGCCTGTAACTCTTGATTTTTAATTTGTGGTAGTTAGAATCTGTTTAATAAGCTGATGGCAAAGCTCATGTTTCTGTAGGTTGTGGACTTTACCTTGAATATTTTGATGTGGAAATTACCTCACACTTAATTAAGTAACACTGCACAAGAGGTCCTTAAATTTGACACTACTACCTCCCATTCAGGAATTATGGAACAGACAGAGGATGCTAAAAGACTTACTGCCAGCCCTTTGTGTCAGCTTTTTCCATTTTTCTGTAGGGTCACACTTCAAACGCTTTGCTTATTCCTTTAGAATTACAGATGAGGAAAAATCTGTTTTGCAGCGTTGAATGTAGGTTTTGGTGCCCATCAGTGAACAATTAGACGTGGAGATGCATCTTTGTCTCTAGGAGTTGGTAAGTAATGGTTTCGGTGCTTGAAGGGCAGCTGAATTTACAGTTAAATTCTGTCTTATTGCACTACACACCTTAGAGGAAAGCTGTCTTTCTCCTTCCAAATGGTTCTTATTATCACTGCTCTGAAACTGTTCTCCATGATAAAAGTAAACTGCTCATCATGGCCACAATCATGATATGCAGAAGGTCCTATCTGGAATTTCAGAATGTTTGTTCTGCGCTTCTGCCAATAGATCAAAGAATAATTGCCTGTCAGGGGTTGTGCGCTCTCATTGACAGCGGGTGCATTCTAGCATATTTCTTCCTGTTTGAGAGCTATTGTTTTTTCCATTATTCTCTCTTTATGTGGACCCTCTAGACCGATTGATGCTTTCAGGTATGAAGCAACGTTTTCTTCTGTAGGTGGTGACCTTTCCACAGGTATCCTTCTCCCCACACACTTGGGGCTTCAGTCCTTCGTTCCTTTTAATGTTTGGCAGATAATTGATTTGTCGATGCTTAAAACTGAAATGACTTTGGTTCATTGCCTGAGCTGCAAAGTAGAAAAAGCTTAATAATATTGTAGCAAATATGTGCCATGTCATGTTTTCGGTAGTGAGTATTGTGGTTCACGGTCTAAATCAGTGTGTTAAATTCTTGCTAAAATGACCTTGCAGTTGCAGGGTAGGCTGATGGTGGAGCTTCTCATTGCGTGCCTGTTGAGGCACGTTTGCTCACTTGCTTTCTCCCTCCCAGCCTTGCCCCATAGACTTGTCCAGGAACAGGGAAGTGTTGCTGAGGCAATTTGCTTTGTACCATAACAGATGGGCAAGGAACCTTACCAGGCTGTGCCGCCTTCTCAGGCTTGGTGTTTTGATTGCTTAAATTAATGAGGAAATCTTAGCTTGTTTTTCTTTAACGTTTTTAGCATATGCACCAAACTTCTGGATTACATATCCTGTGGAGAATTGGACAGAGGAGTCCAGGATTCAAGAAGCATGTCTCTTTTTCAGCTGCATACTTCGCTTTGGCTGCCTCTGTGAGCTGGCTGATTCACTCAGGAAGGATGTTCTTCTTTGCCTTGTGTGGTGGGGACTACCTTCTCCCTGAAAGCCCGTAAGAAGTGTCAAAATCAACTGCAAGCTGCATTGTTAAGGAGGTCTCCAGTTTCATAACTGAACAGTCTTCCTTAGCTCTTAACCTCTGAGGAGTAGGAAGGTCCTTAGAGCTGCTGAAGGTAAAGTTCTCTTTCCTCTTGGTGTGAAGACACGATTTTTAGTGTGAGATATCCAGACATGAGACTTCAGCTCCACACGCAGTTGGAGCCTTGCGTATGTGGGAGAAGCCAGATTGAAAATGCTCCGCTGAGCTCATGTCTTTGGCGCCAAAGAAGAATATGATACAAGGCCTTCCTCTTTCTAGTGGTGGTTAAACACTATTTTATATCCTCTGCCATGTTTTTTGAAATAAAGGGTTGGTTTCTGGGCCAAAGGTTAGGAATTAGTCTTGTGCCGTGAACTCTGTGGTGGTAAATAGCAATTCTTGAGTTGTGGGATCTGAACTATCAGGACTTACCCAAACACTTGCTCTTATCTCTCTCTCAGGGCAACGCTTACGGTCTGATTTAGAGGTTATGCAGATCTGTCATTGAAGCTGACTCATGAACAGTAGCGTATTGGAACCATTTCTTTCTCTATTTTTTTAAAAATATGGATGGAGAGACAAACGAGCATGGTAAATGTGGTTTTCCCCATACTTTTGTTTGTTCCCTGTTGCAGGGAAAGGAGGTGGATCTGCACAAGCTTGAGGAAGGAAAAAAACAGGGGATATACTGGACAAGAAGGCTTTTTTTTTCTCTGTACTCTTATCAGCAGTCAAGGTTTGCTAATAGCGGGGCTGTTTGTCGCAGCGGTTGTAGCATGTTTTTAATTTTGTCTGCAGTCAAGGATCTTACTTGCTTGGCATTGAAAATGTTGAAAGCTTTCAAACTGGAATGAGAGCTGGTAGTGTGAAGGTGAGCAGAGTGGAATGGCTTTGTTTGAATTGTTGGACTATCTGTTGAGCTTTATTTTAAGCCATCAAAGCTTTAAACCCCAAACAAAGGTTAGCTGATACGCTCATTTTTGTTTCAGGCCTTAATCTGTAGCGTTAACATGAAACCAGGGCTGCAAATCAGTTCCAAACCTTCTACCCTTCTTCTTTCATTTGAGGATTTTCTGTCTTAGTAACTGGAGTAACAGATCGACGGGTGAGTGCTGGTGGCTGATAGTGGAAGTCGCCGGTTCATGAGCTGCTGGCTCCCCTGCTCCTGACTTAGTACTACTTGAGTCCGAGCAAAAAAAAAAAGTTTGTTTTCTTTTGGGACAGACTCTGGGCATCCTGCTTCATAACAAATGCTATTGCAGCTCTTCATTTGATTCCCATTGTTGGCAGTGGTGGCTGGTTTGTTTTAAACCAGAGAAAGATTAGCTAGGTTTAAAAGCTTGTGTTTCTGATGTTAAACCTAGCACTCATGGGTTTTCCTGTTTATGTGCAATTGACCTGGATTTATGGTTTCTTGATGTCTTTTTCCTGGTAGATGGTAGGACTTTATCAGCCGTGCCTTTCATTTCAGTTGGCTGATAGGTGCTTGAAAAGGTTGGGGTTTTGTTTTTTAATTCTTGTATTTCCATGGTTCTCCACGTGTTTATAATATGTCTGTAGAATGTGGCAGCATATAAGGTGGGGATGTAAATATATACATACTTCTGCTTATATGTCAATTACACTGGCATTGCAAGATAAGCAATCTGAAGGTGACCTGTACGCATTTTTCTGGATTTACTAGGACTATATTTTAGAAACGTAATCTATTTTTTTTTAAAAAAAAAAGAAACCATGCAAAGAGAGAGCCATGGTTGTTAGAGTCTTTCTAGACCTGGACAGAAGGAGCTACCTAGAGCAGCTCTCTCCAGTCTCTTGTTAACCTCTGGGCAACGGAGCGAAGTGAGTGAAATGCTATGATGACATTACGGTTTATGATGTTATCCCGGACTGTGTTGTCAGCAAGCAGTGCTGAAGCGTAGGGAGAGCCATATGTTATCTGAGAGGCCTGAGCTGGGAACCTTTCCTTTAGCAGAAGCACTTCTAGAAGCTGATAGATCTGTTCTGACTGGAGGAAAGCTGTGTCTTGGTAGTTGTATTCTTTTACGTATTGATTTGGCAGTCCTTTATGTACACTCTGCTTAATTCAAGATAAGAACTTTGCTGCATTAGCTAGTAATATAATCAATGGTGTAAAGAGTTACTCATTGCAAAATTAACCTGCATTATGTTTGGTTCAAAACACATTTTTTTCCAAGGAGTGGTACTACCTTAATACAACCTGCAGCAAATCCGGAACGATCTGTGGTTTACTGTAACACTAGGACAGTTTCCACCACGTTGATCTCTCTCTTAAGAAAAAGAATCATTTTATCTATTTTAAGCCCTATTTGAGGACGAGTAAAGTGAACTGTTACCAGACACCAGTTCATTCAAAGTAACTTGAGATTCACTTTATCAGTTGGTAACTGATTAGCAGTAAGGGTCTGTCTTGTCACATTCTTTTGTGTGTGAAATACAGTAAATACTTGACTTTTCAGTCCTCTGCTTACGTGGAATGTTACTCAAGTTTTCTGTGGTGGTTTTTTGTGGTGTTTGTTTTTATTTTTTTTAAACCTCTCAGTTATATGTAACGCAGTTTTTAAATTTTTTTTTTTTTTTCTGTCTCTGCTGGTTTTCCTAATTGGTAGAGAGAACTTTTTTCCCCCAAGTTGGTAAAGAGAACTTTTCCCCCCTTCTTCTTCCTTTCCTGTGTTTAATGGAGCTTGAATTTAACGTGGCTCTTGTCTACCTTTTGTGTAGTATCACTGGTGATGTCAGCATATCCCTGGGGAATAGTTCTGTGAAGGTCTATAGTGTACTAAATTTGTCATTGAATAAAAAAAAATTGGCTGTTAGACAAGCTGAAACTCTAAAAAGTGGATACGGTAACAAAAGTAGTTTTCAACACTTAAAAAAAAAAAATGGCATCTTTTTAGCATAAATACCGGTTTAGCAAGTTCTCTTGTCCTGTAACAAATCCTGACATTAAACATGTCAAATACATTAAATATCCTCATATTGGAAGTAGCAGTAAGAGGCAGCTCACTAAATGTGATGCTAAGTCTGAAAAGAGAACCCAAGTTTAACTATGCTTACACGCTCTGGTTCTTACACTATGCTGGTTTGTACACACAGCCAGGCTCTTTCTGCACATACATGTAAGATGTAAAAACATAACTATTCATAAATGCAACGAGTTGTATTTATATAGAATTAAATTGTAGAGATGATTAATCTACATTTCAGTAAAGAGATTATTAGAGTATCTCTTCTTTTTAGTTAGCGCCTTAATCTGGAGTTCCATGTTGCAACTCTTGCCCTAGTATATTAAACCAAGATGTTTTCATCCATATATATATATATATGCTAATCCACAATTTAAAAAGTAGTATGTGTAAATCCAAGGAGTAAAACTTAGAAGATTAGTAATAACTTTATTCTTGCCTAAACACGTGAAAGACCGTGTAGTATTTGAGTATAGTTAAGTGATGGGGCTCATCGAGTATCAAACACCGATGGCGATGGGTTCCGTTTGTGGTGATTGCCTTGCTTGTCACTCAGAAGTTCACGCATCCAGGGAGCCTTTTTAAAATAGGATTTGGCTTTGGATCCATCTTACTGAATTTACTGCCAGGGCTTTTATATGTATGTTTTGCTTTTGTTTTGCATAATGTACAGAGTTGAATTCTATTACTTCAGTGTGTGTCAGCACAAGGAGAGAAAATAGCAGTTTTAACCTTTATTTTTGCTTTTTCTCATCCATTCTCCCAGTAATTTCTGTTTTAAAAAAAATCTTCCCCTCCTTGTGTCTCCGAACCACCTAATGTTATTTCCCAAAGTCTAATTCTAATTTCACAAATGTCTAATTCTAATTTTCGTGTTCTGTCCTGTGCATTCAGGCTTGTTATTGCATGCAAGTCAGATTTTAAGGGACATTCTTTAGAATAGACTTGGTAAATAAAGGTAAGATTTATTGCACAACAGATGTATGAGGACTTCATAAGTGAAGACAGCTGAGATAACTGACTGATTTCAATACCTCATTTATGTTAGGTGAGGTTTTGTGACCCTGTGCCCTCTGGTGACAAATGCAAAATTTGTCTTAAGGTTTTATGTTTTTCTTTGCTGTGCTTCATTATCTTCATATTACCGCCCAGTTTTGCTCTTAAACTGGATCTCTGTCCTGCTGGGCAGCTAGTGACCAGGGTGGAATTCTCATATGATCTTTTTTTTTTTGTACATTGCCGACTTCTGTTATGCTCTCTTAGCAAGCATCCCACCCCCCTTAAAAAGTGTATTATTGGGTATGTTTGTCTGCATGGTCAACGCTCTGTTCTTTGGTCATTCGTGACTGTGTTTTGTGGCTTTGGTTGTGGGGACAATCTTAACAGTGACGTGGAGAACAGAATGAGGAAAGCAGTGAAAATGGTTTCAAGAGTTATTGCAGTTCTGTGCAGAAAGAGGAACAAGGCTCTCATCTGTCATTATGAGGCTGTTCCCTGAGGAAATTGATCTTACACTTTGTCCAGCATAACTTTATATTACTACCCTTAGTGATGTGTTTTCTTGTCACATAGTCATTCTGCTGCTTATAACTTTTCTTGGCGTGTGAGTTCCAGAGTTGCCCCAATAAGTTCAATCTCCTTTCTTCATCTCATTGTAAATTTTTTTAGGATCGACTCAGTTACCAGAACTGAATCAAACTTGCACACACAGAAGAGTTGCTCTCAATCGCTTGTTTGCTAATCAGAGGCTTGTCTTTTAGCTTGTTTGCTAAATCACAAAGTGCACTGGAGTGGTACCAAAGTTCGTAATTCTACAGAGTGTATCACTGTACGCCTGTGAAACAGTGCCAAGCACAAAAATGAAAAATATACATGGAGCATTAGAGAAATTCCTTTATGACGCTAAATAAATCTTCTGGTCATCCCTCTGGTTAAGTATTTTACAAACAAGGAGACTTGAGGGGAGAGAGCCTGGTATGTCTGAGGTCACAGGGACATCTCGTAATTGGAATGCAAGTTTTCAGGCCCTTACTGAAAGATTTCAGGCAGTAGGAAGTGGAGGGGTTTTTTCTGTCTTGGGCTGCATACTGCAAAAGTCTGACTGTAGAAAAACAACTCCAGTTCAGTGGTAACCTGAAGAATTGCTTTGTTTTAGCAATTATTTATAGAACAAGCAATTTAATTCTGTAAGCATGTTGTACCTATTGGTTGAAACTGTTTTGCAGACAAGTTGCTTTAAGCATTGGTAAAAAGAGCACAAGCAAATGACACTAAGAAGAAGACGTCAAATTAGCAAATCTGACAAATTTTAAAAGCTTGAATTAAAACCTAAAAACTAGTTATATTGTGGGTTCTAGTGAGACACAAGTATATGATGGAATTGGCAAATGGTTTGGGTACAGAATCACAGGATGATAAGGGGTTGGAAGGGACCTCTGGAGATCATCTAGTCCAACCCCCCAGGGTCCATATAGGACAGGGCAATATGGGATTTACCAGAGGAGAGCAAGAGATGTGACACTTGGGCTGTTCTGTGGATTATCACCAGGGACTAGTGAGTGGGGAACATGAAATCCATCTCTTAGGCTGTGTGTGTGTCTCAGCAGTGTGAGGAGTGACCAGCTCTTGGCTGCGTGTTCTTGTTGTCCTACAATTTGCTGCATCGTGTTGGTGCGATTGTGCTGCGAACCAGAAAGAACAGATAAGGATGTATTTTACAAACAAGGAGACTTGAGGGGAGAGAGCCTGGTATGTCTGAGGTCACAGGGACATCTCATAGTTGGAATGCAAGTTTTCAGGCCCTTATTGAAAGATTTCAGGCAGTAGGAAGTGGAGGATTTTTTTCTGTCTTGGGCTGCATACTGCAAAAGTCTGACTGTAGAAAAACACAACTCCAGTTCAGTGGTAACCTGAAGAATTGCTTTGTTATACCAATTATTTATAAAACAAGCAATTTAATTCTGTAAGCACATTGTACCTATTGGCTGAAACTGTTTTGCAGACAAGTTGCTTTAAGCATTGGTAAAAACAACACAAGCAAATGATGCTAAGAGGAAGACGTCAAGTTAGCAAATCTGACAAATTTTAAAAGCTTGAATTAAAACCTAAAAACTAGTTATACATGTGGGTTCTACTGAGACACAAGTATATGATGGAATTGGCAAATGGTTTGGGTACAGAATCACAGGATGATAAGGGGTTGGAAGGGACCTCTGGAGATCATCTAGTCCAACCCCCCAGGGTCCATATAGGACAGGGCAATATGTGATTTACCAGAGGAGAGCAAGAGATGTGACATTTGGACTGTTGTGTGGATTATCACCAAAGACTAGTGAGTGGGGAACATGAAATCCAGCTCTTACGCTGTGTGTGTGTCTCAGCAGTGTGAGGAGTGACCAGCTCTTGGCTGCGTGTTCTTGTTGTCCTACAATTTGCTGCATCGTGTTGGTGCGATTGTGCTGCGAACCAGAAAGAACAGATAAGGATGAGAAAAAACCCCGCCCTTTCTCCTCTTAATAATATTTCACCTGACTTGGCTGTATGTTTTGTCGATGTAGGGTTGAACAAACAGCTGTAGCGTTGGTGGCTCGTGGGGAGGAGCGGCTGGGTGATGGGAGAGTACCCGAGCGGTGACACTTGGAGGCTGCACGTGGCAGTTTGAGTAACAAGTGGACTTGGCCACTGACAGATTGACTGTGTTTGAACGTTCTCCACGTACTAATGGTTTCTTCTGTAAAGTGGGGTTAGTACAAACTTCATTTGAAAGGTTCTGTGAAGTAAATAACCTTTCACAGAAGTACCAGCGTGTGCTGAGCCTGATACGTGAGACTTGTCTTCTGTTTGCAGTCACTAGAACATATTCCTGTATGCAAATAACTTGCTTCTTACTCCAGCTTCCTTGTGAAAAATAAATGAACCAAGGAGTGTAGAATGCCTGTAATCTGTGATCAGCTATTACAGAAAATCCACTTTTCATATTGCATTTAATTTCACGAAATGAATAGTGTTTTTCGTCCATATAGGACAGGGCAATATGGGATTTACCAGAGGAGAGCAAGAGATGTGACACTTGGGCTGTTCTGTGGATTATCACCAGGGACTAGTGAGTGGGGAACATGAAATCCATCTCTTAGGCTGTGTGTGTGTCTCAGCAGTGTGAGGAGTGACCAGCTCTTGGCTGCGTGTTCTTGTTGTCCTACAATTTGCTGCATCGTGTTGGTGCGATTGTGCTGCGAACCAGAAAGAACAGATAAGGATGAGAAAAAACCCCGCCCTTTCTCCTCTTAATAATATTTCACCTGACTTGGCTGTATGTTTTGTCGATGTAGGGTTGAACAAACAGCTGTAGCGTTGGTGGCTCGTGGGGAGGAGTGGCTGGGTGATGGGAGAGTACTCGAGTGGTGACACTTGGAGGCTGCACGTGGCAGTTTGAGTAACAAGTGGACTTGGCCACTGACAGATTGACTGTGTTTGAACGTTCTCCACATACTAATGGTTTCTTCTGTAAAGTGGGGTTAGTACAAACTTCATTTGAAAGGTTCTGTGAAGTAAATAACCTTTCACAGAAGTACCAGCGTGTGCTGAGCCTGATACGTGAGACTTGTCTTCTGTTTGCAGTCACTAGAACATATTCCTGTATGCAAATAACTTGCTTCTTACTCCAGCTTCCTTGTGAAAAATAAATGAACCAAGGAGTGTAGAATGCCTGTAATCTGTGATCAGCTATTACAGAAAATCCACTTTTCATATTGCATTTAATTTCACGAAATGAATAGTGTTTTTCTAAGTAATCAAGTTACGAGCCACTTGTTTCCCTCTTTAAAACAGGCCTCTCTCTAAGTTAAGGTTTCTTTTATAATCAAACTCTGTTAAGATGTTGTAACTTTTTTTTTTTTTTTTATGGTTAGTTTAAAGCATCTGGTCCACGGGGCATGCGGATAGATCATGCTCATGAGGATGATGGGATAATGGGATTGTAAATTAGCTCTTTACGGTACTGGTTTTCCTCTGGCCCTCTCCCTTGTGTAGTCTAGAGCAGCCCCAAGGCTGTTGTGAGCCGTGCCAGCTGGCTGGAGCCCTGCGGGACTGGTGTGCCAGATGGAGATGGCAGGAGAATAGCAGCACTCCAGTCAAATGCTGCCTAGTGTCGGGGAGAGGTGCTACCTCTGCAGCCCCATCCTTGGCCATGTGGTTCTGCTGGTACTCAGTTACTCTTGGACTGGTGCAGCCATGGAAAGGACTGGACTAGAGGCGTGTGGGTCTCTTTTGAGGATATGCCTAACGCAGGATTCAGCTCATGAAACACTTTGAGTGTGTTAGTATCTCCTTTTTCCTAGTTCTATGCTTCCATACTGTGTCTATGAAATGTTAAATTCCATCGCATTGAAAAAAAAATATCTGTCTTAAGGTTGAGCAAGTGTGGTCTTTCCTTGTGTGTTATCCTGTTGGTGTTTTTTTTTTTCCCCTGGCTACTGAAAAATGCTGTTATCTGTAAGATATCCAAACAAGAAAAAGCTTGTTAATGCTCATGGCTTTTCTTTTTTCTTTTATTAAAATAAAGCAAAATCCCAAACCCTTCATTTTACTTCCTGAATATGACAGCTTTAAAAAGGCTCAAAATGAAAGGTGAGCTGACTTTATAGTTTTTACCAAAAGAAATTTATTTCTTAGAGTACCAGTGAAATCTGTTGTTGGTATAAGTGGGGTGTGTTCAGGTAGGCCTGCTGGTCCTCCTCAACCTGGTTATTCAAGACAAGTTTAGGGACAGCTTAGGCTTCCAGCATCACCAGAATAGCCCCATGTGTAGAAGATGTTCCTTGAAAAGCACGTGCTTGAAAATACCCATCCTGTGGAGGTGACGACAGTAAATGGGTGAAACTCCTCGAAAAATTGTATTAATGGATGGTTGCTCAAACAGTAGATATTTTCTAGAGGATCTGTGATACAACCAACTTACCTGGTGTTTCATGCTCTCTTGCCACAAAAGACTTTGTTCTCGTTGCCCCATTAATGCAGCTAACGCTTCTAATCCAGCCGCCCAAAATAGCTGTCAAGCCTGGATTTTGCTCTGGTGGCATTTGCTGCACAGATAGTTGATATAACCCAACATGCTGAACTGTAGCTGAAAAAAAGAACCCCAACTGAGGCACATAAGCCTATTTTGGTCTGATATTTCAAGTGTCTGATTTAAATAAGCTAATAAACATGATAGTATGTAAAAAGGCCCTTCTCAGAAGAATAATTTACTTTCTTTGAGATAAAAAACCAACCCTGTCAACCTCCAGAACTCTATGGATACTAGTGGGAATACATAAGCAGAGGAGGATGTGCCCAGTACCTTCCTTGCTCCAAGGATAATTGTGCTGGAGGAGTGAACTAGAAGGAGAATAGACCACAGAAAGTGGTGGCTCTCATGTTCCAACCTAAATGGTATCTACTTCTGCTCTTGAAAAGAGAATGCTGATATTTTTGTGATCCGGTAGGACATTATGTAGTTTTGGGAGTCATCATTTTGTTAGCAAAGATAAGTGATTTAAGGCTATGTCTATCATGACAAGATACGGTAGCTTGAAGTAACAAAGTAGTTGGACTCTGTTAGCAAAGATGAGTGATTTAAGGCTATGTCTATCATGACAAGATACAGTAGCTTGAAGTAACAAAGTAGTTGGAAGAAAAGTATGGTGAGAAATAACTTGCAAGCTGCTCTGGGGGAATTAAAACCAGAATTTTGTCCTTTACCCCCTTGTAATTTCATGGAAGTTGGAAGATGATGTGTTTTCGTTAGGATTGATTTGTTTTCGTTGTTTGTTTTTCCTGAGCGATCAATCATAGATGGCAGCAGTAAGTGTGATATCTATGAATAGGATGAGTTAATTAATGTTTTTAGAGCAGTCGAGTGGAGCTTAAGTGGTAGCACTTTGCCCCAAGAAGCCTGGCATCCGGTCTGTGGACACTTCACATTAAACTGTGCCCCTTGGATGAAGGCTGGTCTTCCCAACCAATTGGCAATGAAGCATTCATTTCATCATTACAACCCAGTATTAAAAAGCTTTAGACTCACCTCCCTGATTTCTTTCCAAAGTAGATTTTTCCAAACTGACTTCAGTTACAGGATTTACGTTAACTCAGTGTTTACTCCTCTTCGCTAGACGACGTTTCCCACTTCTTTACTTAGAGAAGATTCTAATCTTGGGCAATTGGATCTAATTTCCTAGCAGGATAGTAGGTGAGTTGTAATCACTTCCTTACAAAATTCTCAACACACATTGTTCTTTTAATTCTCTCTCATGCTGTCATATTTGAGAGTTTGGAGGAGCTATGTAATATCTACTTACAGGTATGTGTTTGAAATAAAGCTTTTCAAGGAAACTGCAAAATTTTCCTTTTGTCATGCAGAAAGCTGTGTTTTGTGTAAAAACATGCTGATTGTGATGCCCCTTAGACTCTTCCTGTCACTGCAACCATACGTTATATCCAGCTACTACTAATAGTTCATGAATTGGCTATTTTTTTTTTTAAGAGATGAAATCCTTTTGTCCTGGTCTTCCTCAGTGCTGAATCGCTTAACCCTCACCTATTCACAAGCTTCAGGTCCCACTGCTTAACTTGTTAAAGTATTTCCTTCAAGTTAAGATCTTGGAAGTAGAACACATAACCTGTGAAATCAATTGTATCAGCATTAATATTATACGGCTCTTCTGGTTCATGAAGCAAAGTAAAGTTGCATTAGAGGTGATGCTGATGATTGTTGGAATCTCCTTACTGCCTCTATACAGCAGACCTGATTAAAGAGGAGAAGTCATGCTTTATAGTCCTATCACTTCTGCAAAGCAAAAGCTGGTTTATGTATGGTGAGTGTTCAACCAGGAAGGAGATTCCACCACATTTTATTCAGCTTCATGGCTTTCTTCACTTCCCTGTGTAACTTCTGTATTAAGAAACTTGTGGTGAGGAGTTCTGTTTCCAGATTTCTTCTCTTTGTGGTGAGTTAGCTGGAGAAGTGGAATGGATGACCCTGAATCTGCCAAACAGGACGCCTTAGTAGAGTGGGTTTTGATGTTGTCATCTCTGACCTTCCAGTGACACCAAAGCTGGTTTTGAATCTGCACTTAACTGACAGGTAATGGCGTGTAGTGTTGGAAAACACAAAAGATTTGACAAACTCTGCAACTTGGTGTGAGCAACATCCTAAGTGGGACTCGGTGATTAGTTTTTTTTCTACAATTTGCCCGTAGCTTTCAGAGTAGCTTCTTTCATGTCAGGTTGGTTTGACTGGATGCTTTAATGTTTTGGTATTAAGCAGGAGAAATCTGGTGAGCTGTTTTCTAATTTTTGTTTCTGTTCTATAACTGTGTTTTGGAGCACGCCCTCCATCATAGGCAATACTGCAATACTTTGTTTTCAGTGGTGGCTTCTCTTTTATCTTCCGTACCTTGAGTTTCCCTTGGTGTTGCTACTTCTTTGGCTGTATGCTGCTTACCCCCCCAAAAAAATTATCTGTTTGTTTACAGTTTAGGCAAATGTCTGCATTTTTATGCTCTTCATTTCTTAACGTGAGCCCACCCTTTCAAGTCTGATGGTGGAGCACTGCTCCTGACACGCTGTCTGCACAGACTGCTCTTCATGCCAAGGTTCTAAGTGTTAATCTTGCTGCAGACTGGGGTGATAATTCATTGCTGTCACAGCAACACATGCTTAAAGTTGCTTCTTGCCAGATTTGTTGGCTATATGCTACACTAGAGAAAATTATTTCAAGAGTCTTATTGCATAGCCAGATGCTGTAGAACTAGTGCAATCAACCTCCCCTCCCCCCTTTTTTACGACTGTTCTGACTTCAGGGAGGAAAAACTGTTATACAGTGAAACACATTCCTGTGGAGCACTAGTAAAGAGGTAGATCAGGGCTAATTCTTCTGGTTTCGCTTCTAGAGAAGTTCCATTTTGTGTTCAGATTAAAAAGGAAGGAAGGTTTTTAAGGTAGGGTGAGGGTAATTAAAAAAGGAATTAAACAGTGTCCCCCTTGCTGGTTTAGTTGTGTTCTCTGCAATAGTTGGGTGTTGTGGAAGTTTTATGTTTTGTTTGAGAACATGTGCTAATGACTAGACTGGCTTTATTCTGGAGAACTGTAACTACTTCTGCCATCTGTGTCCTTACAATCTTTCAAAAGAAGGAGAATCTGTTGTTTGATAATGGCCAGCACTGTTCTGTAAGATGCTTTTTGGTTTAGTTACAACTGCTTTAGTGAGGTTAGGTCGTTCATTCTTGTTTTACCTCACTTGGAATTTTTATTCTATGCTGCTCTAAATGCTCTAAATTCTGTTCCTGGAATTTATGGCTGTAACTTAGAAACTCCTTGATGTTTGGGCTCACTGCAAGAGGGTACTGTAAACCAGATCAGAGTACAGGTCACCACTCTTATTTGGCCACATCTGTCCCTTTGAAGGCTTCTACAAAGCCCTCCATCAGTAGCTGTTCAGTCTCTGAGATGTTGTAGAGCTCTGAAGAGGAAAGTTGGTGGCTTTTTGGTACGGGATCTGACATCCCCCAGAACAACTTAACATTTGCCCTCACATAGGTGCTGTGGAAAAATGTAAGTTATTTAATGGATAGCTTCTGAAAAAAAATTCATTTTGTGCACGGTGGTGTTTGGTTAACAGGGAAGTGAGATTTCCTGGTTGTTTAGTCAGACATTAACTTGCTCATACACATTTCTCAGTGTCTTTCCAGCGTAAATCTCATAATGTCCAGTAGCAAGGCATTGTATCACCAATAACTTTATCCCCTCGTATTTTAAGAGAAGTTGCCACAGAAGTTACGTTATTATGAATGTGTTCCCATAGGTCAAGATCCAGGCAAAAATGTAGTGTAGGAAAGTTTGCTCGAGTATCACCCAAATTATGTGTGCTGTGCAGCCTTCCCTACTGTTCATTCTTTGTGCCTTAGTTATTTGCACTACCAGATTATGGGAAACACTATCTTAAAAATCAGAACTAGAAGGACTTCTTTTAGACTTGAGTAAACCACCTATTTACTTGACAAGGATAGCTTTTAAGCAACTTGAGGTGCTCTCAAGGAGGCCTGAGGCAGGACTCTCAAATTCTTTTTTAATCCTGCTGTAAAGTGTAAAGACTATGTATTTGTCCACAAAAGATAACATAGAAGCCAGTGATCAGAACAAGAAATCAGTATGGGATCTCATGTAATACTTTTGCGCTACTCTGTGTGAAATTACTGGTGATTTGTAGTTGTAATACTTTCCTCGAGAATCCCCTGGTTTTGCTTCAAGCTTTTAACTGGTTTTTCAAGTGAAGTATGCCAAGGCAGCTCTGGTTTTTGCTCAGGTAAAAGACTTAATTAATTCACTTTCTCCCTCACTCCTGTGTTTTCTTGTCACCCCCATCCCCATGCTGTGGTTTGTGCACATGTATTAGCCTTTCGTTTTTCTGTATACAGGGACTTTAAGAGTGCAGACAACTTTATCCAGCTGCTGGGGTAGCCTATGCAGCTCTCCGGAGCTGAAGAGAGAAAGTTTGAGTTCTCCGTCATGTTTTAGGCCTCCACCAACATGTCTGAGTGAATGATAGATTGCGGCTCAATCTCTCTTGCCACGTGCATTATATATGTTGAATTTATTACTGGTACCGTATCTCTGAGTGCAGGAACAAGGATTTGTTTAGAACAAGTTGCCAGATGAGTTCTCTGTTCATATCAAAATTCATATTGCAGTGGGGTTATTTTTAATAGCAAATGAAATTATTTATTATTTTTTTTTAGCACTGCCAAGCGCGCGCGCAAACTTCTGCTCTTATGTTAACTTTGGTAAGGGATCTGGAGCTCTAATGAGCTGCTAGTACACCAGCTAATGCTCAGCAGAAAGTGTTGGTAAGTCTGTCTTAGTTTTGGAAACAGGGACAAGCTAGATCAACAGAAGAGCACACTAAAAAGTATGCCTTATGTGCCAAAGAATATTTGTTAGTATGCTGGGAGCAATAAATATTAAGAGTTTCTGAAAACTGTTAAAGTTCCTGTAGCATGGGGAAGAACAAGGAAAGCAAATAATGATGAATACCAAGTTCTCTCTTTCCCCGTGAGACTGCAGTTTCAGATCTTCAAGTCCAAAGCAGCTGTTTCCCCATCCCAAATTCAATTGTTCAGCTGGGAGACAAGAAGCATAAGCTTATCTGTTTGCTTGAACTGATTGATTTCAGACGTCAGTGACTTGCAGCTTTAGGGCAGACCTTGTGCAGTCCTACCTTCTGATGACGTTTCCTCGTTGGAATGCAATGAGGTAAATTTTGAGATTGCATCAGATGGTTTCCCTACTTAAGGGGAAGCTGTGGACACCAACAAACCATCCACACTGGTTTGGGGAGAGAACTGAAATTCAGAAGGGAAGGCAGGACACACAGAACCTGTGCCATCTCTCCTTTGGCTTGTTCAGGCTTCTCTGCAATTCAATCTTCCCTTATATCCACTTAATACAAATTATTACAGTCTAGCACAACAAAAAAACCTTTTCAGTTTCTGCATGGAAGGTAAGTAAACTGAAAGCAATGAGAGATGGAAGCCCATACAACATTTAATACAAAATGAGGGAGTCATAGAATTGTGTAGGTGGGAAGGGACCTTTAAGAAGATCATTGAGTCCAACCATCAACCTAGCACTGCAAAGTCCACCACTGAACCGTGTCCCTCAGCACCATGTCTACCTGTCTTTTAAATACCCCCAGGGGTGGTGATTCCATAACTTCCCTGAGCAGCCTGTTCCAATGTTTGATAACCATTGGAAGCAAAGCCTCTTTTTTTGGGTGGGGAGATGTTGGGGAAGAGAGTGTCATAAATGGATGGCTCAGGAAACTCTTGAAGGGTCAGGATAAGTGGTGAGGATACACCAGGGAATTAACTCAAGCAGCATAGAACAAGCCAGTGTGCTGTTCAGCTGTAACTATTCCTCTATCTCAAAAGTGGAATATGATTTTTGGCTTGATTCTGTCAGAGTGTTTTTTAGCTCATTCTGTCCATCCTCTCAATGTGTTCTCTCATACACGATTGCTAACATGAGGCCTTGGCTCAGACACTGTTGGCCAAGTTTCACTTCCCCAAAGGATGTAATAATGTCAGCAGAAATTATTGCGTAGACGTAACCTCCCCGTTTGCATGAGCACAGATGTTTTTTCATATGGATGGACCTTCTTGCTTTGTTTTGTCTCTCTTTTAGATGCTTAAATTCTGTGCAGTCTATGTAGTTACATGTTAAACGCCGCAAGTTTCTCTGTTGGTGTGTGCGTGTGTTGAAATTCAAATTTAAAGCCACTTAACAAAAGAAAGTTTTTCTACCAGTCTGAAAACCAAGAACCTGTCACTTTTGTGCTGTAGAATCAAGATTTCTTGATTCACTACCATTCCTTGTTTTTAGAGAGAATCTTGAAGTGATGTTATATTGGCTGATGGGAAGCTAGTTGGAAATAACTTTTTTTTTTTTTTTTTAATTGGAAAACCAAATAAGACTGTACTCAGTAGCACTGCTCAGAATATCTAATGTCTGTTAATAATTTCTTAGGAGGAATTATGGAAATACTACTCAATGCACTAATTTTCTACAGCGCTTCTAATTACTTTGTTGATTTTTGGAGCATAGATTTGTGCCAAGGTACACTGGGGTATATTTGAACAAAATACAGAGCAATAAAACTGTAATTGTAAGTCATGTATGATTAACAAACAAAGCATTAATTTTATTAGTTTTGCTAGCGTAGTCTCTGTTTGAAGTGTGTGGTTGGTTCTTTCTTAAGCCTGTGCTTCATTAAACTTTTGCACCATTCTATCTCCTCTGTCAGGCAGTGTCTCTCATGGAATTGTTGTTTTATATGTAGATGTATGTGTATCTGTAGGTAATTAATTTTTAAAAAGTCCAAAAATGGATGTAAAGGCTGGAATAGGGTAAAGCTTTCCCCTTTTCAACACTGTTATCTTCACCATAAAAGAGGAAAAATGTCAGTTGGGTTGTTGCAGTCAGTCTACGTTCAGTTATTAAGTACTGGTACAGTGAACAGTCACTTCCATTGGAGTAGTGTTAATCATACTGTGACTTCGTCTGTGTGGATTTGGTAAAACGCAAATAATTACTGTAAATAGTTTAAAAATTAATTTCTCCTTTCAATCCCAGTGTCTCATGGAAGACTTACATTAAACTTTGTCTCGTATCATGAGAGACCAGAACTGTAACTGTGATGAGAAAATGTGTTTTGGTATTCAGAAGCCTGTAGGAACTCTTATATATTTCTTTTTTTGATGTTGCTGTTGGGCAGAGCTCAGCCAATATAAATGTGTTTCCAAATCTTAACTTTTTAAAGTCTCAGTTTGAATTCTGAAGTTTTAATACTTTATGTAATTGCACAGAATAGTATTACCATGGATTTTTTACTTTTTATTAGGGGTTTTTTTTGTGTGTGTATATATATTAAAGAAACACACATAGTCAATGGTAATTTGTTTAACCTTGGGAAGGAAAAGTGGAGAATGGTAATATGAGATACTTCAAGGTGTGTGGTATCCCATATAGTACAGAATCTGTTTCTTCTCTGCCTTTTTAAGGATCAGGTTCACTAATTTAACGATCAATTAAAGAGGATTCAGGGTCTGCTGTGTTTTGTCAGGGCAGCGCAGTTAAATCACGTGCATAACTTTCTTTTTTGTTTCCCATTTATCTCATTTTGGAAATTTATTTGGATTAACACTAATAATTAACACTAATAATTAAGATCAGTAGTGCTTCATTTACAGAAAGAGCATCTGTACAGTAAAGCTGCAGACTGTCTTTGGTGTTAATATAAGTAGACATAAATAGAGCAAGGCCTCTAAAAAAAACATATGTTTTCCCATCATACAAACTATACCTGTGTTTAGGTACTATTTTTGAATTGAAAATGCACAGTGGCTTCCTGGAGCTCAAAATATACTCAAGAGTACGTAAAATACCTTCTGAAATCATCTTTGTAGGAAACTAAGATTCAAGTGCCCTTTTCTTTCTTTGATGTAGAATGGTTACACTTCTTTTAACTTAAACATCTGTGTTTATATAGGTACATAAGTTGTATTTTCTTTTGACGAGGAAGAGTCATATATGGGACAGTACTTTCCAAAAGCCAAAGTTCCCTAAGAGCCGGTGGAAGAAAAGGGAGATGTGAATGAAGCGGCCTGAAACAGTTTTGATCTTGTTTGCAATATTCCTGTTTCGCAAAATACAGAGAGGAAAATCATGTATTTTATTCTTGAAACATAGGAGCTGAGCTAGTTTACAGAATTTGAAGGGATATTTACAAATACCTATTCCTGCTTGCTTGTTATCATTGATGTTATTTGGGGTGGTTACTGTCCTTGTTTTTATGAAATAGTTTAAAGTTTGGAGGACAAGCTGTATGTTATGTATTAAACGGAAGATGAATCTTCACATGGACAGTGAAATGAACTTCTAGCTGCACTAAATGCTTGTTATTTACGTGTTCCAGTGGTTGGACACTGCACAGAAGAGCATTTATATATATTCATGGTTCTTGTCTCAAGTGCTAAAGGAGTTGCCAGCAACAGTGATACCTAAGAAGTTGTCGCATTCGCTGGAGTTCTGTTTTCCCCCTTTCTCCATAGCATTACAGACCCATCTGCTGCATGAATCTTTTTCTTCTGTCTCTTTTTACTGTCATAATTTCATTTTTCTCTAGCAAAACTATAGTGATGAGTTTGTGCAAAAACACTTGTCCAAAGGGTGATGTGGAGTATGAGTCTGATAAATCTTCTCTTCATTTTTCTTAGGAGTTAAGTTTTACCTGGGATTGGTGAACTGGGGAGTCCTGATGCAGATGTTGGGCTAAACACATGTAGGCAGTGCTGTTCCCCCAGTTACTGCTGCTGTCCCTTGAATATCTGAAGTGGGATGTCAGGAAATCCTGCTCCGATTAAGTCTTTTGGTGCTTTAATTCCAAGAACTATTTAATTATTGAGAAGGAAATGCCCAGACATGGTTTCACAGTGCTGATGAAAAACACTTGAACTTGCCTGCAAACTTTCTGAAAAATTTCCCCTGTTTTTGAGAACTTGTTCTCTGCATTCTTAATTTCTGTGTGATTAATCAAAGAATAATTGGAGTGATTTATTAACTTTGACAGGCAAATTGTCTTCTACATCAAAGTACTGTTCTTCTAGCTCTCTGGCAGTGGACAAAATTCAATCTTTAATGGAAATTTTAATGTTTTCACCAAAAAATAAGTGGAAAATGTTACATATTATGTAGCGTGTTACTTTTTCTTGCTTAGAGGTCTCAGGCATAACAGTGGAGCATCTGAAAGGTCAGAGTATTGTGTTTGAATGCTTCCACTGATCTGACATATATAATGGCAGTAATTAAAACTGCTGAAAGTGAATCCATTTGTGTTTCTTTTTAAAATCAGGTCTTTGTCTTTTGCTGAGATTTGTAAGCATTTTTTGTTTTGGATATAGTTTTAAGAAGTTCTTCAGCACCTTTTTTATTTGCTGTCTTGTAACTTGCATTCTAATATTTTAATTTAAAGAGCGCTCTGTTGTAAGAATGTGAAGCAACCTGCGTATTACTGAGTTCTGAAGTACTGTCAAAAAGATGCACCATGGAGTGAAACAATGGCATTGTGTTGAAAGCGTTCTGTCTTGATGGTTCCTCTTCTGCAGAACTCTGAATAGTTTCAAGAAGTAGAATAGTTTTAGGATTTTTTAAAGTTGTTCACGTCAGCTTTTCAATTTATTTAAGTAAAAGCTGTGCTCCTTTCAAAAGGTCACTAGCAATTGTTTGGAGCTGGCTACCAGAAATGGTTCTTAGAACTCCCCAATTGCTTTGTAAGATAAATCTTTACTCCATAAAAGTGTTGAGTTGTTGTTACAGTTTTTGGCTTGTTGGGATAGTTTGGTTTTTGCACTCTTCTGAAGGTACTTTGAAGGAGGCTCACCATTTGCTGTATTTAGTAGCATAAAGGTGGGTGGGTTTTTATCTTGTGAGAATTGGGTAGCACTTTGGCTGAAATGTCTTTGTCCTCTTCCATCTTTCATATTTTAATAGAGGCATTAGAATTTTATGAAACCTAATTAATTTGGAAGAAGCTGGTGTCTGCACAGACAGGTTGTATAATACTTACAGCTCTGGGTATGCTTTCCTGTTTGATACCAAGGAAGGAAGGGATGTTGTAGGTTCTGAAAGTAATGTTAACTGCACTTAATTGTATTTTCACCCTTTCTTCTGCAGCCCTTCCAACATCATCTTTTGGAACAGCGGAGGGGTAGGTGAAGCTTTTCTAGAGACAGGCTTCTCTTTAAAAAAGAGTAGTAAATACTAGTGGCTGGTAAAATGGCAAAAGCGGAGGTATCTTGTTTTTGGTTTATTTTGTCCTTTGACAAGCAAGAAAAATAGGGAGAAAGATCTGTTGTTGATACTATGAAATAGGCCTTCGCTGTAATTAACAGCCTGGGAATTTTTCTGCTTGCTTTTCTTATCCCCGTGTTGTGAAAACTTGCTGTCCTGCTGGGATTTCTTTTTGGAATGCAGAGGTGTGTTCTAGCTAAAAAAGCATGTGCTTTGCCTAATAAGCTTTCCTCGCCATTGAGCCCAGCTGGCTGCTGCAGTCTGTATTTGTTTTGTCTTAACTGATTTTTATATCCACGTTTTAAACTAAACTAACACTTTTTGCATTAAATGACAAACCAAGCACAATGTCCATAAATGAAACCAAACACTATAATCTACTAATTTTTGTTTTCCATGTGCAGCGTTATGTAAACAAGCAGCCTACTAAAAAGGAAAAAGTGGAAATAATGCTGGTGGCGTTTAAGTGGTGCTAAACTGAAGGGATCGGCCGTTGTTGAAGGGAATGTTATGTTGAGTTGAGGGTTTAGTGCTTCCTCGCTCGTAAATGCAGAAGACGAGTGAAGAGAGCAAGGTATGGCTGGTCAGCACAAAATCTTCATATCTTTTGCTGCAGGAGATTCTACATGGTGTCAACATGGAGCAGTAGCTGGAGTCTACTCATGAGTTAATTTTCAGGGTTGCTGTAGTCCTGAAGTTGGTAGAAGTTCCAAGTATTCAGATTCTCTGAAATTCAGCCACTTGTCTTTCAACTTTGGTCCAAATTATGAATGAGCTTTGGTCCAAATTATGAATGAAGAGAATAAACGTTAGAAGATGAAGCATGGAATAGAAACTCTATTTCAAAATAGTCAGTGTTCACAAGTCTACAACAGTGACACTGGAATTGTTGCTCTAAGATTGTGCTTGTATTTGTGAAGCTTTAAAAAAATTTTTTTTTCTTTTGTTCTTATGTCTCAATTTTTGGATCAACTGTTGGACCATACATCCTTGGCTGTAGGCAAGGATGGACTTACCACGGCTGATACCTGTAATACATGCGTTATTGTAATGTTGGTCTCAAAAGTGATGCAGAACCTGAGCTACGTGGGTAGTGCTACATCATCTTCAGAGCTCTTCTAGGTAATGCTGCTTCTCTACTTCTGCCTTGCTGGGCCTTGTGGGTGACAGCAAGAGTTTGGGTTCTGGTGTGGTTCCTGTCACCTCCCCAGCCCCTCTCATGGGTAGTTTGGGATGTGCACCCTTCCTTTTCCTCCCCTCAACTGTCCATGCCTGGCCCTGGCTTACAGCTGCAGTTGCCTCACTCACTGCAATCATAAGCATGGACAAGAGATGTAGACTTGTCTCTTTTTTGGCTTTATTGCTGAATATGAAAATTTTTCAAACCAATCAAATATACAAAGCTCTGGCTATTTCTCACACTGCTGTTGGGTGCCAGAAGAGATTTTTTTTTTTTTTTTTTAATAAGATGCAGCAACTGCTTGAGAGTCGAATAAAAAAAACTTCACAACACTAATAAAAAACAACAAAACTACCTATCTTATACTCTGTTCGGATGTTTATTCTCACAGTAGTAAGGACAGACATTTTTCTTCTAATGAATTCATGTAGTCTAAAGCTGCTACGAGGAGAAGCATCTCCCTTTGCTGACAGGGTGAGTGGCATCTGACCTGCACATAAACACTTTCCTGTTCTCGTATTCACTGTAGGCGAGCAGTTTGAGCTGGGTCGAGATGAGGATTTGAATCTATTTGGTGGTTCTCCATGTTGCTCTTCAAAGAATTGCATTGCGGCGCAGCTCTAGACTTTTTTTCTCCATACACAAATGTCAGTGGACAGATTTAGGGCCTGGATGTCAACTCCATTCACTTACAGGTTTGCCTCATGTTTATTAAACTCTGCCTGATCAGAATCAAAATAAACTTCCTGAAATCAAAACTACTGATGGTGAGGGCTCAAAAAGATACAAATAATTGTGTTTGCCCCTTTTTTAATACTGTAATTACAAACTTTTGCCTGCGACTCAATAGAAAAGCCCCACCTTTTTTCCTAATAGCACTCCTTTTAGTAATGTACAGAATAGACTATTGAAAACACGAGGGTGAATTTCTCTACGCTCAATTTAAAAATCTCAATTCAGAAATTTGTTTGGGTCTTCTGAACAAATGTAATCCGTTAATGACTTACAGGCATCTGTGAGAAGGGAATATATGGATTTTTACTTAATGCTATTGTTTGGTACATCAAAAATACCCAACAAAATATTGTTGAGTGATTGGATATTGCTGGAACAAAAAAAATCAGAGTACGAGAAGATTTCTTCAGCTGTAATCAACAAACTAAGAGGAGCAAAGAAATGAGAATTTCTCCTGCGAAGCTGTCATCCTACACTTCTGAGGGGAAAGTTTCAGCATTATAACTGAAACATCATTTAAAAAAAAAATAATTAAAAAAGTAGCATCTTTAACAGTCCTGACATCAGTCATGGAAATGCAGAGAGTGACTCACAGACACTGTGACCTTTACAGTGTTAAACCTTTCTAAGGATTGCTGTCCCCAGCTTCTCAGTAGCACTCTGAAACCATCAAGAAACGGTGTCCTTTTTTTGAATTTGTTGCTGGTGTATATTTGAAATCTCTATTCCTCCCATACTATAGAACTTCAACCACAAAATACGAAGATTGTATATTATATTCGTTGTTCAGTTTAAACACAGCTAAGTAAGATTAGAGATACTTCACATGCAACAAATTTAAAATTCTCTTTCCTGTCTTAATGGAAGTTTGGCTTTGAGATAATTAGCAAAATAGTTGGTAGTACCTCGGAATAGAAATTCTAAGGCGGGGGGAAAGGAGCAGACAGATGAAATTTTGTAGTTCCATGTTTCTACAAAAAAGTATTTCTTATTGCAGCATTTTTTTTGCTTAACATGTGGACAAGATGCTCCAAACTCAGCTTTAAGTACTGAGTCTTATTAGTGCAGGGCTAAATTGGGAATCTATTGTGATGTATTTTTTTGTGTTGGGATTTGGGGGTCAGCTTAGTTTCTTTGTGGGGGAGGGCAGGTTAGAGGGTTTTTTGTTTGCTTTTTGATTCCATTTAGTCTTCCAAATTTCTCTACTTGAAAACCACCCCTTCCCCACGCCCTCCTGCCCGACAGCAGATAGAATTTGGTGTGCCCTGAGCTTGAGAGGCGGTAGGAGTTTAACTGCACCTCTCCTCCCAATTCATTCCTCTGAGAGGCAGGTAAAATGAACTTATTTTGCAAAACAAGTTAATGTTCCAAATGCAGCATAAAGTGTTAAAGCATAATAATTGGCTGTACATCCTATGTAAGAAGACAGATGCTCTTTGCTAACTATCTCTTCACTAACTCACTCTTCACTTTATCGCCCACCTTCCTGCACACATCATGATTATTCTGTGGGACTGCCGCAATTTGCAAACTCTTTACATGGATAAAGGAAGACATTTTTATCATGAAAATGCTCATTTCCCAGATCTTTTTTTTTTCTAAAGATGCTTTCATTGGCCTTAGGAGTTTTAGTGTGAGAAATCAAAGCTCCTTTCTCTTCCAAAAGGTATTTCGTATTCACGTTGCTTTGATAACAGTTTTTCTAAGCTGACTTGCATGTCTGTAGGGTTCAGAATATCTCATCTTTCTAAATCTTAGATCTTCTAAAGGGTGAATTGCAGTTCTGACCACCTCTGTCTTATCTTTAGAACTTTAGGTTTGCGAGTTTGCATGAAAGTTTTCCAGTGAATGAAAGGCCTCTTATTTTCCTCTGGTGAAATGAATTATTAATTTGTTTTGTACTGAGCTATGAGGAAATAGTAAGCTTCAGCTTACTAGGTCTCCTAGCATGTTCTGCATAAGCATATTGAGAATTTGCTTTCATTCTCTGGTTGTTCAAGGCAGTAGTGTGCTGGTTGGCTTAGAGTATTCTTGTACACATACAGCTATGTGAACATAAATATGTCCTCAGATGCTTATGTGTTAATAGACAAGTGGAGCGAGGCACTAAACATTTCTAGTTTGTCCATTATATTTCCATTTTATGGTTCATGCTTATGAAAACGTTGTTTGAGTCCCTGTGAATATTCTGTCTTGCTTTATCTGAAAGATTCGCTGTGATTTTAGCGGATGCACTTGTTCTGTGAAGACTCTTCAGTGTGTATGGGTTAACGGCCTTTTCGGCATCAGCTCATTTTTCTGGCACATTTTTAAGGGGGAATGTGCTTCTTGGGAATGGTTTGTGGTGCTTTGGGCAATTTGGTCTTTGGAAGGAGAATCAGCAAATGTTCTGTGTAGCTCTTGTAAAACCAAAAGGGAAGTTTGGTTTATTGTTTTGTAATGGTTTTTCTTGTAGGCACTGTGAGGGGACTAGAAGTTGTCTTCAGCTCCTATTAGACAAAGAGGAAGTTTATTCTTATGGCAAGAAGTGAGTTTGGCTTCTATGTCTTACTTATTTGTTATATGTATCATCATTGAAACCCACAATTGTCAGAGAAGTTGCAAGCAATGGGGTTAATTTCTGTACTAGTAGTTGGCTTGCTTTACTGCAGTAAATACGAAAATGTCATGTGTAACTCTTGAAGTCTTGACAGAATGGTGTATAACTCATAGGAAGCTTTTAAAAACAGAAATGTCTTCTACCAGCCTAATGCTTTTTGGTTAGGCTCAACAGTAGATCTGCCCTATTTAGTGTGGCATTGGTGTGGGGGTTTTTTTAATGAAACAAATAGTCGCTGATAGATGCGCTCCGTCGCTCCATTGCTGCTCATTTTCTACTAGTCTTTTTTTTACTGAGAGTATTTGTCTCATAAATAAGTCATGCCACAGAGAATCTGTGCTGTAGCATCATCCCTTCCATCTTTCCTACTAGCAGAATTGCTTTGACTTTGATGTGGACTAATTAAGTCCACGTATTTTTATGGACATCTTAGAGTAGTTAAAGAAAAGATAGCTGAAAAATCTGAGCTTTTCTAAATGAGGCTGTAGGACTTGTTAGGACTTTGATCTTATGTATCCTGAAGTTTCTTTTTTTTTTTTTTTTTTTTTTTTTTTTTTTGGAAGGGTAAAAAAAAAAAAAAAAAAAAAAAAAAAAAAAAAAAAAAGTTCTAGGAAAAATATTAAACCCATTAAACCATTATTTTCTCTTTTTTTTTTTTTTTTTTTTTTTTTTGTTCTTTCTGGAAGGATGCTGTCTGGAGTATTTCCATCAAAGGAATATGGCAAGCTTCCCAAGAGCCTACCTGTTTTCATATGAAGAATCAGATTTCTTAGTTTTGCGCAGGGCAAAATACGATCTCTGCAGCCTGGGCAGGGTTTAATAAGACACTCTGCACAGCATCAGGCAGGTTTGTTTAGCTCGCTCCTTGAATTGCTTCCCCAAATCACGTGCCCACAGATGAGATCAATACATTACCTAATAGGACGTTTAAAAACATTTCCACGATTTGCTGACATGGGGGAACGGTGAGGTAAAGTAATAGATTTTGTACTAGATCTTAGAATACACTACTGCGGTATTGGCAAGCCCCTTGTTCTCATGTGAAATTCGCTACTGCAGTGGTGCATTGCAGGAAATAGATAAAAATCAACACACGGAACGTATCCACGCATCATATATATTCAGGGAAAGAGATGCATTTGAACTTTAAGCAGCTTATGTGTTTTCACGAGGCAAATACGCTTTCCACTTTTTTAAAAGAATCTTACTGTAGAAGGACATGCGATTTAATTTGAACAAGATCCATTATTTAAATGGTTTAAAAACACAATAGGCTCTTAAATGCATCTTTTATAGACTACTTGAGAAATCATTTAGATTTGTAAGTGCTAGTGGTGGGGATGAGCACCTACGGAAGGAGAAGCAAATAAGCAATTTCAGCGTAGTCATTTAAATTCAGGAGAATTGCTTTGTTCTTGTTGAAATACAGCTTTTTTACTAGTGTGACTATATATAGGAAAGCCAAAATTGCATCTTTAGAGCATCCTCCTATTTTCTCGCTGAGTTTGTGCTGTCTTTTAAGTTGTGCAACTCTTCCTTTTTTTTTTTTTTTTTTTTTGGTTTCATTTCAGCCTTGTACCTGCTGAATTTTTGTGTGGAACAAAAATTAAAAAAAAAAAAAAAGTTGGCTTGTAGTGGTGTTTGTTTTGGTTTTTGTTTGTTTGTTTGTTTGTTTTAAATAATGTGGTTTAATGACCAGCTCTTGGCATAATGTATCATTCAGAGTAAGGAGAGCAGGAAAAGAATCTGTATGTATGATAACTAATCAGATCTCTGGTTGATACCCAAACACAATAGTCAATTTCATCAAAACTCTCCAGTTTTAGGTTGACTGTCACTGCTGTCTCTTGAAGAGCCCATGAACTGAAGCTGTGGTTTTGGAGCTTGGATAGACTTTTGACTACAACAGTGTTTTCATTTAAGAATGTGTCTTCATTTGAGAGTTGATTCAGAAAAGCGTGTTGTCTCTTGTCTGAGTATTGTCCGTACATATAATCCCTCAACTTCAGTGTCTTGGAGCTTTAGCTGTAATTCCCTTCAGGGTGCGTGCACTCCAAGCTTAAGATAGCACAGATTGTCAATAGGAGGAACTCTCCAGCTGCATGGTCTAATTGGTTTAGAGCAGGAAGGCACGATTACTGCACAAACAGCTGCAATTGCTCTAACCGTGTCTCACTGCCCCTCCTTTGGAGATGGTGGCACCAGCAGTTGAGCCAATGGAAGAAATAATGAGAGTGCTCCTCAACCTGTCTTAGTTGAGGAAAAATGCATTAGGTGCAAATTCTATGATACGAAGCAGAGTGGTTCAGATCGGCCCCTTCCAGCAGGAAGGGGACAAGCAAGAAGAGTTTACTGATGTTTTCCATCCTGCCGCTTAGTGCAGAGCCTCATTGGAGCTTTGATCTTATTGAATAAAACACCACATTAAAAACAAGTCATTATTCTTGTTCTGAATCCTTGGGAAAAAATTACTTACTTGGAGTAGCTCACTTAGGAATGGGAAAGGTCGCTTTAGGACAGGGTAATCTTAGTGTATAACAGCATATAATGTTGGCAACTACTGCATTGAGTTTAATAGATGAGATCTAAAGTATCTGTCCTCAAGAGGTCTGGTTCTTTCTGGAAGAAAAGTCTAGGAAGGCTTTTCTGACTCCTAGAGATCATTCTTTGTATTTATTAATCCAGTATTTGTGGATAGGGAGAGGGAAAAGGAGGTTGTCTCTTCAGATATAAGTTTCAGTGATTTTTTTTTTATATTTTTTTTTTTCCATTTCTCTCTCCCTTGACTGGTCTCAAAGCAGCTGTAGTATATTTGGGCACAGTGGGAAATGGTCTTTAACACAATTCTCTAAATTAATGCATTCAAGAGTTCAGGAAAGCATGTGGAGTCATAAAACCCCTACTATATTGTCTGGCACTTAGTATGTATAGAAGCATTTTTAAAGCTTTTTCTATGGAACTGTTCGCAGTCTGTCTTTTTCTTTTTTTTATGAACTCAAAGCTATTTCAAACTTGCTTCTTTCAGTTCAGATCAATGAGTCTCCTTATTTTATACTGGACCTTTTTCCAACTGCTTCTTAGTGAAAAGTTACCGGTATTTTCCTTAACAGTGATAGGGAGTGAACCCCTGCCAATTTAGGGCTGGAAGAGTACTGCTGCATGAGTTATTAAGGTAACTACTGGTTGTGCTCTAGGACTGCTCAGTAACACCCATTCCCATTTTGTGGTTCAGCTTGGAAAAGGAAAGTGAACGTTCTGGCTGTTGATCGGTTGACACTGGGACGTTACCTGTGTTGTGAAAGTTTGCTAGGATAACTTTTAAAAGGAAAGTGAACGCTCTGGCTGTTGATCAGTGGACGCTGGGACGTTACCCGTGTTGTGAAACTTTGCTAGGATAACTTCATCCAGATATTTCATCCCAAAGCAGAACAGGTAGTGTCATTTCAAAGGATGTTTCTGGTCCTTTCAGACTTAGTCTGATTGTTGTTGCTTCCAGCTGGCATGTCTAGAAGATGCTTTTAGAGATGGCCTCTTTTCTTTGCGTTATGAAACGTCCCCTCTGTGTTGCTTATGCCCTGAGAATTTACCTGCATGTTCCTCTTGTGTCTTTGGGTCACTCTTCTTTCTTTGTTACTAACAATTCACTTTTGTACAGAGCATTTTTCTGGTGTTCAGCTAACTTTTGACAGCGTGGTACCTCCCCTGTCACCTTCCCAACCGTAGAGCAGAGAATAGGAACAATTGTTTACTATGTCCAAAGGTGCAAGATAAAATAGGCTCCCAAACTGACTTTTGTGGTTAATTTTACATTTGAGAAGACCTGTTCTGGACCTGGAAACAATCCTAATTGGTTTCTTTCTTTTTTCTTCTTTTTTTTCCTTTTTTTGTGCAAGATAAAATAGGCTCCCAAACTGACTTTTGTGGTTAATTTTACATTTGAGAAGACCTGTTCTGGACCTGGAAACAATCCTAATTGGTTTCTTTCTTTTTTCTTCTTTTTTTTCCTTTTTTTTTTTTTTTCTTCCTTAAGCTCAATTTACCATTATTATTTCTCTGGATGGGGATCCTGGTCCAATCAAAATATTTGGCCAACACTGCTTTGGTTCCTGGTGAGTTAGCCACACTGCTGTTGTGGCAAGCCGTCACTCCTGCAGAAGGTAGCTCAGGCTGCTTTATTAATTAGGATTAACTCCCATTCTCCCCAGCCTCCAGAGAATTTGTCAGCCTGGCATCCGAGCACCACAGAGCACTTAGCAAAGGCTTGTCATTGCCAGAGGAGGAAATTGAGATAATTTGTCAAGACCAAAAAATATAACTGGAAAAGGAACAGGAATAGTGTGCTTTTAAAACTTCTAGTTTTAAAAGTACTAATTAAGCAGATCGTTCAAAATATTCTGATACTGGCCTCAAAAACTGCAAGTCTCGTTTCCCTTCTGCTGGTGTGTCTTCCATGAAGATAGGAGGGAGGGGAAAAAAAACCCTGAAAAAATTAAAAAGGGGGGAAGACTGCCTTCAGAATTTGAACAGCAGAAAATATTTAATCATTTTTTCTCTGGCAGAAGTTACTGGTCAACTAATCTTTTTTCAAAATCAGGGTTAAATTAAGATAAAATTATTCTGGGGTTGGAACAGGTGAGTTGAATGCACATGTTACTTTGCTTTATTGAAAGACAGGCAGTTTGTGCCCTTGTTGGGATGCAGCATCTTGAATAAGGTGCAATGGAAGAGTTTTATCAGTTTGGAAATTAAAAAATAAAGTTTTCTCAAGTTGCTTCCTATGTAGGATTTGTTGGAATTAGCTGTGGGTTAATCTAATCTATAGAAGGACAGCAAGCTGCTCAGATGGTCACAATGGTATATTTTATTTACATTCAGTTTAATAACTGTGACATTATTTAACAACTTAGACTATTTACTCTTTATTTATAAATTGTGATATTGTCTTCAAACTTGTGCTCAGGTGGTCAGAGCCAAATGTCCTGTTCAGAGAGGACGTTCTCTGTTGCAGTTGAGGGTACTATGGGAGCCACCAAACACACCGCTGTAGAGCAAGCACCTTAGATTTAATGTTTGCCATTGAATAGAGCTGAAATACTCAACTGTCTCTTTCTGCTGCTGTCTAAACAAACATTTAGAATAACCAAGTTTAAGAAGTTACCTGTGCCTGATAAAACCTTTACTAGGGGGCAGGAAACAAAATTTACAGTATTAACGGAATATTCTTTTTAAAAAATAATCGACATTTCTAATCATAAAATAGCATAATTAAGACTTGGTTGCAGGAAGTGAGTGAACAATCCTTAAGCTGATTTTTCAATTATTTTTTTTTTTTAAAGCTGATGTGTCAGAAATGTGTGCTGACTCAGAGTAACTCTGAATCATCCTATCAGCATGTGGAGGAGTGATTTATATGCCATACCACGGAGAACTGTAGAATCAATTCCCTCTTTTTGTTTCTTGAACCCTAAGAACATGCCTTTGAAGTTTTAGGTATTTAAATTTAGGAAAATCCCAGCCACTATACTAACGGATGATGGGTCTGTGGAGTGCCTCTGCCTTAGGAAAGCGGTACAGGGAATCTTGAAATAAATGCAGCCTAAGAAGTGATAGAAATGTCGTAAGGCAGATTTGACCTAAATTTGTTACTCTTGAGGTGCAGAGAGTACTCGAGAGTAATAAATCTTGTCAGCTGTGGTTTAATATTGGCTTTCTCCTCCCACAAGGCAGAAGAAACGCTGCTGTTGGAACAGCCGTAGGGTCTCTGTCTTCAGCAAGGAAAGCAGCAGTGGTCGGTTATGTGACCTTTTGTGATTGTGTCCTTTTTTTTTCTTTCAAAAAAAAAATAGGCTATGGGAAGTATGGTGTTCGTCGTTCAACGTACACTGCTGTATCTACATCACATTGGGACAAGAATTGGTTGCAACAAGGATGGATAAGAATAAAAAGTCTGTCCCTTGGCTATGGTCTAGATGTGGCAAGGTGAATAGGAGAGGCAAAAATTGTCAAAGAGGATTGACTCTACCTAAAATGTGCACATTAAGACCGGGGACTCTGAATATCGTATATGTGCTATGAGGAATATGTTTAAATATCCCTTAAATGTCTTGGTCTGTGGCCCAGTGAGGGCATTTGCACTTCATATCTGAAAAGTTTCAGTCAAAAGTGCTGACTGACTGACTGCTGACTGACTTTTCTGTTTGTTGGGGTATTGTTTGTTTTTTTTTCTTGCCCCTATTCTACTGTTAAATTAACGAACACTGCAAACTTTAAATCGGTCTCTTCACTTTAGTTATGTGTCTGTAAGAGATTAAGGATTCAAGGAGGAGGATATTGCAGGAGCTGTCATGGGTTCCTAAGGCAAGTGGACTTCCGTTTCTTGCTTTTTCTTACTTTCCTCTCCCACCAGTGTGTGAAAGCATCACTGGGGAAAGGGGATGGGACTTCAGAGGATTTATTTATTTCAAAATATCTAGTTTTAACTCAAAGCAAGTTGGATGTAGAAACATAAAGTCTGTTAACAGGAGAGAAAGTACTGAGAATTGCAGATACTCTGATTCCAGACATCTCACAGCATTGCTAAATTTTGCTTCTTGACTTCAGGACTCACAGCTTCTCCTGCCTAAATACTGCTGTAGTGGTTGTACCAAGGTTAATGTTGGAATAGGTTTCTCGCTTTCTCACATAAATCCTACTTCAAAATTCAACAGCCATGAGTGGGTGGGACTCCTCAGTGTCTCTTTGTGCCCAGAGTTCACCTGCTTTCAAGTCCAGTGAAGTGCTGCCTTGTAAGGAATGGTTTGTCTGAGCTGAAGTAACGCTTCTAGAGCACAAATGCTTCTCCTTGGAAACAGAGCAGATGATGGTGACAAACTTATGCATGGAGGGAGAATTTTGCAGAGACACCTGTATTCTGTAGGTGTTTAGAGCTGAACAACAAAGACCTTAATCTGTGTAGTCTGAGATTAAAGTTCTTGCTGAAGAATTAGACTTGGTTTTAGGCTGGAAGGGGAAGTGTACCCCTCAGACTTTCAGTAAAGATGGTAAAAATTTAGAACATTAAATAATTTCTCCTCTTGCTTCTGGTGTATCTAAATACTATGTCTGTTTTACACAAAAACTTACTTTAAAAGTTGAGGAAATTGAAGTAGATTTGTGCTGGGAGATTTTTACTTTCCTAATGATAAGGATTGATACGTGATCAAACACTTGAGGGACCCGTAGCCAGTGTATTTGCTTTAGGAGTACTTTAAGAATCTGCTGCTTTAAGTTACTTGTGAACACGTACCATGTGGCAACAGCTTCCCTATGATCTCTTAACCTCCCAAACCTCCCACTGTCTTGTTAGTGTTCCCTAGCTCATCTTGTCCCCTGAACCTGTGTGGTGGATGCGGTTTGCAGACTGTGAAAGGTAGGAGGTCTTTGGCTTATAAGCTGGTAAAACTGACAACAGCTCTCTTCTCAAAGAGCTTTGATATATTTGGCGTGAGCATAAGAGGCAAGACTCCTTAAGTACCCTAGTGGAAAAGTTTTTTAAAAAGATGTTTTCCTCTCATGTACAATTAAATAAAAAAATGGGTTTCTAAAGCTACTTCTGAAGTAGCTGGACGTAGAGAAGGATGGTTTGCAGTAGATAAGGTCTGTTGTATGCATCCTGCTTTTTCTGCACCGTTTGCATTGCAGAGATGATAGCATATTGCCATGAAAACTGCCACTCATTGATTTGAGGAGCCCATATGAAGTTGAAACAACTGGTGCTACGTGCCCAGCGGGACCACCTTGCTGTAGGTGGAGGAAAGGAGAGCAGGAGAGGAACTGTGGGACAGGGAGCTGCTGGGGTAAAACAATGCCAGCTGGATGCATTCATTTTCTCCGTTGCTGTTCTGATGGTAGGATGGTAAACTAATAATAAGCTATTGTGACAATTTGGGAAGTCTTGAAGTGTCAGCAGTCTAGTTTTTGACCTACTGATGCCTGCTGCTTTCTTTTTAACTCATTTCCTATCATAGCTATGAGCAGTATTAGAGCCGGTAGCCTTTTAGAGATGGATTCTGTTGCCCTGTGTTACAGGTGATTTCAACCAGTTCCCTTTTGTGTCCTGCACTAATTGTTACATCCTCATTTGCTGGGCTGTTTAAACCCACTTTAAAGGAGGTTCGGAGCCATTGCTGAAGGTCTGGGTGTGCAAGTAGCAGAAAAAAAACACTGAAGAGGGAATTGGGATCTCTAATGTTGCTCCCTCCTGCAGCTGTGTCAGAAATGTTGTTGGTTACTCTGTACGTGCTTATTGTGCAGGACCATTCTTTCCAGTTTTCTATCACTTAAAAAATGGATTATAATCTTCCAGAAGGAAGATGCTTAGGGCTTCTTCTGGTCTCTGTGTGCAGTTTTGTGAGAATATCACAGCAAAAGTAAAGAGGATGGACAGAGATCCGGTATGGACTGACGGGAGATGGCTGGGGACGTAAGGTGAGGGAGAGAGAACAGGGTAAAAGATTGGTGAGTGGAGTAATTGAGGGTGAGGAGACTAAAGGAGAGAAGAAAGCAAGGAACAGAATTAAATGATGGGAGGAGCAGAATAATAATGGGAGAGGAGGAAAGGGAAGACTCTACGTTTATGTCTTAGGATAAGGAAGGGGCGTTCTTGTGTCTTGTATGTAGGGAGGACATACCAGAGGAAAGGAGAAGTGACAGGTTGATTCTGCAGCCAAAATGCTGGTTGACTTCCCAAAAACATGTGGACCATAAGCAAGACCTAACTCGCATTTTAAAAAAGCTGAGTCGTGTTTTACAGCAAGCTTGTGACTTTATGGGTCCGACCGATTTTGATTACTCATTTGCAGTATTCTGTTTCGTCTTAGGCTGTAGCCTCAGGAGATGTGAGCAAGGGTGGGAGTATTATGAAACAGAGTAATTTGATTATTTGGGGTGGGGTGGGAGGGTGGCAGCTTTGTTTTAACTTAGCAAATTGTTTAAAAGTACAGACAGATGAAAAGGAGACAGCTAATTTAGTTAAGAATAGCTAGTGGTTTTTTTTAATATTGATTTCTTTCTTCACTCTGTTGTCTTTTAACCTTGTTTTCTTATAATTTTAGAAAAACCAACTTGAGCTATACTGAACAAATAGAGGATATGGATAAAATAGCTTCCTTTAAATAAGTGATTGAACTTATTTCTCTTTTAACTCACCACTAATTTTTTTTTACATTCTTCGATTTCTCCTAATTTTCATTGAAATAAAAACTCTCAGGGTATGAATTTTCTGCTTTTTAGGCTAAAAGGATTGGTTTTTACGTGCTTGTTATGTCATCTGTTTACAATACATTTAATGCTAAAAGATTTATTTTTAGCTGGCTAAGTAAAATAGCTGGTTGCTGGAGTTGTCATAGCAGCAATCTTAACAGATAGGCTGATCCTATTTAGCTTTTGCAGCCAAAGAGCAACCGTTAGGCAACGGTTTGACAGTTCTGCAGGATTTTTCTAAAGATGGAAATTGTGCTGGTGCTGGTGAATTTTTTTTGGTCCTACTTTAAAATATTTCTTTCTGTAGGTGTGTGGAGTTTGATTTCAATCTATTTTCATCTAAGAGAAATTAGGAGAATTTTGAATACACAATATCAAGCAATCTATTTTCATCTAACAGAAATTAGGAGAATTTTGAATACACAATATGTGAGATTCAGGATTTAAGTCTTAATTTGTAGAAGCTTGAAAATAAATTGCACAGTGGAGCATACTGCAGTCGTCTTTGTTGATTATTTTTTTAACAGCCATAAGTATTCCGAAAGAGAAAATGCCAGACGAGAACAGGATCATGCATCATTTATTCAGCACTAATTTTAAGTTGTGGCAGATTGGACAAACGTTACTGACGAACATTAGAGGGGCTTTTTTGATGAAATGTGCTGCCTGGGTTAGATGATAACTTAGTATTTTAGTAATTCTGATTCTTAATATGAAGGAAAAAAAGGTGCTTCTATATTGACAAGCAAAGGAATAGTATTTTCAGATTACTCTGCAGAGTAAGGTGTTCCTCTGTAAGTGATTTCTGTAGCTCTGATCTGTTACAGAAGTTCAGTTATTCTTGATTGTGTATCTGAATGCAGTTGCAGTTGTCTGAGATGAAAAGTGAATTTACTGGGAGGAATTTCTCCTGTCTGGACCTTCCAGTTGGATGGTGTTGGACCTGAATTGGTTTCAGTGTTGTTGAGCAAAATACTTACCCCTCAAACTCTCTTAAGTCTCTTACTAGGCAGGATAATTTTCCAAAAGATTTGTTCAAGTATCTGTGTTTAATGCTATAAGAAAGGTTTGGTTGTTGTTGGCTTAAAGAGGGCTTCAAATATAATTGAGGGTCAAAAAGTCTACTTAACCTCCTAATTGCCTTTTTTTCCTCCAAACCTGCTTGTTAAAATGTATTGTTATCCTAGGAATCAAATCATAGGAACGCAAACCCTCATATCAGTCTTATGTGCTTATAAATTTCCAGTGAATCATGGCAACTTTCATCACATACCTTGCCATTCCAGGTCGCTTTGGGTAACAGCACATTGCTTTCCAAACTTGATTCAAAGCCAGCCTGAGAGTGGCAAAAGTGACTTCTGTAACTCTGACTGGTGTGGATTTGATGTTGCGCCACTATTTTGTGGGCTGGTGTGGGGAAATCTAATGAATGAATCAGGCAGAATCTCCCAGCAGAGAAATGAAATGCCATATACCCGCAAACATTTTAATGTTCAAGTTATATTACAGCTTTCAAGGAGGTCAAGGAGCTCCGTGCTGTGAAAAAGCAGAGTTTGTGCTCTGGTCCCACCATCCCAAACTCCTGCCTCTTCACCCCTTCCACCTCCCTGTGGGGCATCTGCTTTCCCTGAGATCTGATGTTCATCCCAGCCTACTCCATCTTCCCCCAGACCTATTAACCTGACAAAAGACTAGTTTTAGTGTAGCTTTGGTTTCCAGGTTACCAAGCTGAACCAGCTTAGCAAAGCTGTAATGGCTATGCAGATCCATCCTGCTGGTACCTGGTTGGTGTGGGAACAGAAATGCCCAGGTAGAGTCTGGGAATAGTAGGATGGTGTATTCCAGCAGCAGTGCCTCCTTATCCTGGCATGAAACGTTCATTAAACAGGCTGAGAGTTGTACATGGGTTGATTATTGTCTGTCCTTAGACAAGACTTGCTCCCTATCAAGACTTGGAAGTGTGGTGGACAAATGGAATAGTTTTCTCCATTAATATGTCTAATTGGTGGCTTCGTCACATGGGGCAGAACCGTTTCCCCCATTCAAAAGGCAGCAAGTAAAAGGGAAAGCTTTGTGGTTAGGTCTACCCCATTCTGCTGGACTTGGGGATGTGTTTCTGTCACTCATTGTCTGTGTCTGTTTCTCTCTTTCAGGCCAAGTCGTGCATTTGTCATATGTGTGGTGCCCACCTGAACAGACTCCACTCTTGCCTCTACTGTGTCTTCTTTGGCTGTTTTACAAAGAAACATATTCACGAGCACGCAAAGACAAAGCGACACAATTTAGGTAAGATGTCATCCTGATGTACTCACAGGTGCTCTTTAACTGGCTCTGTTAGCCCTGCCAATTCCAGGGCAGTAAGGTGGTATGTTCTTGTAGTTACCTCGTTAGACAGGGAGATCAATTTTATTTGTGTTTTGGGTAGATTAGTGGCATTATTTTAAACTTGGTGCTTAAGCTTCCACTGCATCACGGATAAGTTTTTGTTCACAACTTATAATTTGAATTATTACTCTTTAGTATCTTAGTATTTATGAATTAATGTCATATATAGGGAAAAGCAATAAAAATGTTTGTAGACAGATTTTTTTTTTTTTGCTAAGTATGAAAACTAAACTAGAGCATTTATTTCAGTGAACTTTTTTCTAGGAGGTCATGTTCACTTTTTTGTTCTTGCCAAGGAAGAAAACATCATTCCATTATTCCTATCACAAAGATGACTAATCAAGTAACAATGAGAATTATTTAAACTTTTAAAGTTGTTTGTTTGGTTTTTTTTTCCCCTGTTCTTGGCTTCTTGTTTCCAGTGGGGCCAGGAACCAAAGTGATAAGAAAACAGTTTAACTGATACAGCTACCTCAAAAAAGTTCGTAAAATGCCAACCATCAAGGTTTTTTGTCAGCTTTGGTGCTATATAATGTTCAAAAGCAAAAGCATTCAGTTTTGTTGTAAGTTACTTATTACTAAGCTTTATTAGAACGCTCCAGAGTTTTAAAATGATAAGAATTTTGCATTATATTTAAATTCTGGTTGTGTCAAAGTGGATGTATGTGACTTTGCTTGGTGTACAACACACTTTTTGTTTTTTAAAATGAAAATACATTCTTGGTGGAGTGATACAAGAAACAGGAAAAAAAGCATTATTTCATTGAAAAAATTTTCTCTTGACCTGTTTCGCCACCATTCTCATTTAATTTATCCCAAGTGCTTATGGAACAAACTGTCTTTATTTTCCATGAAGGCAAAGATGCTCCAGAAAGCCAACAGTGCTGGGTATTCCTGTGCTTAAGAAACTGGTGTGTAAGTTCACTATTTATCAAATAGATTATTTAAAACAGCAAATCATCATAGTTTCTTCCTCCATATCCATGAAGAAAGAAAAAATTTAGGCTCTGTGGTGGTATAGCTTAAGTTTGTAAATTCCTTGAAAAATAGAATTTTAGAAAGTAATACTGAATATCCATAACGTTTATGAAGTTGTTAGCCTTTGAGTGACACGATCCTAATTCTTGATGTCAAGGTAGGCAGCAATATTCAGTATGAACTCAAACAGAGAAGCTGTGCTTCAAAAGATAAGTTCAGGAGGAAATTAAAAAAAAAAAAAGGAAATGTACTAGTATGAGAAGACATCTGAAAAGACTGAGCGCTGATAAGGCCACATCTGGAATTTCTGTGTCCGGTTCTGGGCAACTTAGAGAGATTGAAACTACTGAAGTGAGACCAGCAAAGGGCCATAAAGGTGGTGGAGGTACTGGAACACCCCTTATGAGGAAAGGCTGAGAGCAGTGTGATAGTTGATGTTAGAGGAAAGATAGCTCAGGGAGGGATCTCATCAGCATGTACAAATATCTGAAAGAATGGTTAAAAAACGTGGGGCCAGGCTCTTTAGTGGTGTCCAGTGACTGTACAAGAGGCAGTGAGGGCAAAATGAAACACAGGAGGTTCTGCCTGATCATCAGGGAACACATTTTTACTGTGAGGGTGACCAAGGACTGGAAGAGGTTCCCCCAAGAGGTTGTGGAGTCTCCATCCTTGGAGATATTCAGAAGCCATTGGACATGGTTCTAGGCAACCTGCTGTAGGTGCCTCTGCTTGAGCAGGAGGGTTGGACAAGGCAATCTCCAGAGGTGATCCCCCTGCCAACATCAACTGTTCTTTGGAAATTGAAAGAAAGAAACCAACCCTGTGTGATTTTTTTTTTTTTTTTTTTTTTTTATTTTTTTTTCTT
>NW_015090794.1:713972-723034 GCF_001431845.1 Calidris pugnax
CCCTGTGTGATTTTTTTTTTTTTTTTTTTTTTTAATTATTATTGCTTTTTACAGGGTGCAATCTCACAGAGCATTTGAAGTCAGTTCATTAGGTGAAATTGTTTGGGTCTCTTTACCAATGCAGAAATTACTCTGGGTATAAACTCTGTCTAAGGTTGTCTGGTAAAGTGTTTATATGTATAAAAAACCTTTTATGCCAATAAAAGTTTATGGCCAGGTTTAAGGTTTAAAAAAATACAGTGCTAAATTGAGACTGTAAGCAGTATTTGCCTGTTTATCTGTGGATTCTGTGTAAACACTGTACTATTTTTACCACTAAACTTAACATATTTATGGAAAACCTTCTAAAAGAGCTTTATAGTTGCATGTGTTGGGAGCTGCTCTTTATCTATGTATTTGGGAAGCCTAAATTCTTTAAGTTATTTTTTTTGTGCAAGGCAGTGCTGTTGTCTGCTGTAGGTGAAACATCTTCTGTTTCTTTAAAGGAAAACCAAAACTGGACAGAGGAGGGAGGTTCTTTGAAGATACTCTCTTGCTTGAAGACTGTTGTAGTAATTCTCATGGTATTAGACAATTAAGAATGTGTCAGATAAGGTACTTCCCTAAAGGAATAGCCTTTAGATAACAAGGGCAAGAGTTAATTATACAAGCTGAAGTACAGAATATAGTATTGTATCATCCCAAAAAGGATTCTTTTGCAGCTAAATATAGTGTACTCAGTGCACAAATACACGTAATGTGAAGATTGTACAACTGACTACTTGATTTCTAGTTTTGGAGATTCCTTTTCTATTTTTTTTTACTGTATGTTTTGGTGTTTAATTTCCAGCTGCACGTGAAATGAGCTGTAAAAATATTTTTGTAGTTTTGCTAGTGCTTTTGGTTGCTTTTACTGCTGCAGTTTTGGTTGGGGAAATAACATCTGATAGGCGAAAACGAGTTAAGTGCTTTGAAATTTCAAAATGAACAGGAATTATTTTAAAACAGTTGGTGACTTTTTGCTGAGCCAACATCAGTCTCCATGGAGACTAGCAGGAACTGCACACTTAATCACAGTTCTAAGAAATATCATAGATTTCGGCTGTAACAGCTGTCTGAGCACTGGAAGTGATGTTTTTGCAGCTCACTGCTGTATGTTTCAGGAGCCTTCAGGATCATAGTCCAGAGTGTTCTTAAAATACATCCCTTGTTATCTCTGCTTCCCTGAGCAATATAAATTAGACACTCACACCCTGACCTTATAGTGATACCCGTGCTCTTGCATCTGCTTGCCTATTCAGTGTATATTAATAATACTGTACTTATTTTAATCTATTCTTGAGTTGTGGATGTGGGTGATGCAGAGGTGAAGTAAGATCCAGCTACATGAGCTGCTTTTTTCACTCTCTGCATTGCAGTCTCTGTTAGTCCATCACCATGGTAGGCTGATATTTCCACTGGGTTGAGAATCGTTAATGCAATGTAAAATTTTTATATGGCTGTGAAAACCTTTAGAAAGAGGTAGATAAGACTGACTTTTCCAGGACAATTCAAGCTAGCCTTTTCCAGTTCTGTTTCAGTGTTGGGCTTTTTTTACTGTGTAGGCATCCTTCATCCCCCTCAACTACATGAAAATGGTGTCAGTTATAAACACCTCTGGGTCTGGGTCTGTCCTAGGACTGCTCAGAGATGGTTTATGTCAAAATATGTAATATGTGAAGGCATTTTCAGGAGCAGGTGAGGCAGGGCTCTCTGTCCGTACCCTCCTTCAGAGCTGTCAGATATTTAATCTAAGTCACTGTAACAGACATCTGATTAGAAATGCTACAGATCTGAAACCCAGCAGCCCAAGCACAGTGATACTTCAGTCTGTGGACGTTGTTACTTGTGGACGTTGCAACTGCTGTTGCAATTTTAATAATACAGAATCCTTAATTTTTCCTGTTTTCTTCTTCTCCCAGTTTCATAAAACATGTTTTGCTGCTTTGAAGTGGTTGTACTGGCTGAAGCTTTATGGTAAATATCCAGCTTTCTACCTGGTAGGGGTCAGCAGAGGTAGCTTAGAGAACAGGCAGCATTACAGTTATATTAAGCATTTTTTTCCCTTGTTCTACTTTTCTACTCCTTCGCTTTTCAAAAACTTTATGAAGATACTGCTGCTTGGTGCTTGTGTCCCAGTAGCTGCCAGTAGCCTGTCCAGTGTTACAGACTGGTTCCTTTCTGGCACCCACAACATGCAAAAACAGAGAGTTCCCTGGCTTCTCTGAGCCGTGTGAAAAATACGTGTACTTTTTTGCTTTGCTTTATAATGGATCTTGTAACTTGCTCTGTATCTCTTTTGTGAGGAATTGAGAAATGGTGAGTAAAAAAACGCTTATTGATCACTTCTGGGGCTCTTGATCTTTTTGATATTGTCACATGTTTCCTTTTCCCAACCTGTAGGATCCTGAACTGTTTTTAGCTTTTCTTACTGACCTTGTGGCATGATTCTCAACATCCTCATCGTACTTTTTAGTTCAGATGTATCCATCTGTATTCATCTTTGAATGAATACAGTTTACTGTACTAATGACTTGAATTCTTAGTTAATTCTTCAATGACTTCTATTTTGTGTTTCTTAATATGCTGCGCAACACTGAGCTGATGTTATTTGGGAGTTACTCAGTGACTCCAAAACGTCTTTCCTGAGTAGTAATTGTTACTTATCTGCTACCTTACTGTAGTGATTAGAATTTCACCATTGGTGGTATTGCCTATTTACTCAGTATCATGAAATCCTTCTGGAGCTTTTTGCAAGCTTCAGATTTGATTATTCTAAATGAATGTGTGCCATCAGCATACTTTGTCATCTTCCTTTGTAATCTTTCCAAATCGGGTTCCAGCACCTGGGGAATCTTCTGGTGGTTTCTGTCCTTGTGAAAACTGACGTTCACTTCCTTATCTCTTCTACAGTTGCTCAATGAAGGAAAATACATGGTGACTTAGTCCCAGAGCAGCAGGAAGGTGTCTGTGAACTGTAGCTCTAAGACAGAAAAGAGGCTGGTGCAGTAGAGAGAATTCATCTTGAAACGGTACTAGTGATTCTTTTGTCAGTTTCCTGGTTGGGACTGAAAATCCTAGGCAGATACCAAGTGAAGTTTTAATATTCTCTGGGTGAATATTTTCTGGTTTTATTATATAATGATTAAAACTTTTTAGGGGGTTATATCATATGAGAAAACAAACTCCATTTTCAGAATCATTATTTATGTAACCTTTCTTGGGAGTTTTCTCCCCACATGCTTTAACATATTTATACATTTATATGAAAAAATATATGTACACACAGAGAGTGTCTTTACTTAGCTGCAAGAAGAATCATTGTTATGAGGCTTAGGAAAGTCTTTTATGGATAACCTTTCTGAGTTAGATTAGTTCAATTATGGCATCAAAGCTCTGTGTAGACCTATTTAAACTCCTTGATGCAGAGCCAGCTCATGCATTTCCATGCTATGTATATTTCTTTCTGTTAGAGATGCACTCTTAACACATAATATCTTTGGAAAAGCATATGATATGGTGTTTGGTTGAAGTCTTGGTCTGCTGTAAGGCCCTGCTCTGGAGTTGAAGAATAGAGGTAGGTGAAATAACAGGGCTGAGGTTCAGTGGTTAAAAGACTAAACAAGAAACAGTTGGAAGACTGAAGCACCATTCAGTTTCTAGGGAGACTGCCAAACAGTTGATTTCAGAATTAGTCCTGTTAAGAGTCCATTCATTATTTATTATATCACAAACTGTTTGTGGAGGAACTGTTTTTTCTAAATGTATCCTTGTGTAAAGTTCAGTCCAATAAATACATTTGTGGTGATAGGAATTGGGTGGGTGAGCACAATAATAATGCTCATAGATTAAGCTGGGGATTTTTTGGTAGAATTCTGAAAGCCTCTACTTCCCCTAGAAAACAAATAACTACATTTTTTCATCTGATTCAGAGGAAGCGTGGCAAAAAGCCACGTTGGTCAAAGGAAAAAATCTGGTTACTGCTCCTAATACATAGCTGTCTGTTGAAATGTAATATGTAGTAACAGAACACTTAGGTAAAGGAATGGCAGTAAAAGTTATTTAAGTTTCATTTGAGTTGGAAGGTATTGACCGTAATGTTAATTCTGCACGATGGCAGTGAAGCAGAATTCTCTTGTAAACAGCGAAGACCTTCGTTATACCCTATGTGGAAAGGGCAATTAAAGCAGTTCCCAGCAGAGTATATTGCAGTGCTAGAGTAGCAGTTTGGTTTTTCTTTTTGCATTTAGGCTCAGGAAGGGGTAGAAAAGGTCATCTGGGCATTTTAGCAGCCTATTAATTTGAATTCTGGTCTAATGTTTTGTTTGGTGTGGGTGTTGAAAAAAGTCTGTTAAGGAGATGAAGGCAAATGGAAAACAGGATACAGTGATTTGTAGTTCTGTCAGAGATGGATTGTGTCAGACTAATATGTCTTTTTGATAATAAAACTGATAATAGAACTTCTCTTACAAAAAGGAAATACACTGGACCTAATTTGTCTAGACCAAGTGAAGAATTTGACATTTTGCCCCCTTGGAAATTATTACTTGAGGTAGAAGTGACAAGGATTAATATAAGAATTGTGGTGTATATGAGGCAGGATAAAAGGAGACTGATGATGAATAAACTGAAAGCAGAGTGTGTGGGATGTGTGGACTTTACTACCAGAACCAGCCCTGGTTTACTGCTATTTTTTAGTAATTGAAGAGAAGGAATTATGTCTGTGTATGAAATTCATGATGGTCACACAGTTTGGAGGTATTGTTTCTACTGAGGGGTGCTAGGTAGACCTATGATAAGAATTAAACAGCCTTATTGACTACAGTAATAGAAGTGAAATGAAATTTGATAGTATAAAGTATGAACTCTGGGTATTTCAGTGTAATAATATTCTTGTGATGTGAACTAGAGGATCATCAATTGGAAGTGGAGGAGGAGGGAAGCATTTTGGATATACCCTATGGCTGACCTGTATGGCTTGGAAGCTCCAATATTCCAATATCTGCTGTTCTACTTGTGCTAAAGTATTGCAGACAAATTCTCATTTGCTTATGTGCTGGACAATGTACCATGGCGTTTCCTGTAGCTTAGCTCAAACTTCGAGCCCGACTGACCTCGTGAGAAGGCAGCAGGCTTTTGTTCATTGCAACAGCAAGATTTAAGTAGGGAGTGTTTAACATTTTCTCTCCTTTAAACCTGAATAATATTTTGTGGGATCGAGAAAAGGTGCTTTAGCCAGGAGGATTTAATCCTTTTCGCTTTTCAAAGGTTTGCTCCAAACATGGGAACTGTTAAAGTTCGTAGAGTCAGTAAAGGGCAGGGAGGAGACTGACAAAAGGCAAAATATCTTTTATAATAGGAAGCTCACAGAACCTTAAGTTATAGGCACATTACGTGCTCCTCTGTAACATATGGGGTGCGTGCACACATATGTAACGTGTGTGTATATGGTACGTGTATTTCTGAATGAGGTCAAGGAGCTGCTCATAATAAATGAACATACAATGTTTTGACAGATTGATTCCTCTAAATTAACAGTTTAAAAACATTTTTGGTATCTAGATTCCGCAGGGATACTAGGACATTTTTCCTTCATCTGAACATCTCGCCTTTCCTGGCTTGAATTCACATGCTGATGTAGGACGATACTCTGAACTATCACAGAGGCAAGTGTATGGCATAAAGGTTGGACATCTGGCTCCTAGTTTTGAGTGGTTTGCAGTGTAGCATTTGGTACTTGCCATGTTTGGATTGCAGGTAAATCAGTCCCTTTAAGCATTTAAATTCAAGATCCCTGTGGGGTCAAATAGAGCACAAGCCACAAAAGCACTTACCTGTTGTCTGCTGATTTAAGAGAGAAAAAGAAAAAGGTAGCACATACAGAACAAAATGATTTTATCTCAAGTGTTAGGAGAAGAAAATGCCATTTCTCATAAACATTTAGTGTGGGAGGGAAAGATAATGCTTAACTGTGTTTGATCGCTTTAAATTTGTATTAAAAGTTTGGGTATCTCACCCTGCATTTTTGGCAACAAAAGGAAGTTTGGGGGCTCCACTCCCTCTGCCCTATCCCGCAAGTGCCTGGAATTCTCTAGGCTTTCAGTGGACACTAGCTTGGATCACCAATTAGTAGGATGAGCCTTTTATTTTTATTTATGTGGATAAATAAAAATTAAGTAGACTGGTTTTGTGGCTTGTAGAGTTGATAAGTTTGTGATGACCTTGCTAGAGACTGAAAGGATAAGGGAAAAGCGTGAATGGCTTTTAACGTCTGCTCCCTATTTTCTGGCAAAAACTCAAACCTGTACGTTGATCGATGCCTCACATGAGTTTGGTTGTGTGTTTCAGCATTATTTATTTTTTTGTTTATTGTTTCCTTATTGAGATTAGTAAGATTTTCTTGCTCATATCAGTAAAGCTTAATGTCTTATCGGTTCTGATCTGTGGTGCAGTTTCCAGGTGGCAGGAAAAGAGGAAGAATGCAATCAGAGAGCTGTTCTGCGCTAATATATCAGATAGAAGAACAAATGCAGAGCTGGCTTGAAGTCTAGAAAATCGCTTATTGTGAACCTGAGACTGTTATCTGGAACTGGTTTAACGATTAACACTTGATGTGAGAAATTAATGAGTATGAATTAGCCTGGGATGTTGACTTAGAATACTGTCTGAAAGAATTACCAATTTAGTCTCCTTTGTTACAGAAGGTGAACAAAACGCAGGTGACTTGCATAGAATAGGAGTGTGTGTTGATTTTGGGTTGAGAACATGCCAAGATTGAGTCACAGAAGTTTGCAGAGGAATTAATTTCAATACAGGTAAAAATTGATCTGAAGTCTGTGTCATTTTGTTGTACTCGAATGCAGCCGGTGTTCCAAGGAAGGTGATAACAATGCACGACTCACCAATATGTCATATCTGATGGAAGGCTGGTGTATGATACGGTGAAATATCCCATTTTCAACTGGGCAGCGTTAGTTCTGTTCACCTGGGACTTTAGAAAACTCAAGGTACAAGTTTATTAACTGGAGGAGATGTGCAGACGTGCGCTCTGGATGTGACACGCTTCCCCGCTTTTTTCCCATGTTGTTGTTAAGTTCCCATCATCTCTGGTCTCTTCACATTGTCACAAGGACGTCAGTGGATATATTTGGCAAAGCAAAGCACTCGGGCTTAAACAAAACACTTGACTTGGCTCCCAGATGAAGAGTTTGAAGACCTCTTGCTGCCTAAATTTAAACTTTCACCCCTGAGCTGTTGTCTTTCGAAACTTACTGTCACTTGCACCACGAGATAAAGTTGCTCTCATTCCTGAGTGATCTTCTGTGACGCCTCATTGTTTCTCCAAGCTGACAGCTTTATTTTTAAATGAAAAATGAGATATCTTTTGACTTCCTTTCTCTTGTGTTGCAGCTGTTTAGAATTTTGTATAAGAAGGGGTATGAGGATCTCTGACTTCAAAATAATGGTAGCCCGTTGTCAGCATAGAAGGTATAAAATCAAAGAATGTTACATTCCAAGAGGACTTTTTATTCTTAGATTATCTGTGATCCAGTAGTGGTTAGTTCGATTTTCTGAAATGGGAAACTAAATTGATCGAATTTAATAAAATGATATTATGATTCTTCTAAATTTCTTCTGGTTCTTCCCTATGAAAGAAAAAAAGTATATTTCTACTGAATGTATATTTTATTTTTCCAGTATACTCAATTCTGTATGTGTATAAACTTACAACTGAATTAAAATACATTGATTTCACCCCTGCCCCCTCCTAAGAGAAGTGTTAAGAAAACCAAATACTGGAAGATAGGAGTAGCAGCCATTCTGGAAGGAACTTCCTAAAAGAGATGTTCATCGTGAGGGATGCGGAGCCTCATGGCAGAGTTGGCAGTGGATTAATCTGAAACATCTAGTTATCAGTTCTAGGTTAGTAGTTCCCAAACTATTTATGAATTTGAGGCCCGTTTCTGTTAGTTTTGTGACCCCAAATGCTAACGCAAATGATGCAAGTTGTTACATGTGCATTTTCGTACTTCACTCTCATAGTGATTTTTTTAAATTGAATTTTCTGGTCAAGGGGCTCAGTTTGGGGTGAAACTTCACAGCAGTTTAGTTTTTAAAAATATAATAAATTTTAGCCTGTTGCTAACAGTGAGGTGAAATTTATGTTCCTTCCAAATCCTTTGAGGGAGACAAGTTTTGTATGGCCTTTGTCCTTTTGGTGTGGTGTAACTTCAGTTAGTGCTAATGAATTTGGAAGAATTTCTGTAAAAGAGTCCCTTCAGGGGTTCCTCTGCTGGGGACCCCCAGCCCTGCAGACCCGGTGGCACACCAGAGTGACTTGATAGTGGATATTTTGCACTCTGCCCAGAAGAAAACATTCTTTTTCACCTCAAGATAACCAGAATAAGAGGGTTAAAGTACGTTTCAAGAGAAAAATTCTAATTATGCTAATTTGAAACAATTAACTTAGGAACTTTACTAGTGGACTCTTTCCCTAGGATCCCGAAACCGAGCAGCTGGCTGTGTTTTGGCTTTCATGAGAAACTCCCGCCCGCCCTTTGTGCTGTAATCAGCCCTGTGGGGCCACCTTGTCACTGGTGCTTGAGGTAATTTGTCCCAAACCTACTGCAGTCCTTTTAATGACATTAAAAGTGTTGGCATATATACAACTGTATTGTTCACATAAGTGTGCTGGAGAGAGGATGTTTTCTGAAGGGTCCTTAATCAGCCGCTGGACAATTACGGCTTTTGCTCCTCCAGTGTTTCTGTTAAACATTCTGATACTTCTCACCAGAAATTCATCCTGCTCTGAACAACGAGTGGTTTGTGTAAGGTGGGCTCTTGTTGCCTTTGATCTTCTTGTCTATACGTCGTCATCCACACACGTAAATCCAGAAAGCTGAGAAAAGTAAGGAATCCTCTAAGAACATCGTATTCCTACCTGTTCCGATGGGAGACTGAAACTCTTAGCACTCATAGAGGGTCCTATTTATTTCATATTCTGCCAGCCCTGTTCTGTTATTTGGGGGGGGGGGGGAGGGGGG
>NW_015090794.1:723214-784638 GCF_001431845.1 Calidris pugnax
GACTGTTTGTAAGACCTTTTAAAAAATATATGGAGAACAATATTTGACTTTGTGTTTTGAGACCAATACTTTGGATTTTCAACCGTTGTTTGTTGAAAAATCTGCATAACTGGTAGGCAATGGAGTAAATATTATCACACTTAGAGTTGTTTGATTGGGTTTTTTTCCTTCCCCACCCCACACTCCCCCCACATCCCCTCCCATGGCATAGTGTTTTGTTAGTGATCTCCACCACAGCTCAGATTCTTAACACCTTTTGTGATATTTTGCTAAAGGAGTTTATTATTATCCAGGCCCCAGGGTGAAAATTCTGGTGTTTGGGCGTTACAGAAGGTAACGCAAGCAGCACTTATCCTCTTTCCCAAACAGACTGTGGGCCAAATAGACTAAAAAACAAAAAAATGAAGCACATAAACAAGATGACAGCCAATAGGCATTATGCAAACTTATTGAAATATTTGTTCTCTTTATTACATAATAGGAGAAGTAACAAGCAACTTGACAGAATCATGGAAAAAGTGATTTTTTTGAAAGAGGAGGAGGAGAAAAAAAGGACGTACAGGACTAAAAGAGGGGAAGGGGCAGCAGGTTGTTGAGAGGGGTAGAGGCTGTGAAGGATGGGTGAGATGGGGTTGGGAAGAAACCTTACCAAGCTCCCCAGCCTCACTGAGGCCACTGGCCCACAAACAGGGGACAGCACAAAGGCTTCACCTTCCTTTGCCTCATGAGACCGACAGCAGAATTCCTGCAGCGTGGCATGTGGTTTGGCTCATTTATGACTTCAGAGTAATTCCGTGCTGTGTCTTGTAGGCCACCGAATGTGGTAATGGTTTCCTCTGTTTAAAACAAGTTTCCACCATACTGAGATTTTTTTTTTATAATAATACTATTTATCTGGAAATAAAATAAATGGAGGATACACTCTTGAGGGAGAATGGTGATAGGTTTCTCAGCTGTCTGCTGGATGCAGGTTGTATTTTACTAGCTGGCCCACTGATTTTTATTTTATTTTTTAAACTTTGATTGTAGCTTTTTTTCCGTATCTCTGTACTGAAAATCAGCAATTTGCTATGATTAATTTGCACTTACTACTTCCTCAGTGTATGTTGAAGCAAAATGTCATTTCCCAGTTAGTTGATTTATTTAATTTCTTGGCTTTTTGTTGTTTAGGGTTGTGTAAATACTTTTAACGTTGATCAGCATTCATATACCCATTCTAAAAGGGCACGTGAAACGAAATACTGTGTGACATGTAACCTGTGGAATAAACTACTCCAGAAAACCATTCCCCTGCACAAGTATTTGAGCTTTCAGTGCTGTCTTCTGTTTGAGCCTTCATTTGGATAGGTGCTTTCTAATTATTTTAATGGCTTTCAATAGAAATCACTGAAGTCTTAGAACAAGACAAGTCAAACTTAGGTATCAAATCTTAAAGTACTAGTTCTGCATGTATTTAAGTCATAACGCTGTAATTACGCCTTTTGGTTACTTATGTCTTTGAAAGGTATATTGTGAATTACAAACAACTTGAAAGCAGCTAATGCTTTGTTGTTTTACCCAGTTTTCTTGCTGTGCCAGAAGCAATTGAGTAACTCATATTGTAACTGGAAAAATTTCCATGTTTCTTTCTTTTTTTTTTTTTTTTTTTTTTAATAAGTCTTCCAGATTCTAAGGTACAGGTTTTACTTTTTGTGGACAGCTGAGAAGAAAGAGTGCCTGACTTGGAAGCCTGCTTTAAAATGTCTTCTAGTTTATGAACTCATGTCTTTGTTTTTTTTTTCTTTTTTTTTTTTCCCCTCCTCCCCAACTTCCCTTCTGTTTTGCAGCCATAGACCTTTTGTATGGGGGTATATACTGCTTTATGTGTCAAGATTACATATACGACAAAGACATGGAACAAATTGCCAAAGAAGAACAACGAAAAGCTTGGAAATTACAAGGTTTGGTTTTCCTGCCTGAATTTCTTGTTTCTGTTTTTAATCATACCTGTCCCTCCCATTTGTCAATGGCAAAAAACAGTAAGGGGAAGAAAGAGCTCTTTAGATGTAGTAGTGAAGGATTTGGGAGAGAGAGAGAGAGATGTCTAGCTGTTACTTTCCAGGAGTTAGACTGTTAGTTTAACATGTGCGCCACACCTAACTGTAGTGGAAATATTTTATTTCTAGTTGCAAAAAAAAAAAGAAAAATATCTAACATTAATCCTGCAAAACTTGCATAATATCAGTCAGATCTGTATTAGGTAGAAAATGTAACAGTCTGCTCCTTTAGGCTAATTTAGGTGATAGAGGCAATAAATCTGTTCCCCTCACATGAAATGCCACCCTTGTGTGTGATTTTTTTTTTTCTAATTTTTTTTAATAGAACGTGCCAGCTTACTTACACACCTGTGCTTTCATGGTACACGCACAGTATCTATGTAGAAGTATTTACACACAAATATATGTACACACATTTGTTTTATTCAGTTTGCTTTCCCTAATTTTTTCTTTTTTAGCCTTCACCCCAACAGTGGTTTCTCACTACCAGTGTACAATGACAGGTAAGAGGCGTGGGCTGGCGACGCACTTCACTAACAAGCGTCCCTTTGCTGATTATCCTGCCATTTTAGACATGAATCACAGTTAAGAATGCCAGTTTTATCGTGCAAATTGTTTTCCTCTTGCTTGGATATGTTCCAATGATTGAATAATTACAGCAGACTTGATTTCATATGCCCTTTCCTTGATACAACTATTCCAAAACAAACCTTTTCTCTTTTTTTTTGGAAAGGAAAGGAAGTAGCATTTACCTTTAACTGAGTAGTTTTTGAGCATCAGTTATAAAAGCTTGTCATCTTCCATTTCCAGTGGCCTCTAGGGGGTATGTTTTCTTAAAGTGGGAAAGTCTGTATTTAAAGACAGATGACTTCTGTCTAGTAATGTCTCTTACTGAATCCATGGCATCCTGTTTCAATGTGACAGCCTTAGTCAGGGCTGATATGACTTCAAACCATTCTTAACCTCATTTCCAATTTTAAAAATAGCAGCTAACATCGTATTAACTAGAGCTTTTCTGATGGCGTTTCAAAAGTATAGCTGCTTTTACTTAGAATGGGACCTGTAGTAGGAACTGCTTTCTGCTTATTCCCAATTTTGAGGGAGTTGAGTCAGAGGAAAGGATAGTGAGGTCTCCAGTGAGTCCTGGAACAAGTAAATACAGCTTAAAATGCTTTAGCACAAAGTACTGATTTTCAAAGCAAGGTTTCAAAACAGAAACAAGTTTTTAAACCTTTCGATTAGTCTGTGCAACTCTTCTGAAAACTCCTTCAAACCCTCGTAAACTGTGGTGTTTTGGGCACCAAGTTAATCGACTGCGACAACAGAATGCTGCTTGGTGATCCTATAGAGGAGGAAGCCCCTGCCCCGGTTCCTTATCTTTGAATATGTAAATTACAAGAGCAATTTCTTAATTATGTTGCCCTTAGCAAAGGGTATATTTGTGCCTTCTGGACTGAGATGCAGCCCAGTTTGTCCTCCAGTGGGTGTCAGGCTGCTATAGCTTATATTCTAGGGTAATTAAGAGCCACAAGATTGTTCATCTTGTCATCTTGGGCCACAAAGTTGTGCAGTGAAGGGAAGAATCACAGAGAGTAACTGCCAGGTAGAAACCCTTCTGGGTACTGGTTAACTGACTAATGAATGGCATATTAAATATATATATGAGAATGCATCTTTAGATGAGTATGAACATTGCATTTTCTCTCCCTAGAGAACAAATTTGTAATAACCAATAAAGATGTAAAATGAAGGAATAGACAATAATACACTTTAAATTACTGGAGTATGCAGTATAGACATTTTTTCTTTAGTCATAGCATAGAATTTTTCATTTTACGTCTTTTCATTGTGAAGCCATGTGTGTTTCCCCACAAATTTATGGAAGAAATGAGAAAGGGAGATACATGGGAGAAATACTGGAGAATTATGTCATCTTTTAATCTTCATTCCTTCTTTCTCTATTGCTTCAAACCATCCCCTCCTTCCCCTAGTGACTCACGTTATCTAAAAGACTATAAAGGGGGAGGAAACCCTTCTTCTTCCAAACGGAATGTCAAGATTAGTGCAAAGCCCAAACTCAGTGTCTTGGTTGTGTTATTTCCACCACAGAGTTAGTTTACTTCAGATAGTGCTGCCAACATAACGTAAGAAGTGAATCCAGTCTGCAAAAACTGAGATTGGCTTAAAAATTGAATTGCCAAAGTTGTGTATTTTTAAACTTCTATCCACACAGTGCTTGAAGGGTATTAGTATATACTTTAATAGATGCTCACATAATAACATGATGCCTGGAGAAAAAACTTTAAGAAAAACCCCAAATATAATGAGATTCATTTCATACTCCTGTAATATTAACTCGTAGTGTGATGAGTTCCCATGTCCAGCTGTAGTTCAGGGTTATATGATATAACTCTGAACAAGTTGCACCTCTACCATTTTTTTTTTTACTTCTGGTATTGAATGTTCTTTAATAACGAAGGAGGTGAGAAAACACGGAGCCCTTCATTCTAATTAACGTTTGGATCTTTGGGAGGGAAAAGGGAGATTTGCTGAAGTATAGCAAAGTAAAAAATCTATATTAATGATTACTCTCAAAATTGTGATTTTTTATAAACTAGAGCCTTCTTCACCTTTTCCTTCACTCATCCATGTGTCCCTGATAAAGTCTCTGAAAAGTGACAATTTGTGTATTTTACCTAACAAAATTAATTCTTGGATGGAAATTTCACATGCTGACTTGAATCTCTGGCTATTTCATAGCATCATTTTTTAAATGATGAATTTTCACTCCTATAACGCTACTTTCCTTTAATTGTAAATGGTAACCTGTGCATGTTTTGCAAATCTTTGTTTAAGGTAGATATATTGACGTTTTTGGCATGTTTGTGGGTGTTATTAAACCCTTTATTAAATATATTTCCTCCTCTGTTTTTTTTTTGTTGGTGGTTTTTTGTTGTTTTATTGTTCTTGTGTTTTTTGAGGGGGGGTTGTTTGTTTGTTTGTTTTTAAATTTTAAACATTGAACCATTCTTAATAAATGGTTCTGTCTTTTTTTCCAAATTTTCAAGAGTCATGAAACCTTAATATAATTGATAAATTCTATAGCTGGAACAGTACACTTTTTAATTTCTGTCTCTGACTTAACTTGTGCTCTTTCTAATGAAAGGCTTCTGTAAAAGTTTTCTGTCTGTTTTGCTCTGTGTTTGTTGTGGCATCAGCTGTACCTGGTTTTCTGTTTGGTTTAATTTCTTTTTAATTGAACACTATTTGATTCGCCCAGAATCCTGCAGAGTCATCCAGTCTGTCATGTTTAACTTTACCTGAAGAGTTGCTCTTGTGAAATGCTTGGGTCTGCATCCTCTATAAGCATTCAAGCTATATAATTATATATAGATATATATAAATATATATTAATAGTCCCACTGACATATGTGGAACTATTGCATGCCTAAAGCTGAGCGCACATGTGTTTCCAGGTGTGAATTTTGTTATATTTGATTTAAACCAGGATTTAAACATATCCAAGGTTGGTTTTTTTTATTTTATTACGAGATTTCATCGTTGTCAGATCATACCAGCTGCGTTTGGCCATGTTTAAACTACAGGCATCCCAAACACGAGAGTTCACGCTTACAGCTGGCCAGTACTATAGCTGGTACCGACACCGTGTTGAAAATTACTTTGAGCCTTTCATACAAACCAATTGATATCAATTCCGAAGGGAGTATTACGAATGTGAAAAGGGCTGCTGAAGACATCTAATATAAAACTTGTTGCAAGCCAATGTTCTGTCATATGTGAACTGTCCATATGTGCGTCTCTGAAGTCGCTTCATTCGTTTGCCTATGCCTACTGTAGAGTGTATTCAAAGCATTGCAGCTGTTTTATCTCATCAATCTGTTACACAGTAATTAGTTTCCTTTTCTGTTTTCCTGGGTGTGTAGCTTGATGCTGAACCTTGGATAAAGGAAAGGGACTATATGATTCTGGTATTCTTTCTTATGCTTCTTGCATAATCTGTTCTTGAATCAAATGAAGTGAGTGATGGGTGCATCCATGTAAATAAGAATTTTCTAGTCCTCAAGAATCCAGAAATGATACCTTTTATTACTAGAAGCTGGAGGGTCAGTAGTAAATGTGAATTGAACATTTTTGGGTGGGTAGCTTCTGACAAGCATAGCTATTTCTGAAAATGAAGATCAAAGAGTTATTAAAATTTAATGTGTATTATGCAGAATGTGTAAGCCTCTAGCTATATTTTCTACTCTCCTTCTTTTCATATGTATGATTTATAATTTATTTTCTGTAGCACAGCACTGTTTCTGCTCCATGCATTCTGAAAAATAACTCTTAATTGACTTTAATCCTCAGTTTTAGAATAGATTGCTTGTCGTCTTATTATTCTTTATTTTTAATGCCAAGATGCTTTAACGACTTGCTATAATTGACCTCGTGTAGTGATTTCTCTGTGCTATGTAGAATGCTGCAGCAGTACCTGGCTGGTCAGCACATGAGTCTTCACTGTTGTGTTTCTCTTGTATGGGATTTCCACTGAACACAACTCTGCGCTTGCTTCACATCTCTTCTCTGTACTGCTTCCCTGGCTCTCTTCCACTGCGCTTCCCTTTCAACAAAAGAAATGGGTTGATATTTAAAGAGTATAATGACAGATTTTAGCTGCAGCTCGTGAAAGGGTAGTTGAGCATTTGGACAGTTTTGGTTGGTTGGTGGGGGGAGGCTTATGTTTAAATCTACTACTAATTGCATTTTTAGGTAATATTAGATACATCAGTAAAGTGGATGTTTAGAACTTCCTAATATCCAGTCCTACATGAACAAGGAGAGGTCTTACTCTGTAATGGCATATCCTAAGACATGTAGTAACTGTTCAGTATATTGAATTACTAATTTCTGCTGTTCATCTGTAAAGTTTAAGCCTGTATCTGTCCATTAAGTTGGGTCAGTTTTGATTTTTTGAATAAATTGTTAAAGTTAGGTGATGAGATTTCTTGGATATCCTGTATCCTCTCTGAAAATCATAAGGTGGGTCTGTCGTTTGACCTCCTCTGAGCACAAAGAAATGCATTTTTGAGTAATAGTGGATTTATTCTTGTGCTGCAATTTCTTTTTAACTGAAAGGAGGATTATAATCCAGTAACAGAGAATTTATTTGGGATAGATATCCTTTATAAGTAAAGAAGTGGTTTTCTTCCTTTAGCTCTTATATCAACCAATCTTCCAACAAATCTTTCTGACCATTTTTTGGGGGGCAGGGTAAAAAGAAATCAGTCTTTTGTACATAGATTGAATCTAACTTAATGGACAGCATGTTGAAAGTTTTCACTTGAGCAGAGGTTTTTAATCCTTTTACTAAACAACTCCCTGAAACTTTTTTTTCATCTGCTTAGGCATTGGAGAGAAGTATTCAACATGGGAGCCAACCAAACGAGAGTTAGAATTGCTACGACACAACCCCAAGCGGAGAAAAATAACCACAAACTGCACCATAGGTAAGTTCTAGAAAGCCTTTCTGAAGCTGATTCTCAGCTACTTGTGTGTTCAAAATTCTGTGGTGTTCTTCCATAACTATTTTTACCCTGATGTAATTGTAGTTGATTTAGGATAACAAAATAAATTTTATTTTACGCTACCTTTTTCTCACTGTAGAAGGATATCTGCTCTGTCACTTCAGGTACTGATGATGGTTCATCTGTGTAACAGCTACAAAACAGAACTTTTTTTTTTTTTTTTTTTGACAATATGCATTTAACGACTTTAGCAGAAATCAGTGATGTTATCTCAACTCTGTCTTCATCAGAGATCCCATGCAGGTGTTTGAAGGGAAATCCTGTAGTTCAGATGCATCCTTAACTGCGGCAGCCCATTGGTAAATGTGTTTTTAGCAGACAGAATAAGCACAGTTGATGTCTTTCTGTTTCGTGTTCTAAACTCTAAATAGGGTCGCTTCAATCTCATATTGACTCTGAAAAGACCTAATTTGTTCTCCAGTGTGTGTCAAATAGCGGTTTTGAAATGCGTTTCAAATGTTTAATGTTTAGAGTTCAGTAGCAAAGAACTCTGTGAAATGTGGGCATATCTACTTACAGCTGGCGAGTATTTGGGTAAGGGGGATGGAAATGAACAGGATTTTCCAATTTTTTTTCTGCTGTCTTTAGGTTGGGAGAGAAGGGGGTTAAAGCTTGTCAGCTTCCTGACAAGCTCTAATGAGGATTATTGGGCAATTTCATGTACTTTTAAGTGCACAGTAACATTTTAACGGTGAAGGTACAACATTGGAGATGTAGCTATAGAGATTGGAAGTAGGAAACAGTTTAAAAAGTTTTTTCCTAATTTTTAAGCTACTTACTGTTTTATGAGAATGCGTCACGCTTTTTGCACATATTTGCTTTTGTCAAAATACACTGAACATAACTTTCTAATGCCATGTTTCAACTTTCTAATGTCATGTTTCTAATACAGTAAATCATACTTAATCCAAAATATGTGTATATTTATTTGGGAAAAAAATGGACTGAGAAGCACAGAGTAAGTTGGAGCAAGTCGAAAATGTGTATAGAATGGTAATTCTAAAGAAGGGACCTATGCATTTGCAATAGTGGAACAGGAAAGAGTTGGAAAAACATCTGGACTTTGGAAACTTCAAGCAGCCTAGGAAAAAATAACTAGGCAAGAATTGCTTGCATCATGTTCACAGTGGGATTTTGTGTTTTATGAAACTCCAGTATATTTTGTAAAGTCTGTTGCAATTTACTTAATACAACTGTGCAGGGTTTAAAAAAAAAAAGTTTGATAGCATTTTGAAGGTGAATGTGACCTTTCTGAAGAGTGGAAGCACATTTCTGTGTTTCTCTTTCCCATTTGAAGGAATGCTGTGCCTACTCTTAAAGGATTTTAAATTTTTCAGTCTGTTTAAAAAGGACACGTCTGGTTGCATGAGATCTCATACAACACTGCATGGGCAGGGGAGTGCTCGTGAAACACAGGGGATGAGGGAAATGACTGATCTCTTTACTTCTGCAGGCGTGCTTTTAATAATTTCTCCTACTGAGCCCTGGAGCTGTCTATGTGCTGAGATTTAGAAAGAGAAAAAAATCAAAGCACCCAGGAGACATAATGTAGTTTTGGGCTACAGTTAAAAGCAAAAAACTAGCTTTCTTTCACAAAAATACATTGGGGGTTTAGCTGAAGCAAGAAAAGACCAGCCATTGTCCTTGAGCCTTTTCTCTCCATCTAACCTGCTGCTAAATATATATCTGCTTCAGAGGCTTTTTCCCTTCACTTTCCTCACATTGACTTGTCTGTTTGCAGTTTCAGATCAGTGAAGAGCCTGCATGCAGACTGAAATGCTGCAATTGTCTGGACATTCCCATTTCTCTCTTTTTTCTAATACTCAATTCTTTTGCCATCAGGTTTTTAGCAATCCCATAGCAGATATTAGCGAATGCAGTTTATCTTCTGAGGTAGGTAAATGGCTCAGAGAAGGGGCATAATGTCCAGTTTTATTGGTTCTGAAAATGAAGATGGTGTTGGTAACCATCTATAATAAGCGCTGCACATCTGTTGATCAGTTCTGTTTACAAAAGGGTCTGTTAAAACAAAACCAGCTGCCTCTTATGTATAAAATGCTCTCTGCAAAGCTGTTTTAAGAGGAAGGCAGGGGGTGTTTGCTGCTTTCTGTCTTGCCTCCAGAGATGCTGTGGTCAGCTGGGAGGTGGCATCTTTAACTGCTCAGCAATGACCTTCTGAAACAGTTACTGTGCCAATGCCTGCTTCAGCATTTGTGCAAGATGAGTGTATGAGTATTATAACAAAAGTAGATGGGACAGTACTCCAAAACCTGGACAGGCATGGCCTTGAAAGGATACACTTAACTTGTATGTGAAGGACTAGCATATGATTTTCAGTCCTAATAAGAAAATAAATTAAACTTGATCTTCTTCATATTGAACCACTTAGGTGGTAAAAATATGTTTTGTTGTAATTTCGTGTTACATCTTTATTATTTGCATGACACTCATTTAGGTGAATGAGTGGCAGAACCTTCTTTGTGCATAAAGGGATTTTCTTTTAATTCTAAATTTGTAGCAGTCTCATGATGCTTCTCAAACAGCTGGATGTGTCTGCTACTCTTTGAACTTTTATACAGCTGCAGGATCTTTTGTCTTCCATTGGCACCATAAATTAAAACTGAAGAATACTCAGTCACGAAATGAATATGTTATAATGGAGGATTGAACTGGTAGTTCATTAGAAGAAGTACTGTGCAGAAGACCTAGATTCTGATTTAGCAAAACGAAATTATATTTTCATTTACACGACAATTTGAGACTCATTGAAGAAGGAACTTCTTGTACACATCCTTTAAAAAAAAAAAAAGGTAAAAAAAACAAAAGCAACAACAAAAAAAACCCCCAAACCTCCAAAACCAAGCAAACAAAAGACCTCAACAAAACCCCAACTTAACAAAACCCCATAAATGTTCCTTAGTTCTCTTTTAGAACAGTGATGTTTCCATCTCACAGCTATTTTTCCAGCCAGTAAGAAGATAGATTAGGTAACTTTGCTTGAATCACTATTTTGCCATTAAGCAAATTGCTCTTCAAATGAAATGCTACAGGTTGTGGAAACTCTGCTGATTCCTGCCTTTTGGGGTATAACCGAAGGGCTGTTCCCATGTTGCCCATAAGCATCTTCCAAGTGACGTGGAAGACTGTTCACCAAGTGGAAACACTAAGCAAGAAGCTGTGATGAAAAAGCCTTGTGTGGTGTGGGTTTTATGAGGGGCACTTCATATTGTGATGTCCTGGCAGACTTGAAACATTGATGGTACTCTGCTGATTCCTGTCTTTTGGGGTATAACCGAAGGGCTGTTCCCATGTTGCCCATAAGCATCTTCCGAGTGACGTGGAACACTGTTCACCAGGTGGAAACACGAAGCAAGAAGCTGTGATGAAAAATCCCTGTGTGGTGTGGGTTTTATGAGGGGCACTTCATATTGTGATGTCCTGGCAGACTTGAAACATTGATGGTGTACAACTGTATTTCAAGACATTCAAGAAGAGTGTGTAGTCCACCTGGAGCTAAAAGGAGTGCTCTTGGGTGGCAGTATCAGCTCAAGACACTCTCAGACCTTGTGCCCCAGCTCCTATAGGGTGCTGCCTCTGCGAAGGGCTGTTCCCATGTTGCCCATAAGCATCTTCCAAGTGACGTGGAAGACTGTTCACCAAGTGGAAACACTAAGCAAGAAGCTGTGATGAAAAAGCCTTGTGTGGTGTGGGTTTTATGAGGGGCACTTCATATTGTGATGTCCTGGCAGACTTGAAACATTGATGGTGTACAACTGTATTTCAAGACATTCAAGAAGAGTGTGTAGTCCACCTGGAGCTAAAAGGAGTGCTCTTGGGTGGCAGTATCAGCTCAAGACACTCTCAGACCTTGTGCCCCAGCTCCTATAGGGTGCTGCCTCTTTCATTGTGCTGGAACAGTCGTTTTCAGGTGAACTGGATCAGGCTGAAGAGATAAGTCATGGGGAATGCAGAGGGTGAGTGGAAAGTAGACATCTCCTAAGTTATTGTTATGAACTTGTTCTCAGCAGCAGCACTGGATCGCAACCTCGGCTTCATAAATATTTGTAATATTCATATATATATTTGAATATTCAATTCATATATATTAATAGAAATGCTCATCTTGATTTTGGATTCAAGCTGGTGTTTCAAGCATCCTATAAACACCAAAACTTTTATATGGAAAATTAGATAAGACTTAACAATTATATGAATATTCAATTCATATATATTTCTATTCATAGAAATGTTCATTTGGATTTTGGATTGAAGCTGGTGTTTCAAGCGTCCTATAAACACCAAAACTTTTCTATGGAAAATTAGATAAGACTTAACAATTATCAAATAGATTCTAACAGCATAAAAGGAAAATCTAATTTTTTCAATCTCTTCTTGTCTGTGAAGAGGCTTCCCACAGCAAGTGAAGGTAGTGACCAAGCTCCAAATTCACAAGTAAATTTTTTATTACAGAGTTGAACTGGAAGTGAAAATGATAGAGTATCTTTCAGGAACTTTTTTGCCAAAGCTTGTCTTGCTCTGCTATCATTAATGCCCCCAGCAGATCAGTTCTCCTGAGTACATGAAGTATTAGCTTGGGATCAGCTGGTCTCCTATTAGCATATGAAGTGACTTTGTGGCTAAAGATTGGTATATTAACAATGGGAAGAATTAGAGTCCCAAGGCACATGGGTAATTAGCAGGAGCCACCTGGGATTCCCATTTGCAGGATTGCAAAAAGGCAGAGGGGGCGGCCTTTATCAGAGAATGAGCAAATCCTTTTTAGAAAGAAGGATGAGGTTTGGGGGAGGTGGCAAAACCCAAGAGCTAAATGGGAGTAGCAGGTGGGTTTTGCAGCTGGGGATATGGTGGAGAAGCACGAGTGGAATAAATATTGCAGCAGAGCTCCCGTGTAAAGGTGGCAAGGGAAGAGGAGCAGTGGCCTGAAAATGTTCCTGGTTCTCTAGACGAGAGCCCAGGAGTGTGGCTGCTGCTGAAGAAGCAGCAGTAACCTGAAGGTGTTGAAGACTACGTTAGAACTTGGAGGTTTTTTTGGGATGTACCAGCCTTCTGGTGTGCGTCTTCTAGTTGAACGCTATTTAAGGTGGCTCAAATGGAAAAGCAGAATGAAAAATGTGGTTTGGTACAGCACCAAATTTTTAGCTGTAACTTCAATTGAAAAGTTACTGATTTGCAAGCAGTATTACTTTTATATTCGAAACTATGGCCGCACAAAATGCGCCTTGAATAGAAGTCTTTTTGATTCTTAATTTTTTTTTAGCCTGCTGTGTGGTGAAGGAAAGGAAAATGACGTTTAAGACTACTCAAGTTAATGTTTCCTTTGTGACTTTTTTTTTCCATCTAACTTCATAATTAAAATGGCTGTCTGGTTGGAAATCTGTTTCCTAAGAGGTTGGAATCGTAAAATCAAAAAATGCTACCCTTCTGTCACGGAGATTCTTTTATTCCTGTTTTACCTTGTCGTGAGCTCTGATCGTTGGACTGACTTGTTTAATATTTTTCCTAAGTCTAAAATTGATAAACCTGATAGTAAAAATAAATTTAAAAACCTTTTCCTCTCAAAGTTCCCACAGAATTATAAGAAAGATTAGAGGGGTGTGAATCTGTTAAGAATTCTAAAACTCAAGCTGTGATTTACTTGCTGAGGTTTGTAGAGATCAGCTTTCAGAAAGTCTTGATAGACTTTTGAAGTTTACCTCTCTAGCACTATAAGGCTTCCCTCTGCAAAAGATATATTGAAAAGAAATTCCAGATTTGTTATTTCTATAGGCTTTTTGTGTATTGATTGTCCTCTAAGAACGTGTCACCTAGTTTTCTAAAGCTAGTGCCAGACAGGAATTCTCATCTCTGCTGTAACATCCCTTCGTATGGTTTATCTTCACAGCAGTACATTGATTGAGCTATCTATGATTTAATTACTCCGGGGTCAGCCACAGTGGCTCTGAAGTCCCTGCGGTGTTTACCTGCTTGGAGTGAGCAAATTTTTGTTACAGAAACTTTTCTAATGTAAAATTAAGTCATCTTGCCTTCTCATTTGAAGAGTTTACTAATTAACAGTGCTTCATAATGCTTATTAGATGCCAGGTTAGCTCCACTGAGGAATGAGTGGGGGTGCTGCTCTTACTACCTCAATATTTGATTGAATTTTGGGCCCCCTTTGAGAAAGGATATAAGCTGGTGTCTTTCAGTATATGAGTTGTCCTGTTTGTGTTTTCATTTCATGCCATGATTTTACAGGGGCATACCCTTTAGTGAACATTAAGAGAACCAACCAACCATTTCTGATAAAAGCAGTAAGACTTCTATTACCTTTCCATCTCCCCCTCCCTCCATGTTGATGCTACGCTTTAAGCAAAAGAACTAGCAATACACTTCTAATACCTAAGAGTGAAGACACATGCTATGACTGGGGCAGGCAGCCTTCTTCCATCAGGGGACAATCCTTTTTTTTTTTTCTCATCACCCTTGTGTAGGCTTCTCCTTGATTCCAGCCACATGGTCCCACCATCTCCCAAGCAATCCCTCTGGTGCTGTTGGGCTGCTTGCAAGTGTTCCATTCATTAACCTGGCAGAAAACATTGTGCTTTTTGGTGGTGGTGGTTTTGCAAGAGCAATGTTCTCCTGTGTTATGGCACTCAGCAGCTTGGCAAAGGCTCTTAGACACGCATGAAGATGGGACTGCCCAGGAACGGGACACATGGCTGGGAGTAAGGGGGAACCTCCCTTTGCTGACACCAAACTGTGCTGTTGTTTCATTTGTCCACAGCAAAACCAGCAAAGATTAACGGCTCTTGGATTGTCACCAAAGTAAGACTTGACATTAGAGTAAGCCAAGAAGTCGATTTTAAACAGAAAAAGAACTTTTCAAGCTTTTTAGAATCCCATGTGAAGAAGACAAATTCTTTGAGAAGCTGATGTCGGTGATAATGTGGCCTATATTATTGCATATTTATATTAACATTTTTTAGTAAATATTACATAATTATGTGAATTCCTGTTTGTCTTCTGAGATTCTAAAATCATTCTGCTATGGTTTTTTTTTTTTAAATCCATCAGTAGTAAGGCTGAAATCTAAATGACCTTTTTGAGTTACGCCATACTGTTCCTGCTGTAGTGTCCATGGATAACCTCAAAGTTTATGGCTCTTCCTTTTCAGCTCTTATACACTCCCCAACAGAAAAAAAAAACCTCTTTGGAAGTAACTGATATAAAATGTTTGACTATCTTTAGCTTGATGATTGAAGAAGAGTTGAAACTTGCAGGGCGTGTTTTTCAGCTTGTAAAGATTAATGAAAGAGGATGCAGATTTCCTTTACAAAGAACTTATTTTTTCCCCTGGGGTTTAGTCCTGATTTCAAGCCCATGCCGTAACAAGTTGAAGTATAAACCAGTTAATATCTTTTCTCCGGGGAGTATCAGACAATAGTAGTGGGGTGGCTTGGAATATGAAACTGTGTGTTCAAGGAAGTCATGGCTAGTTGTGGCCCTTGTTAGGCCTCCCAGTATTTTTTGGTTGATCTTCTTTCAGTAGCCTATGGATTGTTGAAGGAACCACCAGACCTAACTTCTGTAGATCAGGACTATTCTTAGCAGCTCTTAGAAATACAATACTTTGGGGTTTTATTGCGATATCTGTGTTCAGAATAAATGCCAGACTTTGCTTCATTTCCAGTAAAAATTAAAAAAATGTCAAAAACAATTTTGAGTAGAAGTTACCTCGAAGCTTGAGCTTGATGGTAGGTTGGCATCGGGAACGGCTTTTGCAGTGATGTGCTAAATGTGTTTTGGAGGAGATTTTTTGGTTCAGGGTCTGCTTGAAGGTTTTAATTTGCATGGCTTTATGTGGGAGCAGTTTAGTTTAAAACAGAATAGGAAGCTGAGTAGAAGCTTTGGGTATGTTTGCTCTCTGAGGAGTAGTGGGTTTTCATACAGATTTTAGAATCCTTTAAATACATATACATAAAAAAAATTTGAATGGTTTGGCTTTTTTCCTTCCCTGTAAAGCTTGTTTTGCATGTTTTACTAGTGGGGAAGTAAGAGCAGAGAGAGACACCAATATATAGGCATGTGAGTAGCTGCAATAATATAAAATATTGCAGATGAAGAAATGTTGAAGTAAGCATCAAAGTTTGTAAAGCTGGAATTCTAATCTCCAGGGATATTTACCTCAAATACAACCCCTGCAGACTGTAGGAAGTTACAACTACTTGTATGTGGAATAAGCAGTTTGCAGTCGGGCTTGAATTTTTGTGTTATCCTGTCTTGGAAAATTGCCATTTGTATTACTTGTGTAGAAAAGACTTGAATTTTGTAACTCTAGGTGGCTCTTTGGGATTTGAGACAAAGGGAGATACACTGTGTGTGTTCACAACGTGAAATTCCTTAGAAGACAGGGTTCTTAATCCAGGTCTTGGATCATGTTCCAAACTTCTAACTCAAACCTGATTTTTCCTCCTCTGGACTGTTTAAAAAGTAGATCTGTGGTTGTTACTGATCCATACGCATCATTCTTAGTTTACAGACAGTGTTTCAATTTGACTTCTAAAATTGTGTTCTGCACTTCTTCAGGTGAACCTTCATCATCTGGATCCAGCTAGGTAACAGCACAAAACCCCCCTTTTTTTTTCCCCCTCTTAGATGCTGATTTGACTTTCAAGTGTAAAATTTTTGCTGACTCAGTTATTTGTCCTACCTGTCTCTCGCTAATGGTAGTTAATTTCTTTCCTGTGCTGTGCTTTCTTCACCAAGTCATTGTATAACTTCAATATGCAGTCAAAACACTAGGCTTTTAGCATGAAAAATGCAGTAAATGTTAGTCACTTGTCATCATCTGCTTGAACAGGTTTTTATGGGAATGGGAGGTTCCTTATCAAGACAAACCCATCAGCAATATATAGGCAGGATTTGATTCTGGCCCTCGGAGCAAGGTACTTTTTAGAGAAAATATTTTATGTTTATTTAAAATTAAATTTATCAAGGCTTTTCTTTAAAGTAGTGCTTAACTGGCTTAAAAATAAATAATATGGTGGATACTTATAGAAAACCAGATGTGCTAGAAGTGCTTGGCTTTCTGTGTCTGTCAGAACACGCATCAGACCTTCCCCTTCTTCGACAGCAGATCCCGAGGTCAGCAGGTTTGTTGCCTTTTTTCTTGACCCCACCACACAAAGCTACAGACCGTTGCCTTTTTTGTCGATATCATGCTGTGAACCTTTAAAAACCAAAGCTTTTCTGGACACGGAGGGTGTATTTTTGCTGTACAGCGGTTCAGTCAATGCAAAGATGCTTTCCTAGTCTCTAAATTAAGAGCCAGATGAGGAAGTTCAGAATTAGCCCGTGTAGCTCCGCTGATTACAGTCTTAACATGTGCCTGTCATCTTGTCATGGGCAGAGTGAGATGGTTCTTTTTCTTACCATTAAGAAAAGACAACCCAAACCAAAGAAGCAAACTCTGATTTACCGCTGTATTTTAACCTGATTAACTCTGTGTCGTTACAGAGAGCGTGGCATTTTCAACGAGGCCAGTAATCTCCGTCTCAGTTTTGTTCTTTTGTGGATTGCTTTTGGATTCTATTTACCCTGACCTTCCGTTCTGCTCTTTCATGTCTGCTTCTAGAATTGGGCTTTGTGTGGACAGAAGGTAGATACAGTATATACTGAAAGTAGGAATATGCATAAACAGCATGTGGCATGGCTTGTGTGTTGTGGATTGTTGGAATAGCTCGGTGCCAGTTCATCAACAATAATTTGTGCATATTAATATATTTGGATGCGTTTAATTTCACTGGCGGTTAGCCGGCTCCTCAAGTTAATAATTTGTGAAATCTGTTTTGAGGAAGGGTAAAAACTCCTAGGCAGCATATGGTGTGATATTGGGGGGAAAGGACGGCTGCGGGTGTGAATTTTATTTTGTCAGTTTAGTGGGAGTACCTCTTGTTCTTTCGAGATGCCATCTGCGCAGGATTCTCACTGCAAGTCTTATGCTTCTGTGCAGATCATGCAAGATCTCACTGAGCTTTTAAGTTTGGCTGCTTTGGGGGAGGGCAAAGAGAATATTTTATTCTCTGCCACCTTTTGAAGTACTTTATTTTCTATAAGGGCTTTTTTTTTTTTTTGACATCAAGTTGCCATATAAAAATACCTTGAAGGATCTACAACTTAACTGGCTTTTAAAGGCTCGTTGTCATTATGCTCCGTATCAATCACGCAGTCGTTTTGACAAACACAGTTCCTGTTCTTTGCCTACTACTGCTCTGTTTTGATGTTGGGTGTCTTCTACCTGGTCTTCCTGACCTCCCTGCAGTTACCAGATTAATGGTTATTTTCATGCTCAGGTTCATAGGACTTTAATGCCTTGCCCTTTGCTTTCCAGGGTGCGTGAGACAGGGCAGCTGCTATTTTGGTTACGTGGTTGCTTTAGGAGCTTCTCCATGCCTTTCTTCAACTTCTGTAAATCCATTCAGCTCTGTGTATCTGAGTGTACAATGAGCACCGTGGTTGTAAGGGGACTGGCTTCGTTGTTAAACTGAGGTATTTTGCACAATTCCTATTTGTGGCATTTCATGTCATGTTTTCTGTTGAGCAGAAATAGGTGCCTTTTTGGTTCTGTGGCCCTTGATGTGACCTTGGAGTGCACAGCGTTCCGTCTTTCTCCTCCAGCCCATTGATCTTCGTGTGTTAAGGGATCAGATAAACTATTCTGAAGTATCAAAGCATTATGTGATTATTTCCAGTGCCGTATGTGAAAGATGTTTTCTTCTGTTGCATGTTCTGAAAATTTGAGGTTCAGGCTGTGTGTGTGCATTCCCCGGTGTGTTCACCCACTGCTAAGAGATCCTGACAGACACCCGGTCAGGCTGAAGCACAAGAGACAGCATTTGTTCAGTGGGTCTTGATGTGCTGAGGTAGGAATTTGGAGAAGTTCGGTACAAGTTCTGCTGCAGAACTTAATGTTTTTTGGGTTTTTTTCAGTCTTGCTCATTTCAGCTGAGAGAATCAGAGAGGAATGATTGCCGTGGATGATTACATGCTGTACAGCTTTCTGAGTTTAAGAACATGATGCATTGGTTTCTTCTTGAGACACCTGAGAGAAAAATTGTTTTGCGATGTAGATGGTCAGTAAAAATGCTGAACATGAGAAAGTATAGATATAAAACTTGACATTTTCCATACTCCTGAAAGGAAAAAAAAAAAGGCATTTATTTGCAAAGTGCTCACGGGTCTTCTTCCTGCAGGGTGACTTACCAAGAAGTTCAAAAGTAATCTTGTATGTTGCAGAGATCCTTGGCTTGAGCTGCTTTTTCCCCTCCTTCCCAACTTAAACTTAAGCTTGGCTATGGGAGACAGTAAATTAACACAGATACCTATTACATTTCTAATATTTTAAAATCAGTCTTTAGGTGTGGATTTAACTATGTCACCTTAGTTTATGAAAAGGCCTTTTCCTGGCATTTCTTTTTTTAAATTCAGGTTATTCTTTACACTTGTAATACAAGGCAGTCATTGCTCTAACGGGAAGAACAATTCAACTTCACATCCTGGCCAGGAGAAGTTGGTCCTGGAATATTTTTTTTAACCTATCTAGATGAAAACCCAGCCCTTGTGGACTGTGTGGTTATATTAGGTTTGTTGTCATGCTCTGCAGCTACAAGACAGCAAAATATTTACTTTAAAGGGAAGCATTTTTACTTGCATTCTGATCTGTTCCTTTTTACTGTAATCATGATCAATTTGGAGACACGTTGGCTAGATTTGGCCCACACAAGGTTTCTCTCTAGCTGTTATTTTTTCCTCCTCGTGGGGAAGAATATGGGGAAATAAAATGGCTCATGCCATACCCACTCAGGTGCACAGAAATTTCTAGTGGAGAAAAACAATGATAGCGCAGTATCGTGGACTCATTTTGGGACCTTTTGTAAAGCTATTGCTATTTGAAGTATTAAAAAATGTATTTTAATTCAGAAGTTCTAATACTAGTAGAGGAGCTTATCTGTGGATTTGATAGTGTATGTGTATCTCCCATATTAATGTTGTTGCAGTTATCAAACTCTATTAATTTATTTACCAAGATGACACTGGAACATTTCAGAACACAAGTGCATCAGAGGATAGTGCAAGATCTCATCACTGGAAAGTTTTAAGAGCAATCCAGGGAAAGGTTTGTCAGGAATAATGTAGGTAGCATTAATTCTGCCTTGTGGTAGAGGGATAAACTAAGTGACTTCTCAAGATCTTCTGCAGCTATTTTTCCTGTGATTTTAGTGGAAGATTCAATCTACTTTCCAGTGGCTTAGTCAAAACCACTCACTTTGTTTTTTGTTTTGGAAGCGCATTTCTTAATATAAATTCACAGGGAAGAAATTCTTACAGTCTCTTGTATTGCTCAAAACAGCTTCTCTATTTACCCGTGCTATATGAAAGATTAACCTTAAGAGGTTTGTTTGTTTGCATTGCTAGGTATTTTAGGGATGCTGACTCATTTTACCAAGCTAAGGGTGTGCACACATGAGCCAATTGCCACCAAATCAGAAGGATGAGAACTTAGAAGACATCAAGTGCTCCTGCCTCGGCTGTGTGCTTGGTCCTAACCCAGGCATACAGTTACTGCAAAATAAATGACAGGCTGTAACCTCACACCCTGGCTCACAATGCCCACGGCGTTGAAAGAGATCACTTGCCTTGTTCGAAGTGCTTTAAGCTTGGAGGAATAAAAATAAGCATAATCGGTCAGTGCTGTTCTGGAGGATGAGGGGCACGCAGTGGTTGGGCACCACTGAACTCACCAAGTACCTACAGGTAAATACAGGGAGGAATTGAAACTCCTCTGAGCTGTGAAATGGCTCCTCTTTTGGCATCATTAGTTTGTGAAGATGTACATATTGTAAGTACAGTACAGAGAGTACTTTCTGCGTCTGGCACACTGTGTACACTCAGGACTCATTGTCTGGATTGAGGCTTTTGTTTCATCTGTGAAATAATAATATAAAATGCTACGCTTTTTGTGTTTGATCATATTCTTGGTAACTTGTTTGCTCCGTTTGCTCCAAAGGATGTCACTTCTCCTTAGGTTCTTCCACAACACATGTCCAGGTAGTATGTGTGGAAAGGCCAATCTGTTGCTCTGAGGAAGAATCTGTAGTAAAGCCACCTTTGGTAGTCACGACTTAGAAATGTGCATTTTTCTCCCAAATCTGGCAAAGTTAAGGGTAACCCTTCCTGACTCTCATCTGTTTTTTGTTGATTTATTTCAATGTCATTACTAGAAATTCTTTATTTAAATAAGTTACAGACATGTATCTCTCTATGCTGAGCCTTTAGTCCGGTGGTGTTTAAATGTTATGCGAGTGCTTTTAATTGAAGGTACAGCACGATGCAGGGACACTGCAGAGCTTCTCCAGAATTGATTTATAGCCCTGCTGGTAGCTGCAAACTTAAACTTGTCTCGACACACACTAGGAGCTATGACACAAAGGAAATGAATGGAAATAGCAGATCCAGGTGATCTCTTTGCATTATCCTCTGACTTTTTTTTCTTTTTTTTTTGCATTACTAAAATGAATGAATAATGCATCGAGCCACAAATGCAAAAGCTCATACGCAGAATACCTATGTAGTCTAAAAATGATGCCCTGATTCTAGCAGCAGCTATTACCTGTTCTCCATCCCTTCCTGAGTGGCAGCAGGGCAGCTAATTTTGGTTTCCAGAGCCGTGTCGTAGGAACAGGGATACAGGCATTAGGGCTGTCGCTGTTTTGCTACCTGGCCTATGGCTTTTAGAAAACTGCCATGCTAGAGGCTTGTTCCAGGGAGAGGACACGAGGGCTGGCTACCTCTAAGAGAGACCAACTGTTCCTGTATCCCTCCCTCCTCTTGACACTGACCTTTCATCCTGACCTGTGAGGAGCCATGTGAACCTGCTCAGACGGGTCAAAAGACTCATCATGGTTTGCAAGTGATGAGTTCACCCCCTCAAGGTGAGAGTGCTTTTCTCTGTCCTGAGGGGCAGGGTGAACCATTTCACCCTGGAGCCGAGCAGACGCCAGCTCAGCGTGAGGGGAAACAGCCCTTTTCCCATCAGTGAGCTGTTAGATGGGCTTAGCTGTCGTGTGAAAACACCCTCACCTTCATCCTCCCTGTCAGAGCACGTTCCTGTGTTCTGTATCGTGCTGTAATATTAATCTGGATGTGTGAGCAGAGGTGGGATGAAAAGGCGGAGGGGGGTCACACACCTCTTCTGAGTTGGGGTCAACGTGCTAGGCCATTCCTGATGGATGCCAGAGCTGCTTTTGGAGCCACTCCAACAGCTGGGAGTCCCAGGCTCCCCTGTTGCAATGTTTTCTAACTGTGAGACAATTATTTTTAATATCTAATTAAATTTCACTTCTTGTGAGCTTAGTCTTTTTTTATTTTTTTTATTATAGCTTTGGTAGGCCACAAGAGTTAATTACAGTCCTCTTTGCAGTGGCCTGTGACATACTTGAAAATTGTCAGCCGGGCTGTTTCTCCATCAGCACTATCTTTTTTAATTAATTAACTCAACCAATGGGTTCTTCAGTTGTTTCTCTAGTCTCAAAATATTAATTTCATGCAAATTTTCACTCATATTCTTGACTTCTCCCCAGTTTGCATAGATCTCTTTTTTTAAAAGGGGTGTTCAATTCCAGCTGTCATCTGGCTGAGGTTTTCCTGTCACCAGGGAGGAATAATTACCTCCCAGGCCTTCTCATATTCCGGTTAAGTTTCAAAATGTTGCTTGTCTCAGAACTACAGCACAGTATTAAGTCATTCGGGTTGAGTTGCTATAGCCATTGCTCCTTATTTTGTGTTTGTCCATTTAATTTTTCTTGTTCCTTGCTTCACAATTGTTTTTATTGAATTTAATTGATTTCAGATGGTTTCTCCCATTTAACAAGTTGCTCTTGAATTATTGTTCTGTCTCCCAATTACGGTGGCATTATCCTGATGTAGCTTGTCTTTTCTGTAAGTATATATTATGTGATGTCACTGGAGCTATCGGATAAAAATAGTGAATGCAGTCAATTCCCCGTTTAACCAATGGGGTGGGGACAAACTAAATGCTGGAAAAACATTATTGGTGTCTCGATCCAGACCGAGTCGATGCAGATTCAGCTCGGGCTTGGAGCAGGATGAATGTGTGCAGTGTCAGCCCGGGTCTGTAAACAGCAGGAACACGTTTGCGTGGCGCCGTGCCCAAGGTAAGGAGCCTTCCAAGAAGGGCTGGGGAAACGCGGTGCAGAGGCACTAAATCTGGTTGTGTAAAGAATGTAACCACATTCACTTGGTCTGGACTACTTAATCTTGCCTGTACAGAACCCTGTGCTTTTTGTTTTTACGTTGTGGTGTGGGTGAACTAGATCATCCTCATGGACATGCTAGGAAACGTGTTCAGCTCTGCCGCTGAACAGATGCTACAAACATCGTCGTGCACATATCCTGACAATTTAACATAGGTGGGATGTCACCTGCCAGTAACTTTTCATGGTTTTTTGGATTTTTTTAAGGAAGAAAAAGAGTAAAACCAATGACTTACAAATGGCAATCCTAACACAGCATAAAAAAAAAAAAAAAAGCTGGAAAGTCTCCTGTGAATGTTGAGGTCACTGTAGAGCTGCCCAGTTGCATAAAAGTATGCCAGAAATTACCGGGGGGGTGGGAAAGAAAGACTTTGAGTTGTAATGTGAAGCAGAATGAAGTACTGGAACATGCATTTAAGTGTTACATTTAAGTCATAACACTCAACATGAGATTGTTTTTCTTACAGGTAGCAAAACTGGAAAATATGAACTGACGCGTTGTTTTGATTTTTTTTTTTTTGAACCATTTGGTAGTCTGAAAGGTGGGGAGCTGACTCTGTTTTCTAAAAGAAAAACCACCCTTGGGCAGTAATGAGTACCTTAAGAAAAATAAGCAAATAGCAGAACATCTAGTTAAGGTCCCAACTTGCATTCGATGCATGGGATCTATTTCCTAGGTTTTTTTTTTTTTAATTGTTAGTTACTCAGCTATAGAGCAAACTGCTTAATTTCTTTAAATGGACTGACCAACCCATCTTTGCCTCTGGCTAAAGTTGTGTTAATGGGTAAACTGATCAGTAATGAGGATAAATTCCACTGACTCTGTACAGCAGTGACCTACGGAAACTGAGAACTTCCTAGGGTTGGGCAATTCACCCCTCTTTAGAGTTGTTGTCTTCTGGTGCTGGTGATCCATACAAGGGGGAATACTTACTATATTCTGTTTCTTTCAACAGTTGATGATTTTGCTATACAGGTACTATTCAGGGCATAGACTTCTTTCTTCCAGTGTACCATCTTTTGTAGCTGGACTCCAGGATTTTCAACTGGAAAGAAACTCAAGGACAATTTCCTTTTGTACTCATAAGCAAACCGGTTTCTATTGAGCAATCTGTTATTTCAATAGTCATGGAAAAAATGCAGTGATCCAGAGTCCTTTTGCCAGAAATTGGAAGGTTAAAGATGGGTTTTCATTTAGAATGCAAATATCTCTTTTTCCTAAAATATATATATATTTTTTTCCCTTCCAGAGAGCTTTTTCTGATGTAATTGCCTTTCTGTTTGCATAGGGGTGGGTAAACCTGTAGTTTATGGTGCAATGCATATCTGAAATAGTCCTATAATTTATTTTCTTTCTATTAACAGGAGTTGTTCTTGATAGTATTATACTGACTGGTTCTGTTTTCAGCGTCTTCCATGTTTTAGATTAATTTTCTTATGCTTCTTATCTTAGAGTTTTCCAGAGGGGATGGTGGTGGGGGAAACATGCCAACATTAGGTCAGTGTGTGTAAGGAAAAAAAAAACCCCACCTCATTCTTCTTGTGTGTTTGGAAAGTGTAAGCAGTGCAGTAAATACAGATCAATTTACTTTCTGGTCAAATCCCAAAACGCTGCAGAATGGACTTAACTTATGGTTCCCCCAAATGATGTGTGCGCAGGTCAAGTATTTAAACTAATGAAATGTGTCTTCCAGCTGCACGAGAGTGCGTGTGTGTGTCTGTGAGGGCTTCTGGATGGAAGGGGCTGGCCTTTTGTTGGACTTCTGTCAGTGCTAAATGAAAATATTTGTAATTAAAATGGGACAAAGAAATCCAAATTTGTTTAACAATGTCATCTAAATATAATGTACCCTGTCATCCTACAAACCTCCAACTGCAGGATTCAACACACCATATATGTGTGATATTTAATAGTTTTTGAATATATTTTGAATATAACATATAGAAAAATTGGAAACCTGTATCACGAATCTCTTCTTATAAGTTAAGAAATACCACTCTAGAGCTCTCTTCTGCCTTGAGATTTAAAAGGTTTCACTTAAAAGTCAGGTAGAAGCAAAAGAGTGAAGTTCTCCAGGTTGTGCCTCTTGGTGACTGAATAGCTTGAGGGGGCTGGGAGGTGGGTGGTGGTGATGGTATAGCTCAAGAAAGGTGGTTTGTTTCAGAAGAGATTTAGAAGGATTCAAAATGAGCAATGAGTAACCTGGCAACCTTGAATTACTGCAGAAAAAGGAGCCAAGTCAGAAAAACAAGCACAGGGGAACTTAAGCACATTTTCAGAAGTAACCAAGAGAGGAAAGATTGTTGCCCTGAGCATTTATCTTACTTTCTTTGATATGTCATGTCATCAGTTGCTTACAGTTTCCATGAAAAATACTCTGTTTAAAAAAGCTTTACTGATTGACCAATCTGAATCAGTGAATCTGTTTGGAAAGCACTTACTCAAGCCGTTGTCCCAGCTCATCTGCTGGGGATGCTTAAATACGTGAGGAGAGAAGCCTACAGGTGAGAGAGGGTTGGGGCCAGGAGGAGATGCCATTGCTGGAACCCTGGTGCTGCAGCCTCCGTGCCCCGATCTCGTGGCTCAGCACCACCTGAAGAGGGTGGTCTCATCATCGCTGTGATGTTCTTTGATATTACCAGGTTCTCTCTTGTTATGAGAGCTCCTAGAACATTTTTGTGGCTTCTCATTATTTTTATGTATCGGGATCTCACCACATCTTTTTCATTCATTTAACTGAATTGTTTTAGTCTGGCCTTCCAAAGCCACATACCCATTTTCCCTTCCTACTCCTTTCTCTGTTCAATGAGGGGTTTTTCTGTAGCTTGATGATCATGTAAAACTGAGAAAGGTTCAGTGTAGGGACGCACGGTGTTTTCAAGCTTAGACTCTTGCAAACGTCTGTTGTCTTGCTTGCAGCTCGGCAGTTTAACTTCTCAGCATCTTGAGTGGGTCATACTATTTTAGCATTATGCATTTTCTTTATTGAGTTTCTTTTGGCTCTTGTACCTTCTGAATTTTTATCCTTTTTGGAAATCCTTTTGGATTATCAGAGTAGTCTTGCTGTTGGTTCAGGCTTTTATTTGAGCATAAGCTACGTTAATCAGCACTGCATTAACTTACTCCTATTGTAGGTATTTGACAGGTCCACTATTAACCAGGATTTTTTCTGAGGTGGTGATGGAGGGGCATAAGTCAAAAGTGTATCATAAAAGAAGCTTAAAATCTGACAAAAATGTTTATTGACTTCTTGAAGGAACTCTGAATGAGGTTTAATGTCAGTGTCTGTTGAAGTGCCCTCTCACCTGAAGTAAAACTGCAAGTCCACCCCAGGCTTACTGAGAGGCTCACCATGAAGCTGAAAGGTCAGCGAGGCTGTTCCTGACCTCATGGTCTTAGACCGTGAGAGACCACCTTTGTTCCACTTGAACAGCAAGTTGTGTGCAAGTATGTAACTTGCCATGAAATCATTGTGCCGTGGGGATAGGCTTTAACTTCCTTCTAGGCAGAGGTTTTAGTTGATTTTGACCATACTCTGAATTTTATAGGTGTTTCAAAGTTTGCACTTGGAGAACTTTTTTGATTAAATTCTTTCCCCAAACTTACTCCGTCTTCTCAAAGCGGTACTGATGCTGTGGCCTGTAAACCAACAGAATATTATTAACTCTTGAAATACATGTTAAAGGGGGTGGGGAAATCCCCAACCATTTCATACACTTCTATTCTGTATGTGCTCCTCTAAGAGGAACCAGAGTCTGTAGGAAAGCCCTCCTTTCAGTACAGCCATGTATCAGCTCATGTTCTCCATCCTCCTGTGTTCTTCATCAAAGCTGTTTGGGGTCTGTGATATTTTTGAGTTGTTATCTTTGCAGTGTTTAAAAATCAGCCAAGCAAAACTCCTGGTTTCCATCTCTATACCTTTCTGCAATATAAATAAGGCGTAATACGTAAGTACGGTGGTTTGTTGCGGAATAAATAAATTCATGCTTTTGCCTGGTACTTTTTCCATCACTTCTAAGATACAAGACGTGGTTTGCAGAACTCAGGTGAATTTAAAGATAGCTTTTGAGAATTTCATAGCAAAATTTTCCTATTAAAATATGAACTTAATGTGGGCAAACTGTTTGCTTGTACCGTTTAGGAATAAACAAAGGAAAAGAAATTAATTCTTCACACAATCAAAAGCAAAGCTATAAAATTGTTTGAATTTAAAGAATACAACTGTGGTTGATATTTTTTCATTTGACTTGGCTGCGGCAGAAGTTTATGTAGCTTTTTCTTAAACTGTTGTCAAAATAATTTAATACCTGAGTGTATCATTGGTAAGTCTGTAAAAAATGTTCTGTAAAAATCCTTTTCTAATACATTTGACTCAGTGTTTCTGCTTCTGCAGTTACGTGTGGATTTCATGCCACCACTGAGAAAGGGTGGTTCAACTGAAGCGATGTGGAATAGATTCACCAAAACTGCATGGTTCTTTTTTCTTTTGAGAACTCACACGATCACAAGTGTCATGATGTCATGCATTTTCCTGTGTAGACCTGGACTTTCATGTATCTGCATACTGTTGCTTTTGGAAATGAGTAGGTTTTCTTTCTTCCAAAAGGGATTATCTTTTGAGAATAATTGCTGTCACTAACCCCATTAGCAAACCCACGCTGCTTCTGGCACACGAGTGGAGCAGCAGCATCTTGCCCTGGCTGGGCACAGTGTGTGTGTAACAGATCATTCTGGTGATGTATGGTTATGGTCTGCACCTGAAACGTGAAAGCTGAGAGAATTTGGGTTTAGTTTTAGGTGCTAAGAAGTGGGGCAGTTCTCCTTTTTGAAATACGTTTTCAGAAAGATGCTCTTAAATGATGTTGCAATTCCTCTTGATGAACATAGGATGAAACCCCAAAATTCTTCATTTTCACGCTTCACTGTTTTTTTCCAAGGGTTATGTTGAACTCTCTTTAAATATTTCAGTGAGCACTTCCTCAGCTTGCACTGACTTCTGATGCTGTCTGATGGAGCTTCAGGGAAACATCAACACCAGATGGGGAACTGGGAGAGCTGGGGCCAGGGGACAAAAAAAAAATCACTCTAAGGTGTTGCCAACCGGTGTTTAATGTAAAAAGGATCTGAAGCTGCCTGTGCTTCAGTGCATCTTGAATGATACTCTGATTGTCTCACAAAGTTGCGTTATATAGTGACCTATGTTTGTGCTTCCAGAACCTTCATTCAAATAAATCACAGTTTCTGTGTGGTAATATTTGTTCAGACTGGTTTGTCTTTTCCTATCCCAGCATGAAGCCCAGTTTTAGAGACAAACAGAACCTCTTCCAGGCGAGCCAGATAGGCGCCAGATTGGTTTTTCTGTATTTTGTATTCATGTGTGGTCCTCTCGTTTCCCCCTTTTCCCCACCTTTAATAGCTGTATGGTTGCATTTCACAGAGAAGTGGAATTTCCTTATCTTGTTTTGGTTTTTTCATCTCGCTTGCGTGGGTGGACTTGCAGAACCAGTGTTCTAGATCTCCCTGCATCACAACAAGCCTTGTTGCCCAGTCCCACAAATCCATTACTTAAAGCATTTGAAAAAACAAAGGCTGTTACTGGAAGAAGACTGAAGAATTGAAGCTGACAAAGGTAAGCCAGCTGCTTAGAACCTATTTTTGAGACCAAACATAAGAAGAATTTCCCAGATGGGTTTTCATGTACTTTAAGAGTATTTTATTTTTTATAATTATACCGTACACGAACATATTTTCATATTTTCATGACAGCAATATTAACTTACTCCAACTGAAGCTGACAAAGGTAAGCCAGCTGGTTAGAACCTAGTTTTGAGACCAAACATAAAAAGAATTTCCCAGATGGGTTTTCCTGTGCTCAGGGCACTGCAGAAGTAGATTTCTTGCTGCTTTGCTTATTGCCCTCCCTGTCCGTGTGACAGAACGACAGCAGTGGTCGTAGACCATGCATGATGATCAAAGAGTATTTTATTTTTTATAATTATACTGTACACGAACATTTTTTCATGACAGCAATATTAACTTACTCCAATACTTACATTGACATCAGCATGGTTCAGAAGTAAAAAAAGTGCTTTTCTGCTGACCACTTGCCCCAAGAGCACACATCTGTGTATAGGATCTATTAAGTACCTCGCTGGTTGCTCCTGCTCATTTCAGAAACAGTTCATAAAAAGCAGAAGCAAAGATAACGCTGTGAAGCACAGCAGAAGTTTGCAAAGTACCACCACAGCTTTATTACTAGAGGTTGGGTCCCTTTGGCAATCCTAGACACTGAGCCCACTCCTCTGTACAAACACAGTCCACTGATGGGATGCTGGTGGAGACAGCTGTAGGTGCTGGCAGAAGTGCCCTTGCTGCATTGGAGGGTTTGGCATGTTATTTTTCTGTTAATTTATGACCCACATGTTGCAAAGCTCATTATTCCAGTTAAATATTGCCAGGCTTTATTAATGGGGAGGGAATAGGTGTGGCAGACACAAGTCTCTTGCATTCTGGTCAATAAAATACTAAGAATGTTGTATAGACTTAAATTTTTAGCTACTTTCCAACAAAAGTCATTTTTTTCCATATAAGTGCAAGAGGATGTGTTGTTCCGAGTTCTGTCAGCTCTTTAGTTTACATAAATCAAGTTTTGATGTTTTCCAAGATGCTGCAATTATTTAGGCAGTGTCGTAGCTGTAGTTCAGCCCATCGTACCTGTTTCATTTCAAACGTCAGTTTAGGAGCGAGGCAGCTGCAGTCATTGCTCCCTCAAGGATACAATTGATGTATGCTCTTTAACGTTTTTCCCCTTTCAGCCGAGTAAGTTCTCATGTTTTGCTACGTTCACCATTTTCTTTATTTTTATTTTTTTTTATTAGGGTTTGGAGTATTCACGTTGCAGCCTTGTCTGTTTTGCAGGTTACTTTGTCTCGGTGCGTTCAAGTGAAGTCACTGCCTACAAAGCGCTGCCTTTAGACCCGTAAAAAACTGACACCAAAAGACCAAGCGAGTCAAGTAAACCAAGAGCCGTCTGAGGTTGACACCTATAACTAGTCCTCTGGTGGCAACTTTGCAACTTTGAGGAAGATTTGATTCTTGCGGGCACAGGGAAAAGAAGGTCCAACCACAGGCATGTAACAAATGATGTTTAATAAATCATTCCAAAAAGCTGCCTTTATGTGTTTGCTTTTACTTGTGAGATACTGAGAAGAAAAGTGATAGGGTGAGTCTCTAGATGTACTTCTGATTTTTCCAGTAGTCTTCTGCAGCGTGCAGCCTGACTTGGAATTCTGGTGATGACCAGAGGGACTGAGTTTTCCGGAGAGACCCTTCTGCTTCTCAAAATACCCTGGTGCATCTCAGGCGTGTTACAGGTTTCTGTGTACACAGTCTGTTGTTTAAATAAAATCGCTACGTTTTAAATGGAAAATAGAGGGGAGAGGTTCTCCACGTTTCTCCACTTGCACAGTGTGAACACCTTTCTGTTGTGACGACGTTTGCAGAGACGCGTAGACCGGAGACTGGAATAGGATTGCGTACAAAGCCGAAGCACCACACCATATTTCAAGCTGCTACAACAAATTAACTATTTAACACTTCTGCTGATGTTCTGCATACACTTGTTGCCTCCCAGCATGAAAATAAAGCGAATAATTGCAATAGCTTTCTGCCCAGTAAAAGTTACTGGAATAAAATGAGAAACTTTGTCCTGCGCTTTGATGAAGAGACGCGATAGGAAGCTGTGGGAAGGAGGAGGGTGTTGTTTTAGGTACAGGAAAAATAATGTTGGAGGGCTGTGTGTCCATCGCCTCCAGCTCAGAATGCAGTTCAAGCTGATGTAGTGCCATTTCTCTCTGGTAACCATAGCAACCGGACCACACCTCCTCCTGCTGAAAGATGCTAAAGAGCCCTTTGAGCACTATCTGGTGTACTGCAAGGGAACTGCACCATTTTTAATTACCACGGCATTGCCAGCTGACACTTTTTTTTCCCTTTTTTCTTTTGATTCCCCATGGAATGGCAAGGAAATTCTTCGTTCTCGGTCAAGTAATCCTGTTTTTTCATTCACTGTTTGTGTAGTAATCCTGTTTATATTGCAGAAGAGGACTACGTTAATTTTAAATTAATACTGGAATTGTAGCTATCAATGCATTTTTATCTTGTTTTGAAGTAAATTTTTGTTTTAAAAATAAGCATTCTTGTGCACCTAATGCTCTTCTCATTTAGCACTTCCTGTATGGTGGTATTATGTTAACATTTTGGAAGAATACTCAAGGATTTGAGCATGTTTTTCTTCTCGCTTAGACTTTGCAAATGACTGAAAAGCTTTCCCCACTCCTAACCTCTCTTCTGTTGTGCAACAAAAGAGCTTTCCTTTAAGCATCTTGGTTTCCAAGCACAAGAAATCGTCTCTGGGCATTACTGAACGTTTGACTTAAGGTGTGATGAATCCTCTTATGCCAAGTTGAATTTTTTTGATCTGTACTGTAGATTGATGTTTAAATTAGCTAAAACAAGTGTGGAACTAGTATTGTTCAGAGCTTCTCTTTAAGGTTGTTTTGTTTGGATCTTGGGTTTTGTACAAAAAAAAAAGGATATGCTAAATCTGCATTGGATGTCATTGTCGAGGCAGTCTTTTTTGCTGCCTTTCTTAGAAAAAATGATTGTTGCATTATAACAGTACAAAAGCCTTATTCTGGCTTTGTGACCTGCATGAGGGAAAGCCTTTTAAACTACCTGAAAACTTATTGGTTGATGTATTTAAATGTATTGGGTTTGCTCTATAGTGACTGAACCAGTTGTTGTCATGGCACTTTGGTATCAGCTTGGGGAGGGGGCATGTTTTGGTGGTGTGTGGTAAAACAGCCATTGCAAAATAATGCTATTGGTGGTGGTGTACTTTGAGGTTTACTTTCTTCAGAGAATTATAGAATAAATCCCAGTGTAGTTCAGAAACTTTGTGACTTGGGTACATCAAAATCAATAGCTTACCTAAAAAACGTAAAACTGTGTACTTGGAGCTGTACATAGACAATAACTCTGGCAATATTGTGAAAACTATATAAAGATGCAAATAAATATACTGTTTTGTTAGCTCGATAACACTTATGCTTCCCCTCCCCCTTCTGTCTTTATAGGTCTACGAGGGCTAATCAATCTTGGGAACACATGTTTTATGAACTGTATTGTCCAGGCACTTACCCACACTCCACTGCTGCGAGATTTCTTCCTCTCCGACAGGCACAAATGTGAAATGCAAAGCCCCAGCTCATGTCTGGTCTGTGAAATGTCTACGCTTTTTCAGGAGGTGAGTGCTGTTTGCCACAATAGCATCGCCTTTCTGCGGGTGCTGGCTGTTTCTTACCCCAAAAGGGATTGTATTCTCTTTGCAAATTAATTTTTCCCTCAAGTTGTGGCAAAACAGAGCAGTGAAGAACATGTGAGACCCTACTGTCAAAAATACCCAACTGCTGAAAAGGAAACCATTGGCCTTACAAACCCTATTCTTGAGTCACCCTTGTTTAGTCAAAGGTTATATTGGAAATAATTACAGTGCTGCCTGCTCTTCTGAGACTGATCTGCAAGCCTTTAGTCTTAAAGCTGAATGTGTGCTTTAATTAAAGGTGCAAGTTGTTACTGGAAAATATGTCACTGGCTCTTGGGTGATGATGGGAGTGAGAATAAAGCAGTAGTATATAGCCTTGTGGTTTAAGGCACTGCATTATGTAGGTCTGTATAAATATTTTAAAGATCTCGATTCAGGGCTTTCTAACAGGGAGAAACATTTTTGCTATCATCTCTTAGGTGGAAGTCCATTAGTGGTCAGGAGGATGTAGAACAGCGAACGTGTTGGCACAGTTTGTACCTTCCATGTACAAACTACTCTTCTTTCCTGTTCTCACTCAGGTGGCTTTGCAGCCTGCCTTTCTCTGCAGGTCTCATCTGTGCTCTATGAGACAGCACAGTCTTTCCTTAATAAATAGTCAACGAGCTTTATTAACTATCTTAGTTCCCCATCGGGGACTGTGCCTAGACGTGGGCTTCTAGTTTTAAGATGAGTCTTTAAAAACAAACAAACAAACAAAATCCAATTCTGTGCCTTTCCCTCAGTGATAGATCTGCTTTTTTGGTAAGTAAAAAAAATATAAATACAAACACAAAAAAAACCAGCCAAAACCAACAACAACAAAAAAAGGGAAAAGCAAAAGCTATAGTCCATGCTGTCACAGAGCATTTGAGATAGCTGGAGATGTCAGTACTCGGAGCATGTCTTGTGTATATCCTGCCATGGAAGTTCGTTCAGGCTGAGACCAACCTAAAATAGTTTTACCTTTATCTTGTGATTTTCAATTTGATTTTACTTCTGTGCCTTTTCCCCAGAGATGATTCTTTTTGGTCATTGCAGGCGAGTTAAACGTACATGGAAGATACAGTCCCCCTTAGCAATTCCAGTATCAAGTTGTTTTCTGCTCATACTCGGCACTGGTGTGACTTAGCAACTTTCCATGCTGCTTATCAGTCATTAGTTGTACGTTATCCTTCTTATTTTTTGATTTATTTTTCAATTATTCCTGAGTCTAGCAGGAAAGGAGGTAAAAACAAAAGGCAGGCATACCAATAGGTAGCAGCTGCAGGATTATTGAAACCAGATGTGCAGTTAAATGGGGAAATACCACTGCCTGAATTAAAAAAATCCGTCATGGTATAGAAATAGCAGTTTCTGTACACTGTTAATATAGAAAGCTATTTGTTTATTTAAAAAAAAAGGTACTATTATAATCTTGATACCCTTTCATCAAGTTTTGGTATAAAGCCTTATTCCTATGAATATCTGTTTACACACATTCATTTTTTTAAAAATCCCTTGGACAAGGGGAAATGAGTATTACATTATAGATTGAGGGCCTGGAGGAATGATCAGGACTGTCTAGGTAATGTTTTTTTCTTTCCATTTTTGTACGTGGAGCCCTGTTGATGGCCTAGGTTGCCTCTTGTAAGACTATATACAAGCATGTAACAAAGAACGGGCAGTTATCCAAAACGGGGCTTAAATGCAGCATTCGCATTACTTTCAATTGTAATCAAGTTTAATTTCACACACAATTTTGGGAATCTCAGCCTTCGTTTTCCCCAATCAAAATTCATGCCTACGCTTGCTGTAATTCTAATAATTAATGTTCTCCAACGTGGGGGCATGTGAGCAAGAGAAGGGCCCTATCTGCGAGATCAGACTGTGAAGACAGCAGTACAGTAGACTCTGTCCTTATTTTGGGTTGAAATCTTGCAGCTTTGTGCTGTGGGAGGACAACAGAAAGTGACTCAACCATGTCGAAGTAAAACTAGAGCTTAGTCCTCCACAAGAAAAACCGTAGTGTCTGTAACCAGCTCTGTATATTTTAACTTGCAAGCAGTAAATCCCGCGTTATCAGCACTCATTATGAAATTCTGTTTCCCAGTGACTTTGAATTTCTCTGCATTCAGAATTAAAACCAAAATCTTGCATTTTTGGAGCGGCCTGGTTATCTTTCATCTCCCAACTATATGCAGTGGTTATGATGAAAGTTCCTACGCTGTCTTTGCAGAGATGAGGTCTGAATGAGGGAAAGCCAGCCAGTGGAGATCTCAGTGCTAGGGTTGAGAATTCCTTTGTAATTGAATTACCGGAGAAACTTTGGTTCAGGTTCTATCTTGTTTTCACATAGCTTTCCCACCAGGGTTAACTGATGGAGTTATCCCAAGGCATCTTGCCCAGTGACAAACGATCAGGGCAGGGGTTAACTTCATCTCCCCTCCACCCTTCTCTTCTGAAGGTGTGATCTTAGGCAAATGGAATGCCAGGGGATCTGGTGAGTGCATGCCAGGAAGATCTCTCCAGGAAAAAAAGAGACTGATTTGAACATTAAATGGGAGTTACTATGCATAAATAAGCAAGTTTTGCTATTTTCCTTCTTAAACAGAAAACGCTTGTTCCTTTTCTTTGCTTAAGATCATTTAGTTACATAGGTTGTGTGATTTCTCTGTGATAAATAGGAAGCTACAGAGTTCTTCTACCTTGAAGTAGGTTGATGGTGAGTAATGAGTGTCAGATGGTTCTCAGAATTGAGGAGGTTTTTTTCCTGGTAGCTTTTCTTGTGAGTATGCCAAGCATTGAATCTCTGTTTGTTTTAAAAATATCTGACTGCATCAATTAACATTCTCATTTGTGCTGCTTGAAACCTATTTCTCAATAGAATCATGACATGAATTACACTGCATAAGAAAAGGAATGAAAAGGATTTGGGAATAACAGATAGTGGTGAAACTGGATGGAGGGAAGATAGAACACACAGAATCCGTTCATTGAGCCTTTGGGCTGAAAGGGTTTGTGCACTACTTTTTACCTACTGGCATTTGTGTTTTAGTTTTGCCTCGCCAATGAAAACTAATTTCCAGATGGTCCACACCCTAAGGTTTATCAAAATAATTTAGAGAGTGACCATTGTGGGTGGTAGAGTTAGTGGGTCTGTATCTCAGTGTACTCTGGCTGGAACAGCAAGAATACCTGGGGATAGAGCAGAACGCAGAGCATCCACTCAGAGATGTAAAGAACAAAGCCTTCTTTATTCCCATCATTACTCATCCTCGTGAGCCCATCAAAGTGCACTGCACAACTACGCGGAGAGTTGAGAAGTGAGGACAGAAGGGAAAAAGGAGGAGATGATTTATGGCTTTGATATCTCAAGATGGTACACCGTTGAAACGGCTTATGTGTGAAATAAGTTACTACAAAGGTACAAGGGAGAAAAAAGTAGTTAAGGCTCTTTACATAGACAGAGGCTTTGCATTTTGTAATGGAAAATACAGTTTGTGCCGATTTAGTAAAATCTCTTCTCTGAAATAAGTATAAAACATACAGAGCACATGCAAGGAAAGTGGTTTTTCTGATTCCTTGAACCATTGCTTTTTGTTTGGAAACCTCCAGTAGGTGTTCTTTTCTGTGTTACCCTCTTCCTTTACCCATTGTAAATTTTCAGAACGTTTAAAGTCTTAACTGAGAACCAATCTCTAAGAGGAGATTTTAGCTTCTCAAATTGGACTGGAGCCTGGTACAGGATTTATGCCTAAAAATTCTAGATTACAAAGCTGTGAGACTGTTCAGTTGATAGATATGCGGGATAGATCAAATGTATTTGTTCATGTAATTGGGAAACTTCCCTGCATGTGTTTTTGGCAGGAGGAATAGAAAGAAGTACAGATGTGTGTGGTGGGGGTTTTGTTTTGATTTGGTTGGTGTTTTTTTTAAACTGGTATCTGTATATTTTTGGTATCAATAATGCAAAATACAAAGCCTAAAATCCTCTAAATCCTCTATAGTTTCTTCCTTTTAGTGTCCAAGAGCAAATGTTTTAAGTGCAATAGAAGAAAGTTACTGTTACTTGGGTTGTGTGTAAGAAATGGAGGCTTTGAATCCTGGTTTGGTTTTTCCTTTTTTTTCCTGCAACAGCAATTAAAGAGCATATTACCAAGTATTTTCAAATTGCTTGAGCTAGTTCTCTCCAATATAAACAACTGATACTGCTGAATTGAAAACATATTTGAGAAATTTAAACAAAAATTGTTTTAAATGATGTTTGGAAGAATTGTGCTATTGGAATGTTTTAGAGGTGTCTTGCAAATACATCATTATTTATATTTGCACACTTTAATGAAAAGGTTTGTACAGTAGTGATTGAATAAGACTTTATGTGGACTTTTTTTCCTTTTTGTGGATTGGCACACCTCTGAGAGGCTGCTCTTCCCAGCAACAAGGAAATGACAGAGATGGGATGGATGTTTCATACATTCCAGTTAAATATTGCTACTGAATGTGCTCAGATTCTTTTGTTTCCTTTTTGATTTATTAGAATAGTGAAGCTTTCCCCACCCCCATGTATATTCAACACCCTTCTTACTAGGCGTGCGTTTCTAGTTTCTGTGTGATAATAGCTAATAATTTGATAAAGCTCCTTGTTAGATTCTTCTCTACCTAATGAAGCACTAGAGAATGTAGAATCTGCTGGCAGGTCTGGTGCCTGCACTGGAGTAATTACAGAGAGTGCTGTTGGTTAAAATGACGGGAGAGCTCTGGGACTAATTGTAAGGAGTGACAGAACAGAGAAGTTTTATTGCTGCAGTTCCCTGAATTATGTTGAGCAGCAGCTGCGTCAGCAGATTTCAATTACCATACTGCTGCTCCAGTCCCTTGGTGTCATTCTTGTTGGCATCACAGTTAACTATTGATCGTTTTATTTATAGAAGCATTTTGTGGTGTTTGGCTGCAGAGGTATATCTTCTTGTTTGGAAAAAGCGGAGCTTGCAATAAGGACATTTCTTTGCAAGGAAATGCGCTAAAACCATTTAGAAAACCCTACAAATATGAGGACTAGATGAGAAGATTGTACTACTTTTTGCCTACCTGTCTCTTAAACTACAGTATATTTTATCTAGGCAGGTTTGTAGCACTGTGCCTGGTCTTCCACTGATATAAAATGCTCGGAGACTGGGCAGGGAGAAATTTAGGGCTGGGGAAGGAAGCCCGCTTTTCCAATAAAAGTGAGAAATTATTTACTGCTGGGGTTTCAAATCTTATTTTTGATCTGTGCTGCTTACTGTCTTCTGTTTGGGAAGAGTAACTGAAAATAAATTGCCATTGATTTGATAGGATCTTGGGAAAACATAATCATGGTGCTGCAGGCACCCTTTACTGGCAAATACCTTTTCCAAAGGTTAGGGAAGGCAAAATGACTTAAAATTTTCACTTATTAAAAATAAAATGTTACCCTGTGAAATGCAACCTGAAGCCCAAGTGCATAAACAGTTCTGGGCCTTTTCTGGCTCCCTGCAGGGACACCGCAAGCGTCTCTGCTTTGCCTTTGGAACTGGTTTAACCATGTTGGGGGGTTCATGAATGGATACAGAAGTCAGCTTGCTGGAGAGGGGACTGAGCTTTAGCCTCAGACTCAGTGCTGGAATTGACAGGAGGAGTGAGGACTTGGGAAGATGAAAGTAGAAGAATTGCAGCATCCAAGAATTGCATCCAAGGTAGCACTTGGATGGAAACAGAGAGGGTAAAGAAAGGAGCTGAACCTCAACGTGGGGAAACACAGACCCTTAGTGTGTGTGAGGGTTGGGGTTTTTTTGTGGGACCTGGCTGGTTTTTATTTTTAAAATTTTTAAAATAAACAAAACCTAGTGTGAATTTCTGTAGGCAGTTATCTGTCCTCCTCTTCTGTGCTGCTTTGCTCCCCAGCTGCGTGTCACCGCTCTGCAGCGGTGTTTCACATCGCGGTTTTGCTGACTGAATAATTTGCCTGTGCACTCTCTAATACGCTCCTGGCAAAAGCACCTGGGGCAATTTCAGTGGCTACGGTAGCCAGCTCATCAGATTTTGACTGAAGCAGATTAAGAAGCAGATGCAGGAGCTGGTCCAGGACCAGAACTCTGGCAGTGACACCCTGCAGGAGCGTTAATGGGCAGCTGACGTTGGGATGGGTGAATGAAGTGGTACCTTCAGCCCTGCAAACAGCTGGGATGAATAAAGTTGTTCCTACAGGCTTGGTTCAGGGGCTGGATGGCAGGTGGCATCTGTTATCCTCATCTTCACTGTTTGTCCTGATTTCTGGGGGCATGTAATTTATGAATGAAATTGTTGATCTCTTGCAAATGCAGGATTTCTCCCCCCAGGTTTTTTTAATAAAAGCCAGTGGTATCAGTAAGGTATTTTTGAGTGTTGGTCCCCTTCCCCTTTTTTTTTTTTTAATTTTTTCATTTTAGGCAATTTTTGAGTGTTGCTCCCCTTTCCCTTTTTTTTTTTTTTTTAATTTTTTCATTTTAGGCTACACCATCACAAAATGAAGGAATTTCAAGGAAGAAAACTGAGGTGCTCAGTTCCAAAATCACTTTTTCAGTAGTCTGTGATAAAAAGCTGTCTCTGTGTTTTACTATTAAGGCCATCAGAATTAAACGGTTTAAATTTGTTTGACTAAATTGCACTCACTGAAGTTTTTAATAATGAAATGCATTGAGGCTGTGTAACGCGTGTTAACAGTCATGTCCTTTTCTTTGCTTTGAGCAGTTTTACTCTGGGCACCGATCTCCTCACATTCCATATAGGTTATTGCACCTGGTATGGACTCACGCACGGCATTTAGCAGGGTACGAGCAACAAGATGCACACGAGTTCCTCATTGCTGCATTAGATGTGCTACACAGACACTGCAAAGGTAAGGCTTGTACCCAGTCTTCAAGCAACAAGGAATATTGGATCAAAAGGAGGTAGAAAAATCTCTTCTCAAATCAAGTGTAGCGTCTTCCAGTAGAGCAGTCTTAGCTAGTTCCTTTTAAAATGTTTGGTAGACTTAAAGGAAAAGATTTATTTATGAAGAAACCATTCCTACTGTCAGAAATCACCCACAGTTAGAAGCAGACAAGCCTGTACACTGATTTGAATCACCATCGTGGTGTGCTCTTATTGGTTGTGAGTCACTGTCTTTTCTTTTAAATTGCCATTTTAATTCTATTTATACATGAGGTAGTTAGAGCTCTTACTCAGTGTGTCATGGGACTGATGAAAATAACATAAGGGAGGCTATGGCTGTTCTGCTTAAATATTATTTTACTGCATTTGTGATACCCAATTGCTTACAGAAATGTTAATAAGAGAAAAAGTAGCATTTGGTTTTGGTATCTTCTATTAATCTGTATATAAAAAATACACAATTCTACAATACAGTAAAAATATTCAGCAAGATACTTTTAGAGATGAAGTACCTAAGTCTTGAATCGCTTTGGTAATATGATAGGAAATTATGTATTTCATGTTCGTTAACTGAATCTGAACTGAAAATTTCCCAATCCACCAATGTTTGATCTAGCTTGATTTACTTAAGCACAGAAATTTGTAAGGGAAATTCTTTTAAGGGAAAAACAGTAGGGTTGATGCTAGCAAAACAAACAAAAATCCTTGGTCACTAAAAATAAGCTTTAAAGCACTCAACTTTCCTCTCATGCTCTTAGAAAATGCACTTAGAGGTTACTTGTTTGGCTTATCAAAGGGAAGGCCACTTTGAAATATTTTGAAGTTTTGCTTTTATCTTTGAGATAGTCTTACATGGTAGCAGATGTGCTTGTTCAGATTCATAATAGGTGTCGTCCAAAAGAGTCTTCTGCAAAAAGGATACTTCTAAGGAAAGGAGAACAGTTCTCTTGTGATTACTAATATCTGTCACTTGACAATCACTAACTGAAATTCAATAAGCCTAATGAAACTAGTCTTGAGTACTGTAAGGAACAGAGTTTACCCAAATACTGACCTCTCCCTTCTTAACACTGAATGAACTCAGCTGCAAACAGAAATACTCTGTGTTTCCTCTTAACCACCAATCTAGCAAATCTTGAAGCTTTTTCTTCATCTTTCGTATAAAATGATCTTTATATTTCTTCTCTACTTTCTGATTTGTTCATGAAGGAGTAGTATTTTCTTCTCAGAATTGTGAAGAAAAAACTTACAACAATAAAGGTCCCTGCACTCTTTTCAAACTGATAAAGAATCTGAGAAGATTTATTTATTTATTTAAAGAGTGATTTGGCTTTAAATGAAAACTCTTCTGGAATTACCAACAAAATCAAGCTTTCTCAATGGTTTCTTTATTCTTGGTTCCATTTGGCCTCTCTGGCTTGAATGAAAACAAAACTGGGATCTGTCCTAAAACCTTGAAAAAACTGGATGTTGGACATTCTTTGGAAAGAACATGTGCATGTGTTTGGATTCTTTTACTACTGGTTGGATATCACAGATGTGTTGAAAACACTGACTTCTGAATTGGTGTCAAGTTTTGTAACATTTTCAGTCAGATTGAATTGAATTCAGGGGTTTTGTACCTTTAGTACTGAGCATTTTTGGCTTGTGGCAAAGGTACCGTTTACATTCAATGCAAGGACTGAAATTCAGTTATTTAATGGATGCCCTTCAGTTTGAGCTAGTTGCATGGATGGAACCAAGCTGTCACAGTGCTACTGGTGGGAAGGTGTTAGCTCTAGATCCTTGGCATCTGTGTATCCAGGTCTTTAAATGTCAGTTTCTTAAGAAATGGACTTTTATTAAACTATGGTAAATAATCTATTCCACATCAAGGTAATTTAAAATAAATGGTTGAGCAGTTGTGTGGGAACCAAACCAGTTTGTCTAAACCAGAATTTCAAGTATGGACGTGATAAACCACTTTTGGAATGAATTAGTTTGCTCTGTAATGAGAAAGTTTTCCCACTTATGCATGCATACACACAGACACACACACACACGTGACTTACACATATGTAAAAATTTTATTGCTAATAGTGAGAATATGTCCTAAAGCTACAATAAGCAAATAATGCCTCCCCTGCCAATATTAAATATTTATTTTAATGAATCAAAAAGCTTTTAAAGCTTCCAGTCAATAGTAATCAAGTTCTACAATTAACACACAGTGAAGTAAAATGAAGTATGAGGGAAAATTCTGTCCAGAAGCCCTAGCTTTTGAACGTTATTCATAATCACCAAAGTTTCAGGCACCAAAGTAAACAAGAGTGTTCCTTATGTTAAGAACTGTATAAATATCCAATGATATTTGTTTAGCTGACATTGGTCACTTATCCCTTTTCCATTCCATTTACTCTGCTTTCTAGGAAGTGTGGTAATGCAAGTCAGAGCAGGCTGTGAGTGCTCGGTATTGATATCTGTCATCACCTAAATGAGGAAAAGTGTATGATTTTGATGTGTATTTAAAGATAAGTTTTGTAATACTCCATTCTGTGAAGCATAAAATTAACTGCTCCGAGATTCATATATGGGCTGGCCCAGGTAGTTGTTTGGGTTTTTTTCATGCTGGTTGAATATATAATTTGTTTTAGTGGCATCCATGAAGTTTTGGAAGCCCAGGAATTATGATCACCAGGGCAAATTCTGGACATTTAACAGGGCTTCTCTCTGCTGCTGGAGTAACATAAAATATTTCTGAATATTTCAGACATTTGCTTCTTCACCAGAGTAATGCCTTGAAGACCTGGCTGTGTCAGTAACGGCCACCTTCTTTGTATTAAAGTCTGACCATTCACCTGGGCTTTGGCATGTATTGCCTTTGATCTTCAAAATACATAGCAACTTTGTTTTTCAGTCTCAGAATGTGTTTGGATTCTAGAAGATGCTGAGAATGATCAGATATAGATCTGTTACTTCTTCCATGTTTTCTTAGACTCTTCCATGAAGAGCAGCTACAAAGTGTACCCCGTTCTTCCTGTGGGATCCTTCACGAGTTCCTGGGTTCTTCATTTCTTAGAGGGATGTAAAGAATGGGTGTTTCTGCCCAGTCTGTAAAGCATTAGGTCAGCTTTTAGTCAACATGACAGATACATCTTAATTACCAGTGCTTTGGAAGAAACTCAGGGTTCTAATTTTGGAGTCTCTCATGAGAGTGAGGTTCCAACCATCCAAAGACTTCCTAGTTTACTAACTTTGTTTCAGACTCATTCAAACTTAGAGAAACTTAGACCAGAAGTACTATTTTCTTGTATGGAGCAAGACTGCAATTCAGAAGTTCATGTTCAGCCCAGGGAAATCACTGGCTGTATTTTAATTTTTCTTTTAATTTTATTTTATTGCAAGAGCAACAACAGTCAAGCAGCAGAGAGCGGCAGAGATGTGCGTTTGTACGCAAAGGTTCAAAAGATAGAAAATGTGAAGTAATGCTGTATTTTTATCCCCAACTTTATCCAGCCAATGTTATTCAATTGTCTAACAACAAAAAAAACCATATTGCTTTCAAGCTGATTATTCCTCATTTGTTATTCAGTTGTCTAACAAGAAAAAAAAAGAATATTGCTTTCAAGCTGATTATTCCTCATTTATCTGGTTTTCATGAAGCATTTTGCATTCATCTTTAACAAGGACTGCTACAAAGCAAATTTGAAGCCTGGTGCTGGGTATCACAGAACAAGAATGCTGTGCTGATTTGGGAGTAAAACACCACCCTGCTCTGTGAATTCTGCTTCATGTTCTTAGGAACTGATAGAGCATATGCTTGTGAAACCTGTCATCTGCTGTGATCCGTGGAAGTTTAAGTGTACACCGCTTGGCCATAAAGAATAGCAACCAAGTGTTCAGAACACTGGGGGCCAAAGGAAAGCAGAAAAGTCCATGTCCCTTTTGATTAATGCCCCTTTTAAAATCTGAGAATTTTTAAATTCCTTTTTCTCATCCAAAATACATAATGGAAGTTGGAGGCAAAACTTCTTTATTTCAAAACCAAAAGCAATATTTAAAAGTAATCTGTAGCTGTTCTTACAGTTGTTACTTATTATTTACTTTTAGTAGTATATTAAATGCATATGTATTTGAACACAAGTTAATGTGCTTAGTTGTTGCACAGATGCAGTAGTATCTTCTCTGTTGTGAGGGTTTTTTTAAGAGTAGCATTTGGGGGATCGGACTAGATGATCTCGAGAGGTCCCTTCCAACCCCATATCATTCTGTGATTTAATTTGAATCCAAACTTTCTTCCATTCCCACAATTACATTAATGTATATTGATGTATTTTAAAGTTTGGTTTTGGTCTTGTGCTGACCATTCTCTTACAAGAAGCTGCTGGTTTCCCTAGTAGGAATCACGACCAGCTTTGAGAGCAAAATGTATGGAACTAAAGCCTGCTTTTTAAGACATAAATGTTGAAGGGAACCTTAACTTGAGCACAACAATCTCACAGCTTCTAGTTCTCAGCTGCATAACATACCTCCTCTCAGCATCTGCTACGTATTGACAACTGTGAGTAGGTGGTAATCTTACTTTTTTTTTTTCCCTCCCTCCTCTCCAACCAAATGTCATGGGAAATAACGCCGAGTGGGTAATGCCCTTCTGTTTTGCTGGGAACAAGCTCGCAGGATACTCTTGTGAGACCCTCTCATCACTGATCCTAATTGACTTGCCTAATTGAAAAGGGAATGTTGGTTCTCTCCCGTGGGCGGAGATGGATGGCTGTTAAAGGTGGCCAACAGGGATGTTACCTCTGGTCCCGTGAAAATCTCTACACCCTGTTTCTCTGCTTCTGCCCCCTCGAAACAAACCAGAGGGAGAGAATGTTTCCAATGGCGAGATTAAAGGGATGGGGCAGTTGCATGTTGTTTCTTTGAAAAGAAAAAAAATGGAGTTTTAAAAACAAGGACAAAACCCATTAAATTCTTTTTTTTGAAAATCCACATGTAGTCTTTAAAGCTTATACGTGATCTTTCTCTAAAGGTGAAGAATGTCTTGTACAGTCTCTATGCTGTGTGCTCTATTCATTAGCTTAGCATAATTGAGACCTTAAAAAGATCTAAAGTTCAGTAAGATTTAGCTGAAATTCCCATCAAGAAATGCCTGAGACTGGGTCTGATAACCCCCAACTTGAACCTTGTACATTTGAAATCTAATTTTAGGGCATTTTGTTCAAGAGCCTTTTTAAGGGAAGAATGTGCTTTTCTTGACAATTCAAATAGGAGTTTCTAAAGTGGGCAGCTGAGAGAGAGCTTTTCTGAGGCATTTAGGATCTAATTAACTGAAGTGGCCCATTGCAGCTTAGTAGGTATCACCTATGTCTGCTTTTCCGTGCGTGGAACCTTTGTCAGTTTACATATTTTCCAACAAATTTCTAAAGCTTTATTGGAAAACAGAAATCTCATTCCTTTCTGCTCCAAAAAGACTCCAGCTGGAGTGCCTTAGACCCAAGAAAAATGGTAGGGTTTTACTCTATGCTTTTAGTTTCTTTAGGTGGTTTTTTTTTGACATGCTTGACTAGAAATAAATTATTTTTGAGTAATAGCTCTGATTTGAGGACTCAGCATCTTGGTATTTAATTTCTGAAACTGAAATACTTCCTAGTAGGTTAAAGATACCAGGAAATCTGGCAAAACTTCTCCTAGAGAAGTTTTGGACGCCCCATCCCTGGAGGGGTTCAAGGCCAGGTTGGATGAGGCTTTGAGCAACCTGGTCTGGTGGGGAGGTGTCCCTGCCCAGGGCAGGGGGGCTGGAACTGAATGGTCTTTAAGGTCCCTTCCAACCCAACCATTCTATGATTCTGTGAAAACCAGATTTTGTCTCTGCAGTTTCTGTTGTAGGAGATGGGAAGACATCTTAAGATGTACTTTATAAAATGATTAACTGCTGCTGTGAAATAGTTTGTGCGTGCATCTCTGTTTACAAAGCAAACCCAAATGCACCTATCTTGCCCAAGGAAAATAATTGGTACAGTGATGGAAATCAAAGAAGCAGCGTATCACTCCTAGCTCATCTATGGGGAATGGAGGGAGTATGCTTTACAGCTGAGAACTGTGCCAAGAAATTTTTGTTTAATGCTCTGCTTAGTCCAAGAAAGCTGAATTGGCCTAATCTCAGCACTCAAATCATAAAAAATGAATTGCTGTGCTCCCAAGAGCTGCAATGACAGTTTGTAATGCCTAAAAGATGGGTACATGTTCACTGTGCCCCTTGGGAACTTGGAGGATTGACGTGTCTGAAGAAGCTGGAGGGAGACACAGCACTTATCTGCCCACTTCAGATAGGGACATCTCATTTTCTCACTGCTGAAAACTTGAACAGAAAGTACACGTTTACATGGAAAGGACGGGATGCAGGGAGCAGGCTGGAGATTAACGGGTCCTAACAAACCTCCCTGCGCTCCTTGGAGAAGTTGACTGAGGTAGAATTAAAAGGTAGTGCCTGCTGATGGTTTCTCCTCTCTGTTCATTTAGGAAAGCAATGTGCTATTGAATACTCTGCCTAAGCAGAAATCAGTGCTTCTGTGGTAAAGAGCTGGTCATTTGTTTAGATAAAAATATTGCACGGCGGCCCTCGAAGGGAAGTTTAAATGTTTGGGTTTTTTTTATTTTTCATAAGCCACCTTGGCAACTCCATCTCAGGAACTGAGCTTTACACTAGATGGGGCAGAGCAAATCTCTGCAAAGGGAGATGGGGCTATACCCTGAAAAAGGGGTTCTCTCACAGCTGATACGGCTTAAAGCTTCACAGGAGTTAACCTGCTGATTATAATCTATATTTTGCTAGGAGTTGTCTTCTGGTTTCCTTGTTTTTCTCCAGTGCACATCTTCAGGGTTCCATATTATCTCTGTGAGCTTGCAATATGTTTAGAAATTTGCGTTATCAGGAGTTTCTGGAGACACAGTCCAAGACAAACCGCTGTTCCTGAGGAGGATTTTTGACTTCTGAATCTATGTTTGTGTTCCTGCAGGTGATGACAATGGGAAGAAGGCCAACAACCCCAACCACTGTAACTGCATCATAGACCAAATCTTCACAGGCGGACTGCAGTCTGATGTTACCTGTCAAGTCTGCCAGTAAGTCATTTTTTAAAAAAATTCTACTAATTTCTGGTAATTCCTAACTCTGGTTTGAAGCTGTACACTCTCCAGCACAACAACATACTGAATCTTTTCTTTCTTCAATATTGATAAAATACCAGCAAAATTCCAGCAAGACAAGAACTGTTTAAACACAACATCAGCTAAATGCAATCAATTATTAGTTTGCTGTCATATATTAACACTACCTAAAAGTACCATAGGCTTATGGACATAAAGTCCGTAAAAAATACATATATTGACATACCAAAAAAGCACTACCTAAAAAGTACCATAGGCTTATGGACATAAAGTCCGTAAAAATTTTTTTTAAAGTTAATAGAAATTTTTGCTAATCTGTAAAAGATTGTTCTTTTCCAAGTGTACAGGAAAAAGATCTCTTTGGTTTTGAACGTATGTAATTGCCATTATATTTGAAGAAAATTCTGGTATGCAACCATGTTTTTCTTTAGTTGGGAGCCTCATGTATCATCAGGAGAGGTTTCAAAGAGGCTGATACTAATATAATCTCAGATACCAGCAAGTGAATGTTTTACAAGAGTAAGGAAAAATGTACTTGTTGTTCTGCTCTGTGTCCTCGAGCAAGTTGACTCCTCTTTCAGGATGTTTGGTGTTGCCATAGTGCAGAAGTCAGAGTTCTTGTTTTTTGTTCTGTCTTGCATTCTTTATAATTACGCACACTGTCCTGCAGACAGACTGTTGTGCTCTGCTTGTTTGAATCTGCTTTTATTCTCAGTTTTCTGGAGAGATTTGCAGATTTACTATAAGGAAAATGCATGAAATCTTATTCTTTGCCTCGTAGAGCCACAGAATCCTTATGTGATATTAAAAAGCTTGATGTGTTATGACACAATATTAGCATTGATGAAACTCTGACAAAAGTTTTGTTTTGAAAACTGACAACACTTGCACAAATGAAGCTGGAGAGAAGGCAGAACATTGTCAGCTTAATGAGATTGCAGAGTGAAAGACACTGGTCTTAGAGGAAGAGAGAACTCAAAAATAAGCATAACGAGTACAAACGGAAAATGCTTCCAAACTAGGAGCTTAGAACCTTGAAGTTCTAGACTTCCTTTAAAAATGTACATGCTGGAAGAGAAGATTTGAGTCAAGACCAGTTAAAATTTTGAGAGGCTTTTTCCGTAGTCTAGCTGTTGGCATGTCTTCAGCTGTCTTGTAGAGAAATCTGATCGAGAACCTGCACTACTTGATGCATTTATGCTTTGGCCTCTCAAATGTACTGTACAGTGAAAGTGTTTGGCACTCTTTTATTGAAGTAGCCTTAAACACCATCTTCCAGGTCTTGACCAGAGAACTTCTAAACTGGTTGGATTGCACGTGGCCATCATCATAGACGTTAGCTGGTCTATACTGGTCACTAGTATAACCACTGCCTCTATCTCTGAGTAACCCTGCTTGTTCACTTTGAGTCACAGGGCTCCAGGGAGTGGGAGAATGTATTAAATGCATATATTTTGCATTTAGTACATCACATATGTTTCCTAAAACATATGGCTTTTGAATATTTGGAAAAACAGTTGGTTGTGGGAAAACGTTGTGGAGCAACTCTATTTTCTGTCATCTTTGAGTGCCCTCTAGGGGTGATGTAGATCCCATAGTCCTCACAAGTAAGTATCCAGTGTGCACCCTAAAGTGGGACAGGCTGTGAATTTTGCTTCCTTTAAACATGTATTAAATTGCTTTCTTTTTCATAGTGGCGTTTCCACAACGATAGACCCGTTTTGGGACATCAGTTTGGATTTGCCAGGCTCCTCCACCCCGTTCTGGCCACTGAGTCCGGGGAGTGATGGCAGTGTCGTAAATGGGGAAAGCCATGTATCAGGCACCACCACTCTCACAGACTGCTTGCGAAGGTATGACATGAGACAAAAGCAATCTTGGTGGGGTAAAAAAAAAAAAAAACATTTGGCTTCGTTCTGTTCTCCAGGTAGCAACTGAACAATGGGAGTAAGTGATGCTTTGTCATGGCATTATCCCCAAACTGCATTTTTAGACACGTTTTAGCTTTTTTGCGTGAGAGAAAGCGAGAAGGCAAAGAAGGCTCAGAGCAACAGGAGGCCTAACAATAAGCAATCAAAACCAGTTGCCACGCGATGCAAAAAGAAAACAAATTTTACATTGGCTGCTGCCAGGCAATGTGCTTTTAAATGATCGAAACCACTAGTGTCTGTCTCCACGTTCGTGGCTCTGTAGCTAAGCAACCACATAAAAAGAGTTCACAGTGCATTTAGCACTTGTCTAAATTATAACACAATATAACAATTTTGATTTTGCTCTAAGCAGAGCTGAGGGTCAGCTACTGCCAGCTTGGTTGCACGGGTGGCATTAAGAATGAAAGGAATGGAGCTTTCAAAAAGAAAAGATACTTTTGAGCAGGAAACTCAGGCATCTTGGAAACAGGTAACTGGAGAGAATGTCATGGCTTCATATACAATTAACTTGGATCTTTTAGCAGATCTGAAAGTCATTCTGTTGTGGCAAATGAAGATATTTGTCTGAGGAAGAGGTTGTCCGTAGACTGGGGCAAAACTAATCCTCTTGAAATAAAAGTTCATAACCTCTGACATCTGATTTCTAACCTTCTTGGTACTTTTAAGGTGGATAATTTTAAGAAAACAGGGGAAATAATGTAAATGAGGAACTGCTGATGCAGGAATGCATAACAGGCAAAATCAGTCAAATTTTGGTGATTTTCTTCAACGTGGGGATGGTAGAATCAGTGAGAGGTGATGATAGGGAAGGAAAAACATCCAGGTTCAAAGATAACCTCAGAAATTACAGATTTTGGAAGGAAGTTGAATTCTAATGGATAAAGAGGATGGTCTAGGTTTTTACCCCAAAATTAGCAAGCAGGTTGAATATTAGATTCAAACAAGGAAGGTGCGTGACTTCATGTGAACCAGTGTGGCTGTGCAACTTGAAGAAGGAAGGATTGAACAGGAACATCACAGAAACCAGAAAGATGTAGGCATTCCTGTTGTTAAGAATAGCAACAGATTTATACACCTTTTTACAAGGAATAGCAACAGATTTATACACCTTTTTACAGATGTAAGACAGATGGGGAAAAAAAAAATCCAAAACCAGAGAATGGTGGTACATAGGCGAGGTAAAAGAAAAAATACTGATAATCAAACAGGAGGGGAGACCAGGAGGCCATGATGACCATTTAATGCTGGAGGCTCCACTGGCCTCCAAAACGAGAGAATGGTGGTACATAGGCGAGGTAAAGGAAAAAGTCTTCTTAATCAAACAGGAGGGGAGACCAGGAGGCCATGATGACCATTTAATGCTGGAGGCTCCACTGGCCATAAGTAGAATGAGACAGGGTTGGGTTAGTGATGAGCTGGTACCATGTTACCCTCGCATGCTTAGTGTCTGCATATTTAATTTAATATAGAATTTTAAATTACATTTCAAAATACTTCATCTCAAAAATCCGAGTTGTAAAGCAGCCTCTGGGAGGTGATTTTTTTGCCCTGTGGAAGTCTAAACTTGGAGGAAAAGACTTAGCAGTCCATCCTCCTCGCCTTGTCTGTGCTGACAGTTTCTGAAAAAGTGAGAGATATTTTGCTTTAGCGTGTTGTGAGAACACAGAGGTAGTTTATTTTCTCTAAGCAGTTCCCTGTTCTGTAATGGTCTCTTCCTATAGCTCCCTTGAGCATTTCTGTCGGAAAATTTTGAAAGAGATTTTTCTAGTTGTCAACACTTGGGTTTTCTTGGAAGATATCTGTTTTTTTGAAGAGAACTTTGTGTTTACAGCCCTTTCTATCTCAGAGCTTTGATCCTAGCCCTGGAGGGCTACAAGCTTAGGAGAGTGTCCTGCAGACTAGCGTGCAGCTGAGCACAGAAGTCGTGTCATCTTGCTTTGGAACTTCCATATCAATGTTTTTGTTTCTGAAAACAAAAGATCTTTGCTTTCTGTATGAAAATCAGCTGTTCTGTGATAGGAGATGAACTAACGTTTAGCTCCTTTCTCAGACACGGATGCATTTCAGTGCAGTGTTCCCAAGTAGAGCAGTGATAAACATCAGGTTTTGGGTATCTGAATCAGAGCACTTTACATTATTTTGGGTGGTTGTTTTTTTTTCAAAATGACGCTTAGAAGCCATGAATTCTGTCTCTTGTGGTACCAGTGACCCACAAGTAAAAATAAAAAGTGTTTTCAGCATGTGTGGAAAATATCTGATAATTTTGTGCATCCCTTTGCTTTTCAATATTTTTTCAGGTTTACAAGGCCAGAACATCTAGGAAGCAGTGCCAAAATCAAATGTAGTGGTTGCCATAGCTACCAGGAATCTACCAAACAACTCACTATGAAGAAGTTACCCATTGTGGCCTGTTTTCATCTCAAAGTAAGTTCACAGGGGGCAGACAGAGCAGAGGATGTGTACTCTTCTCTGAGAGGATGAACTAAATTCCTGGACGTGTCTTCTGGCTTTCACCAACTAAGCTTTTATGATAGAAATTCATATAAAGAACAGCTTGCATGCCCAGCTAGATTTTCTATTAAGATAGTATTACATTATCTATAACGTAGCTTTGCAGTATGGCTGTGGGAACCTAACTAATGAAAATCTGGAAACAAAATGGAAGGTAGTACAATACCTGAAGCAGCATAGAAACCAATCTCCAGTAATACTTATTCATCCTTCATGCTAAAAATTTTACCCTGGGCTTCTGCTGGAGGAATGCCAGAGGGAAGCTCTGTATTGAAGGAAAAGCGTGAAAAAGTTTTCATTTGCAATGGAGAAGGCTTCTTGTATCTTCCCAGCTGTGATGTAGTTTTCAACATTTCCAGTCCAGATTATGTCAGATGCAATGATGGGAGATAATGTCGGGTAGTTTAGTGCTGTACAATTTATGTCTTAAATTTAAAGAATGTGACTGTGGTGCAAAGTAGGCAGCTGTTGCAGAAGATGAAGGTCATTCTGTGTCAAGAGGCCAAAGGGTCCTTGAAAAGTGATGCCACGGGCCCTTTTAGAAGCAGCCACCGTAGGCATTTAACTGCATCTTTGATGTGCTTGAGCTTTTCAGATGCAGACCACTAAGTTCTTGAGCTCTCCTGGGACAGAATGACAAGGTCCTCTCATTGCTAGGCAGCAGCTGATGATCACTGGCCTCAGCTCTTACTATGACCAGTATTTCAAGAAACTGCCTCTCTTATGATGATACTAGTGTCACATAAGCCACATAAAGAAAAACAGCATTTTTGCCTATGACTGGAAACAGATTTTAAAGCAGCAGCCTATACTCTGTGTACAAACGAAGGCTTGTCTTGTTTCTCTTTCCAATTGGGAAATGGTGAATTGAAAGCACACACATTCCAGCCTTTTGCTCGAGAGACTTTGTTCAGTTGTTCAATTCTTACAGGGTTTCTAGGCTTTGAACTTTGGTAAAACACCTGGGTAACTTCAACAGTGTTGGAATTAGACCTTTATATTGTAGCTGTCATGGCAAAGTGCACACCCAACATTGCTGCAGCATGGAGGCAGTTTTTCTGGTTTATTTTGCAGTAGCACTTGAAGCTAGTCAGTATGTTCATCTTGGAAAATCTAATAATCTGTGTAACTCTAGTGTTATGGTCTCACTGAGCAAGTCACGGACTGTATTCAAGCAATGATTGTAGTTTAGAATTGTTAAATTACATAGCAACTCTACATCCAGCATAGCAGCAATTTAAAATTTATTTTCAAAATCTGGCTTGTACAGAAGCTTGTTAATGAAATGCAGAGCTCTTGACATGAAAACAGAATGCCATAGAAAGGCCTGTATTGGTGAGAAAAGATTGATTCTGCTTTCTACTGGAAAAAGCTGTTACACGTGGAAAGAATTCCCTTATCTGTAACATACAGGCCTTTTCAGACTGTTGGGGACAATCATCCTTTCAGATGTTCACCCCCATATACCAGCCGTTCTTCGGTTGCATCTTGAGTATTAACCGAGGTGATAGGCAACATGATGAGCCAAAGATACTGGCCTGACTGGAAGAGATAGTAGCAAAATTCCTTTTTTCTTCTTTGGCTGTTTGTGGTCTTCCTGAAGATCATTCTTTCATTACTCACTTGGGATTTCAGCTGGCTCCTTGGCTTTTGGGGGAGCTTTAGGGGTGTTGGGCTCTTGTTTTTATTTTTATTTTGTTATTGCAGAGTAGTTGGCAAGATACACCTAGATTCTGCTCTTTGGGCAAGGTGTTGTGAATGTGCTCACCCCCTTTCCTACACTCAGTTCAGTTTTTGTGTCATCCAGAATGATTGAAGATGGTTTTTTTTGAAAATAAATTACTTTTCCCCAAGTGATTGTGTTGTCCAGTCCGTGCAAAACGCAAATTTCACTTCATGTGCTAAAGCAAAAAAGAATCACAAAAGATAAGAATTACAGAAATCTAAGCTTTTCACGTCTGGATCTGTTGCTAGGGAATTGTTATGGCACCACAATTGGAAAATAATTAACTTGAAGTGTAAATAGAGCAGAATTTCTGAGAAATGGAGAGAGAAGCTGCCTTTAAATAGAAACTCATTCATCTCTTTCTGGTATTTGTTCCTGTTTCCATTTAATGTTCAATCGAGAAGATGAGGAGAGGATGGTGGGTATCGCAGGCTTCTTTTGGTGGAGGGACAAGGCTTCTTTTATTATCATATTCCATTTTTGCCTTAATTTGAATTGGTATTCCTGTGTAGGCTTGACTCCTGTCACTTGAGATGATTGGATGGGTGGATTCAGTGTGGCAGGCTCTCATTGTCACCAGTTTTGTGTGCTGCTGTAGGCAGCAGCTGTGTATTTGAACAGTGTGTAGTACAAATGAATGCTGCTTTGGGTAAAGGCTGTGTGTGCTCTCTCTGTTTAATATATTTTTTTTCTTAGCCTCAGTTGGGAATAAGTTTGTATGTATAGATATTTAGGTAAACAGTCTAATTAATACTGTATTGTTATAAACCTGCAAATTGTGATTTATTCTCCTGGTAGAAATGTGTTAGCATTTACACAGGGGTTCCCAGCCCAGATAGTTAATAGGAAAAAATCTGGGGAGTCCCTGGATACTGACTGCTCGTATGCTTTCATGTTGTTGTTCCTAAGCTTAGGACATTTATAAAAGACAGAAAACTTAGCCTTTCTCTAAAGAAAAACCAACGTTTTTCCGCTTTGTCTCCAGCGGTTTGAACACTCAGCCAAACTGAGGCGAAAGATCACTACGTATGTCTCGTTTCCGCTGGAGCTGGACATGACACCATTCATGGCTTCCAGGTGTGTACCAAGTTCAAAATCCCCCAAAGACCCGGGCAGAACTGTTTAGCAGTTCATACATGTGCATCATGAAACATGGAATCGAGGTTATAGAACAGTATGGATAATGATCCTTCCGCTGTGAGCTTCTCCTTGAAATGTGCATCTTTTCTAAACTAATTTTTAGATAAACTGTTGAGTTTTGTTGCCAGAAAAGGCTTTATGTTTATTTATTTATTCTATTAATATGTGTTACGTTTCTGGTTGCATGTTAAATTTATCAACTCAGATCCATTGTGCCATCAAATCTCCCCTTTGGGCCCATCACCTGAGTGCCCACCACCGGTCACCTTGTGTCATTAGGCAGACTAGACATAACCTAGTGCCTAACCTAGTATTTCTGAAGTTATAAAAATCCTTCCTCTTTATTCCTGCACGCGTGCAAATCTGGGTTTTTTTTGTTTTGTACCTTGAACATCTGTTTAGAGAAGGCTGAAAGAAGAAACAACACAGTCCAGATTAAAATAGGTATTTTTAATTGGTATTTAAACAGAAACAGTAAGGCTTCTCCCACCTACCAGGTTTGTGAAAGACATGACATTTATATAAATATACCTTTATGAAAGGAATGTAATCAGCTTCATTAACACGTATTTGTCAGGTATTCCATTCAAATATACAAGAGGATACTCAGATTTAGTTTATACCTGAAGCCTCAAAACGTGGCATCTCTTAACACAGAGGCTCTATGGGATGCTTAAATTTTACTAGTAATTTCAACCTTTGCCTCCCCCCAGCCCATCATTAAAAAAGAAAAGTAGACGCTTCTGCCAGAAGAGAAAGGAGAGCCCTAAAGCTCTGCTAGGTAGTGTTATATTAAGAAAACATGGTTTATTCCAGTATATTCTGGAGATTTTGGGACTTTCTTCTTCCTCTGTGGTGAATTCTCCCCAGATAGAACAGGCTCTGCTGATGAAAGATATCAAGCATGATGGGATAATCAGCAGGCATAACTCAGTAATCTGAATTTCATCAGCTATGAAATAACAGCATAATCCTATTGCTGCTGTCGAAACACAAAATGAATTTACAAGTCAGAGCCAGGATGATTGACCCATCACAGGATAAAGGATTGATGTAATTAGATATTTTTCCAGGTTTAAAATACAAAGCTTTTCTTAACCCCTTTTTAAGCATTTTTGGATAGGACATTTGACGTAAACAGATCTGTATTTGCAGCACGAAGCCTTGACCAGAAGGAGAAATGCTGTTCCTTATGTAGCTTTGCTGTGAGAACAAGTAAAGCATCTTTAGCATCCTAATCAGCAGCCCTTCTCTGCTGCCGAGCGGCGTCGGGCTCGTGAATAAGGACCTGGATTCGGCAAAGGGGCTGTGTCATGTACAACCTGTTTCCTCCCTTTGGGATGCCACTGCTTTAAGTGACTGGATTTTTGTGTGTGTTGCAGTAAAGAGAGCAGAATGAACGGGCAGTACCAGCAGCCGACGGATAGTCTAAACAATGATAATAAGTAAGTGGTCCATTCCATGACTCCTTTTGTGAAAGGTAGTGGGTTTCTAGGAGGAGATACACGGTCTGATGTCTACATCCCGTGGTGTGAAGGGTGTTCCCATGTTTGACAGTACAGGAAGTCTGAACTGTTGCAAAATAAAACTTCATTCAGTACAGTTGCCCGCCCTGTCATGGTTTTGTGGCAGCTGACTTTCAGATCTGAAGATGGTAACCCCAGCAATTGTTCTGGGAGCAAAATGAAAAGCTGTGGTTACAGTATGAAAAGGGATGGAGGTTTCCTGTAAATAATCCTGCTTCTCTTGCAATAGCAAAGGCAGTTCCACGGGACCAAAAGTAAGTTTATAGAACACGGATTCCTGAAATCCCAAGTAGATGACCCCAGTAATTCTGGGGTCTCTTGGGTCATGTATCGATTCCAGCCGGAATAAATGACAGGACTTGCTTGGGAGTGTAATTGAAAACAATATCGATAGCTTTATGGGGTGGTCACACAAACCTTATCTTTTTTTAAGGTTACAGGTTTGGTTGCTTCAGTCATGTGCCGCTGTTGCGTATTTAAATTCTTCAAGGCACTTCATTTGGTGCTAAAAGTTTCATTAAGAGACTGGAATCACACAATAGATAGATTTCAAAACTAGCTAACCAGGGAGGGGTTAGTCATACAGGCAGATACCAGGCAGGTGCTATGTGTGGTCTCATAGTGATTGATTCCTTAGATGGATGGTGATTAGTAGTGTTAGCAAACACCTGAAAGAAAACAAAACTGAGAAAACACAACCTCACTGTTGAGGTTTGCACATGCCTTAAGTTGGAGAAGCTGTTAACGATGAAGAGGATGAGGTAATAAGAGCAGTGGCATCCAGGCCGCTTAGTAAACTGGATGCCAGTGACCAGCTGGGCAATCTTAGAACCCTCCATCTGGGAACGGAGAGTGGTGTCCATCCTAGTTGGATTGAAGGACTCCACTAGGAAGAGGGTGACGTTATCCATCAGTGCCTCTGTGAACAGACAGCTCAATCAGTGCTTTGTTGCGGCACCGCTGTCTCAAAAGAGCTCTGTGAACTTTGAATGTAAGTGGGACGCTGTTAAGAGATTAGAGAGATGATTTGACCATTATGCAGCTGCATTTGTATCCCAGTTTGAGGAACAGCATTTTAAGAGTTAAAGAGAGTGGAGGACGTTTGAAAAAGAGTTGCAAGTGTATCCACGACTGGAAATAAAGTCTTATCTTAGAACAAAACAGCCAAGGACACCAGTATCCTCCTTTTTAAAAAAAGAAAAGGGAAAAAAAAAAAAAACCCAAAAAACAAAAGTTGAGTGACTTGATTAGTCTGCCAGTATCTTTCTTTGGAACAGAGATGTGTCTGCTAGTTCTCAGGCCAACAGGCAAATGTACAGCAGCACCTGAAAGCTGGAAGTTCAGGCTGAATATATCCAGTATTTCAAAATAGGTAAAGACTTTCCAGGGGCAATTATCCAATACAGTAGTATATCACTAGAAGTATTTAAGATCAGCTATATTTAATATTACCTGCAGTATTTCAAAAAAGGTAAAGACTTTCCAGATGAAGGACAATTATTCAGTACAGTAATATATCACTAGAAATATTTAAGATCAGCTATATTTAATATTACCTCCTTCTCCATCCCCATACCTCAGATGTGTTTTTCTGGTTCACTAGAGTAACTAATTCAGGGAAACAGAAGGTCAGAGTAGATAATCAGTGGGTCCTCTTCATGAATACATCAATATTGATCTGTTTTAGAAGAAGAAACTTTGGTAGCCAGTGTGGCTAAAGCTGACGGGTGTCATCAGACTGGAGTGTTGCAGAAATAGCAAGACAGAAAAAGAAAAATGTGGTTCTTTTTCCTGGGCAGGGGTACCCACCTCCCACTGAATGTTCAGAACTGGTGGTTTATTGATGGATCAGATCCTTTTCTATCGCTATTTGTATTTATGAACACAAGCTTCTGTCTGTGTAAAATGTGAGTTGTTTTTCCCCTTTTGATCCACCTATTGATTAACTCTTTCCTGTACCAGGTATTCCTTGTTTGCAGTAGTTAATCACCAGGGAACCTTGGAGAGTGGGCACTATACCAGCTTCATCCGGCAGCACAAGGACCAGTGGTTCAAGTGTGATGATGCCATTATCACCAAGGCTAGCATTAAGGATGTGCTAGACAGTGAAGGGTAAGTTGGGAACTGGAAAATGGGGAAAGGGAGGGAAAACACCATTTCATCATAGAGAAAACTTAATTTCTGTCCTTGAATATCTCATGTCTCTGTGAATGTATCAATGTGTCAGAGTGTGGCTTTATAGTCCTGGATTTGTTGAAGGAAGAAGAGGGGAAGGACGAGGGACATCTCTGACTCTGCAGTGTCTGTAATGGGTGCTCATGTCCAAATTTTTCTTGCTAATGGAAGGGACTCTGAGAACCCAAGTGATCCAATCGTCCATTGTAGGAGCAGATCTACATCCATGACACAATCCAGTCTTTGCAGAACCTTTGGATTACTCTGAGTGTAAAAGATGGGAAGAGAAGCCATAAAGAAAATACTGTGAACCAGAGTGGGAAGGCTGTATGGGAGGCAGGTACAGAATGTGAGCTGGTTCTTAGCTCAAGGCTTTAAATTAATTTCAGATATTTGTGCTGGGAGTGTGGGACAGTAGTTTGCAGGGGAAGCATCTTGGTGTCCCTCATTTGAGGGAAGCACTGGGGACCGGTAAATGCTTCAAAATGCTTCAAAAATAAGGTAACTTGAAATCTGGTGTCTTCGTTTTTGCATTTTCAACTATGGGCTTGGTACTGGAAAGAGAAGCCTTTATTGTTCTTGTTTTAATTATTCCTGACATTTCCATGGATGGCTGCAGATATTCAGTTTGTAATTATTTTTTTTAACAGATTTTCCCATTTTTTTCATTTTTTGAACTTCAACCAGGAAGTAAAAAAAAAAAAAAATCCATCCTAAAATATCTGATTTCTAGTGTTAAACGATTTCACAGGATAAATTCTGCTTTGAGGTCAGCAGAAAAAAAGGAGTTTGTTTTTCTTCCATAACGAGTGGCCAGCTCTGGCCCTCGGAGGGGGGCTGTCTGTAGGAGAAACTGCTGTAGGTGGGGAGGAGAGGACATCCCACACAAATGATGCTCATCCGTCCCGTTAAAGGCTGGTTTGAGCCGTGATCCATTTCCCTGGCTCAGATAAAGGCTGACACTAAGGGAAGCTCCGTGGGGCATGAGAGGGAACGATAATAATTGGAAGGTCTCAAAAGTGGCAACACTAAGTAGACCTGCACTGAGGGAAGCTCCGTGGGGCGTGAGAGGGAACGATAATAATTGGAAGGTCTCAAAAGTGGTTTGAAGCATTTTAAGTGACCCTGCAGCGTGTGGGGAGTAAAGAGTACGTAGAGATGGGTCCAGTTCCCCCTGGTGTGTCACTGCTCGGGGGCTGTGCTCCGTTACGTAGCAATGCACGTAATGTCATTGAGGAGAGGAAGAATTTCATCCTGTTGCAACACCAGATTTGAGTACATATTGAGACATTAGATATTGGAGTTGGATCTGGTTGGGACACAGGAGTTTTCACCCACGTGCCTGCTTCTTCGTTTCGCTGCTCTAACAGCAAACGGCAGACGGTTTGTGATAATCCAAAGGGATGCTTTGGAAATGTGACTCCACAGCAACAGTCACATCTTAAAGCCACCTCAGTTGTATTTTTTGGCACGGTACTGTTAAGTGGATGCTGCCTCTCTGGGCACCAACAGCTCCAACCTTCCGGAATCTTTCAGGTTCTAAGTAGATTGTACAACAAGAAGGTTTGACTATTTGAGGTACAACTGTTCAGTTTCCTCAGTTGCTGGTAAAATCGTTTCATCTGGTTTCCCTCCTGCTCATCCCCGGTTAGTGGAGGGAGCTGGCATGTCCCTGGGATCGCTTCAAATGGAAAAGAATAACAAAATTAATCATTTCTTAGGATTGCATCAATGGAAGTGCCGGTCTGCTCTGACGCGTAGCAGAAAGCTGAAACTGTTCCTCTGCTTTCTTGCAGATATTTGCTGTTCTATCACAAACAGTTCCTGGAGTATGAATAGCCTTATCCAGCAGCTTGTCAGATATAAACAAGGAAGAAAATAAGCAAGCCTTCTGAATCGACACACAAACCTACCTGAAATGAAAAGACCCATTAAAAAACAACTAGCACTGAGCTGTAACAGGACCTACTTGACACTGACTCAAAGCCTTGGCGGAGAAATGAACAATGTCCAACGTGTTTGCAGTCCCGCAAGGACAAAGGGGGAAAAAAAAAATAAAAGAGGCTACAGTCAGTCACTTAACAGAGGAAATATAAAATGAAAGGAATGCTCTGGGTGGGGGAAATGGGAGCAGAGGAGTCCGGGCGCTGGTACATCTCCTATGTTCCTCCAAAATGTGTGTGGGAAGGCAAGGGTTATACCCTCATCTCCATAAGCATCTTCTCCATTTGGTGCTTCAGCTCCAACGACCAATCATATAACAGTTAAAATTAAAAATCCAAGCCCATTTTTTTATGCATATGGGTCTGAAAGCAGTAGAGTGGAGGAGGAGGGGATGACACAACTAAAGGACTTTGCAAGTATCTTTTTATTTGTGAATTTTAGTTATTAAATAAATACAGTATGAAACTATTAGGCTCTTTTTTTTCCAACAACCGTAAAAGAAATCCTGGATTGTGGAACTGAAGCTACAGTACTGAGACAGGTTTTCAAGCATGCCTGCTTGCACAGGTAACGTTCAATGCCATCGGACTGCTCGTCAAAAGCATCAGCACAGAGTCTTTTCTGTTTGAGCCCTTTTTTTTGTTTTGTTTTCTATAAATAGCTATTTTCTTAATTTTTTTTCCTTTTATTCCCTTTTTTTTTTTTTCACGAGAATGAAATTCATAAATGCAACCATCAGTAAAAATGAATGAATTGGCGTGTTTATACTGTAAGAGTGGTCTTGGTTCTTTTTTTTACATCTTGTGAATAAGTTTGAATTTCTCAAAATTGCTTGTTTTGTTGTTGTTGCTGGTTTTGGTTTGGGGTTGTTTCGGTTTCTTTTTCCCTCCCTCTGCTGCCTTCCCAAGGCACATATCTATCTATCTGTCTATCTGTGACACTTGAAAGAACCTCAGTATTGAAAAAATGTACCATCTGTTAGAAACGGCTGCTGCTGGGGGCAGCGTGGGGCGATGGATCTGCTGCTATTGAGCACTTCTGCAGTGCACTCGGGTTTTGAGTAAACACCACATTTTTCCTGGTACGTGCTGGGCTGGTGCTGGTTCCTTGTATCCTCCCACATGAATTAACTCCTCACGTGCTCTCCTCCTCCCTGCAGAACCCCCACCGCCGTGTCGGTGTCCTTTCCTTGCAGCGCTCGGTGCCACCAGCTTACTCTGGCTTTGTCACAAACACAATTTTGCTGCTTTTCTCCCCCTCCACCAATGTCTTTTATATTTATTTTTTTTTTAAAGCAGCTCCTTGGCTTGTGGAGATCCCAGCTCCTGCGCTGGGTCTTGCTCTGGGGAGGTTGGGCTGTGGGTTGAACTGCAGCCTGTGAGAGAAAACCATTCAGAACCTAGAGCTTAAAGGAGGAAAAATAGCTTTTTTTTCTTTTTTCTCCCTTCCTTATGGAATGATGTGTAAGAATGTGTGTAAATTGGTGTGAGAGCCACACCAGGAAGGTCATTAAGCTCTGCGTGTGTATCCACATAGACATTCCTTGGCTTTACCAGCGTGGTTAAACACATGGATGGGTCTAACCTTTTAAATTCCATGCTCTAGAAGTGAGTTACCGATTCCTGACCTGCCCAAGACGGGTGGGGAGCGATCTGATTAACGGAAGAAATAGGAGGAAAATAGGGGTTGGTTTGTTTTTTAAATGAGCATCTTTCCCGAGCAGCTGAACAAAAGGATGGTGGAGTCGCGTTTGATTTATACACGAGCTGGGAGAGCACCAGGCAGTTTCCTACGTGGAGAGATTCCTGCGACAGCTCACGAGAGGGGAGGAAGAGGGGACGACAAAACTCAAGCACCTCGAGAGACAGAAGATGCTCCGTGGGGTGTGGGAGTCGCCCCGGCAGCCCCGTTTCTGCAGCAGGGATGGTGTTCCCTGGGTTTCGCAGCCTGTCTCCTCACGCTTGAAGCAATTTTCAATTGTAATTGGGCGCCGCAAGATTTAACCTGAGCCTTCTCGTCGCCAATGAGAAACGGCTGGAGAAATGCAGATGAATGGTGCACCCGCAGGAATGGGGGGGGGGGGGGGGGT
>NW_015090794.1:784671-805030 GCF_001431845.1 Calidris pugnax
CCTCCCCCCCCCGTCCCTGAACTGGGATGCTGGGGGATGCTTTCTACCACCTTTTTAATAATGCAGCGAGCTTGCGGAGGAAGAGGAGAAACCAGCCTTTCCCCTTATCCCCAGGGCTGCTGCAGTCGGTCCCCACCTCGTCCCCTCGCCGGAGGAAGAGGAGGAGGAGGAGTGGTGCCACCGCGCGGGGATGCTCCGCTTTGTGATACCGAGGGCTCAGCCTTTTGGCTGCTTTTTTTTTTTTTTTTTTTTGGTTTGCTTTCTTTTTATTTTTGATGCTGGAGCCTGAACAAATGAATTCTGTTTTCCGCTCGCACGCGCCTGGCCGCCGGAGCTAATGCAGTCTGGTTTGCTAATCCTTTAGAAACAAATCGTTTAGGGACGAGGCCAAGCCGTATAAATCAGCTGTAATGTTGATTCTTTTTTCCTCCCTCCCCACCACCACCACCCTCTCAGGCTGGTGAAGAGGGCTCTGCTCTGTGCCACTGCACCCGGCGCAGATGGTTTTCAGGGGGCAGATTCCAGCCCTCTGGTTTGAAAAGCAGAATTCCTGGTGTATTAAAAGCTTTTACTCTTTTCTTCCCCCCCCTCCCCACCCTGTGTCTCTCCCTGAATCGCACCAGGCGTGTTTCTATTTCCAGCAGCAGTAAATCAGCGCAGGTTGCTAGAGGAGGAGAAGAGCAGATTTTTTTCCTCCTCTTTCTATAAAAATGGAAGACCAACTGCTGTCACAGAAGCAGCGCTACCCCTCCTGGTGCTTTTCCTCAGACACAGCCTCCTCTTACCCTTTGGCTCTTCAGGAGCAGCTCGTACACCAGGTTTATTCCCCACGGGAGCGGGAGGTCTCTCTCTGCAGAACCCTCTTAGGATACACGAAGGGCTGATGAAGTTGTGCCTCCCTCATGTGCTGCCTCCTCCCTGGGTGCAGCTTCAGCGCTGACCCCCTTCGTTTCAGGGAGCAATTTGGGGGTGACTGGTTTGTTTTGAGGCACGGTTTTGTGCCGGCACAGCTTGGGCTGTTGTGAGGAAGCATCTGCAGAGGTGACTGGAGCAAAGACTGGGGTGATGCAGGCTCACATCAGAGTGGATATTCTGTTATCTATCAACAACAAACATGGCTCGACACGGGGCACAAAAATAGCCAGAAAGTGGCTTTCAGAATAATATTTTCTTGTCCCTCAGCCACTTGGCTGGAGATAAAGCTTTTACTTGATGCTGGTGCCTAATGAAAACCTGAGCAAAAGCAGAAATGTGAGAACTGATTAACCCCCAGGTGGATGCTCTGGCTCAAAATCAATGCCCTCAATTCCAGGTAGTTTAATTCATCCCAGCTCTAACTATTTGTCTCCTGTAGTTACACCGTCCCTCTGGTATTTGGAAGTGGTGTCTCCGGGTGTGCTCCATCAGGGCTGTTGGCCAGTGGCTGCAAGTGTGAGACCAAACCCATTGATTCCTCTTGGTTCTCCAGCATCCAAGGGTTGTGTCTGGGGCCTGTGCATTATCCTCACTGCTGATTTGTTGAAGTTGCTCCCTGTTACCCTTTCTTTTATATTCTGATGGTAGTAGTTACATTCCCTAAAGGAGGGGGAGGAATGCTCCCCTCGTGCGTTCCTTGGATTTGGCTTCTGATGAGTATTTTCCCCCATTTCAGGGACTCCAGGCTCCATGGTGACAGGAGGGACAGCCCCAGCCCAACACGGGCTTTGCCTGGGTGCCAGAAGGCAAGTGGCCTCCTGGGCCAGCTGGAGCAGGAGCTGCCGCTCGCCAGTGCCACTCAGTGAGCCCTTGTGCTGGTGGCACAAGAGCTTTCCTAAAAGCTTTCTCGTTTGAATAATTGATGCCTCTTGATCCTCAAGAGATGGCCTAATTGCAAAACTGGTGGCACATGTTATTTCCATCCTATTTTTAAATAAGGTTCTGAATTTCCTTGCACAAGTGGTGTGGCCGGGGGTTCCCGCGGGTGACAAGTGCCTGCCCCTGGAGACACGTGAATGTCTGTGGGCACCAGAGCCAGGCTGAAGCTTCCCATAGCAGCTCTGTGGTGGGAAGGGGCAGCGTGATGAGGTGCCACATCAGCTCTAGGATGGTTTTCCATCTTGGGAGCCCCCATCCTCACTGGGAAGTGCTTGGGCAGAGGGGACCATGGGGCTGGGGCCTCTCCTGACCCTGGTGCCTGGGGACATGCTGGGAGAGCCCCTGGGTAAGTGCAAAACCCCTTTGCCCTGCAGACGTTGGGGGAGGAAACCAAGAAGAGGAAGAGAGACAGAGCTTTCAGTGCTGGGGAGACCAGGAGGGGGAGTCCCAGCCTGAGTGGAAGGTCAGGGTGATGGGAAGGCCAGGCAGGAGCAGGAGGCCCAGTGAGAGTGGAGGATGTGATGCTGTAGGAGACTATAGAGGGAGTGGGACGCTGCACAGTGATAGAGGGTGGGGAGATGCCAGGAGACTTTGGGAGGGCAAGCACCACCAGGAGCCTGATGGAGAACAGAGGCAGGGGAAAAGGCTGAGGGAGGTGGAAGAGGAGAGTGAGGATGAGCAGGAGCAGAGGCTGAGCAGGGATGTAAGTGGACAGCTGGGGAGACTGAAGGTGTAGAAGAAAAGCAGAGCAAGAACAGATGCCAAAAAATGATGGGAGGGCAAGAAAGAGCAAGGCTGAGTTGGAACACGAACTGAGAGACCCAGGGGAAGCTGATGTAGAGATTAGTCTATGCAAAGATGCAGGCTGATGAGAAGTTGAGGCTGAGTAGAGGTGGGAGGCCAAAAGGGGGTGGGAGTCTGAGGAACAGTTGAGGCTTTGCAAGGTGGAGGGCAAAAGTGGATGAGACTCCAAAGAACAGTGGAGTTTGAGCAAGGGTTGAGGCCAAAAAGGGATGGGAGGCTGAGGAAGAGTTGAGGCTGAGCATGGGTGTAGGCCAAAGTAGCTTCTGTGGCTGAAAGACTCTTTAATGTTCAGAGGAATTGGGAAGCTAATGATGCCATGGTGTTGGAGACTATGAGAGCTGAGGCCATGGGGCAGGAGGCCTCAGGACTGGAGATGACAAGAACTGACACTATGAGACCAGAGGCCTTTGGAGCAGATTCCACAGGAGAGAAACGACAGGAGCTAAAGCCATAGAAGATCATGCTATGGAGTTGGAGAACCAAGAGCACTATGTGAGAGGAGGTGCCAAGAGGGAGTCAAGGCCAAGAGAGTCTTCAGGTTGAGAGAGTGGGAGGTAGAAGAGGTATTGGAGGGTGAAAGTGCTGGAGGCTAAGGGATGGTGGGAGGTCCATGGGCTGTGGGTGCCAAGAGAGGGTGGGAGGTGACAACAGAAGGTGAGAGGTCCAGGGGGAGGCCCAGCCAGCGGAGGCTGATGCTGTCACTGCACCCTGCCAGCAGCTGGCTCGTGCCCAGGGCCTGTGTTTTGTTTTCTGCACGTGTGTGTAAGACCTTGCTCTCCCCATTGCACCACGGGGTGGTGGCCTTCAGGGCTCACCCCCATTGTGTTTAGGAGACCCACCCGAGTAAAGCGGTAGAAGAGGTATTGGAGGGTGAAAGTGCTGGAGGCTAAGGGATGGTGGGAGGTCCATGGGCTGTGGGTGCCAAGAGAGGGTGGGAGGTGACAACAGAAGGTGAGAGGTCCAGGGGGAGGCCCAGCCAGCGGAGGCTGATGCTGTCACTGCACCCTGCCAGCAGCTGGCTCGTGCCCAGGGCCTGTGTTTTGTTTTCTGCACGGGTGTGTAAGACCTTGCTCTCCCCATTGCACCACGGGGTGGTGGCCTTCAGGGCTCACCCCCATTGTGTTTAGGAGACCCACCCGAGTAAAGCGAGATTTCAGATTTAGAAAGGCTTATTTTCTCCCCTCAGATGCAAATGCAGCGCGATACAAACCTCATCCCTCGTGGTGCTGTGCGATAGGACTTTGCTAAACAGGGACAAGGTGAAAGGCAACGCTCGGGGATAATGAGATGGAGAATTGTCAGGTTGGTTCCTGGAGCAATTCCAGACAGAAAAGCTGCCCCATGTACCAGCTCTTGGACCAGCACATGGGCTCTTGGTCCTTGTCTTAAACCAACCTGCACTTTCTAGTTCTAACAGGTTTCATGAGGCCCTATCACCTTTCCACTTTGTGACTGGACATCACTCATGGCACAGGTGGTGGTGTGGTCACCACCAGGGTGGTGCCGCCTTTAGTGATAAGAAAACATTAACATTTAAAGAAATACATAATACAAAGGGGACAGAGTCTGTTATGAACCATCTGTTCATGCTTTCTTCACCTGCTTTCCCAGCACCAATTTGAGCATGAATTGACTCACATTTATAGTTCCAAGTTTGAGGCTCTAGCTTGAGAAAGTGGAGGGGATGAGCTCCTGCCAGCAGTGGTTTCTCACCAAGTGAAAAATTCCTGCATTCTCCTTTAGTGAAAATGAGAACTTCATGTTATGTGTTAAAACCCATATTTTTCCGTGGTAGCTTTCAAAGCCAGGTCAGATAAAAATCTTCCCTCAAAGCAGCTGTATCTCTAGCTGGTCCATCACTTTTACCAGCTATTTTGAGTGACCCAGACCAGATGTACATAAATCCAGTCTTCTAGAAAGTTCTCAGCGTTGGACGAGTTTTCACATTTAAACCCAATTCCACTGGGGATTTTGGTGCTTGTCCCAGCTCCTCCCATGCAGCATCGTGTCCTATAACAAGGCAAAGCCTCGCCATCACCCGTGACCTGTCCTCCCCTTCCCAGCACTGGTGAAAGCTGGCAGTGGAGCTTTCTACGCTGTATCCTACCAACTGTTCTGTCCTGTAAAGAAACTTCTGTTAAAGTCAGAAACACGCCACTCAAGAGCATGGCAGTGGCATTCAGTGGACGTTATAACATTCATGAGTGACTTCTTGGGTCTGCGTCCACGTTTGAGGAGCTTACAGCTCTTGTGTTACATGGTAGAGTTTTCAAGCAGGGAATGTTGTGGTCTCCGTGGGGACCGCTGGACACCGCTGTCGGATCCTGGCTCTGCATCAACACCCTTTGCAGAGACAGTGACGCTGATGGTGGAACCCAGATGAAGACTCCCAATGAGACATCACTCCTCGTGACTGGGACACCTGGAGGAGCCTGCAGGGGTCAAGGTGGAGGATGTGAAATGGGAAGCGACTTCTATCACTGGGAGTGCACAAGAATAATGAGAATTTCACTTCCAGAGTGGAAGAAAACAGCACTGTCTGTAGCTACAGCCCTTGGGCAAAGACTGGGCCAGCTCCACCCATCCTGGTAGAAGCCATTACAGTCACTGGAAATGGAGGGAGAAGCAGCTGTGTTTTGGGGGCTGAGGGAGCGTCCCTCCTTTTTGATCCTGCACAGGAACATTCTGTGTGGTCACGCCATGGGTGTCTTCTCTTGTGAAGGAGAACATATGATTTTGAAGTGGCCATCGTCAGGACTGGGAATGGTCCCAGCGCTGCCCGTGCTGCATATCCCGGTGTGAGAGGGAGCAGCCCTTTCCCCGATGTGGTAGGAGGTGCTGTGGCATGATTTGGTCTCTTGAACAGCAGAGCCATGTCCAGGGAAGCAGAAGCCACAGGTTTCCACTGGCTCTGGGACCCTGCTGCCGGTGGATCCATCACCAACGCTGCCTGCTTCCACCAGACGATCTGCAAATAAACCATGTGCATTAACTTAAGGGTTTTTGGGAGTCCTTCTAACCTCTGTGGGCTGGACATGAGCTGTCAGAGGGCTCTGCTCCATCATCTGAGACCTGATAAGCAGGGTTTGGCCAGGGGTATTGAAAAGCACACAGGAAATCTCTTTGAACCTGGCGGCTTCCCTGAAAAGTGGAACATTCAATGCCACCGTGTCCTTCGGCCAAAGCAGGGAGGGATGGCTTGAGTTATGGTTCTGCTGGAGCGACTCTGAGCTACGCACCAGCTCGTGGGCTTTTTCTTTGTGATTTTTGACATCCACCACGACTGGCTTTGAGGTGTATGTACATAAACATGTGTGTATATACGTAAATAGGTGAGCAAACCTTTTTATTTCTAAAGGCAGGTGAGGAGCAGAGGGAGAATAAAACCATCTTTTTTTACTATGTTGACTTACTGCATGTTATCCTTTCCCTATCTTTTCTCCCTAAAGCAAAGATTTTGTGAAGTCCCTCTGGTTCCAGCGTTTGATGCCACAGGGTGATTCAGAGGAGCAGTTGCATCATGAGCATCTTTGAAGGAGCAGGTAGTTACCGTGGTTCTTGCCAGGCAGCAGCTCGCCCCAAAGAAGCCCCAGGTGATGGAACCCAGAGCTGCAATTGCCATGAAAGCCCTTCCTTGGGCAGGTGGATTGCTTCAGAAGAGGGTTGGCTTTTGGTGACTCCACCTCACCATGGCTCAGCCTCTGGATGGAGATGGAGAGCTGTGGGTTGACAGCAGCGAGAAGCTCTGCCAGTGACTTTGCAAGAGAGACTGAGAAGAGGGTTATGGTGGAGAATTGGGGCTCCTCTTCCCAGCTCAGGTTGGACCACATTGCACATCGCTGGCTTTGCTCTTCCTCCCCACCCTCTTATGACCTGGCCCTGCTTTTTGTCCCCCCCCTAGTCGTACCACCCACAAGCTCCCCATCCTCTCCCAGTCCCCCCAGTACAGCCAGCACTCACCTTTAGAGGAGTCCTCCCTGCGGTGGCAGGTCCCAGGGCTGGCTTGGCAGGAGACCACCTCTCCCTTCCTCCGCAGGTGGGTCCAGCCCAGGAGCAGGGAGCAGAGGAGGGCGCAGAGGCAGAGCCCCAGCAGCAGGTACACCACCAGCCATGGCTCCTGCTCCACGCAGGTCTTCTGCTCCAGCACAGCCTCCGGGGACAAGGCCGTGTCCAGGGCTGCAGCCGGAGGTGGGGTGGCCACCAGGGTACCTGCTGTGGGCCAGGCAGAGATGGGTGTGCTTAGAGACCCCTCGGGGACACAACTTCACACTATTGACCCTTTGTGTTAATGGCACTTGTGCACTCGGCTTGGAAAGAATTTGAAAGCAACTATGCACCACCTCTCTTGGCTTGCATTTCTCTTCCATGGTGAAGTGGAGGAGACCACTTCCCTCCAGCCCCCCCCTTCTTCCTTCTCCAGTGCTCACGGCTCAACCCCAACATGGGACTTGTAGATCTCAGGGGAAAATAGCCCTTCCCCTCCTGCTCCCCCTTCCCGAGGGCTCGAAGTAGCCCAGCAAAGGGGGGAATGTGACTGCCCCCCCAGCCCCAGCTGGTAGAGCTGAAGGACATGTGGTGAAAAGGGAAAATGCACTGTGTGATGGAGAAAACAGGAGAGAGACAGACACCCTGGCTTTCTTTTCCCTGGTCCCAGTGAAATGGCAGCTCTCACAACCCCCAGGATGGAGAGAGGGGGTTTGCTGCTCCTGTCCCAGCTTCCCTCCCCCAACCTGGCTCCTCTCCCAGCCCCACATCCCACTCCCCCTGCCCTCCCACCAGCCTTACCTTCGCAGGACGGGGCGCATTGCTTTGGGTGCTGCCCGCAGATCGTGGTGCAGTTGATGCATTTTTTCAGGAGCTCGTCGTAGTAGAAGCCAGGTTTCCTGTTGCAGTCCATGGACTCTGCGAGAGGGGAGGGAGACGAACACAGTGTCCTGAGCGTGTCCTCCTCCTCCTCCCCTGTCATTTGAGCACGAAGCTTCCAAACCACTGCCTTCCCACCGCCCCGCGTGCCTGGGTCACACGAGGACGTGCCTGTGGCCACCCTGAAGGAGCTCACAGCTCAGATGGGCACAGGGTGAGCCCTGTGGATTGCAATAAGTGTTGACAACCTCTCTGGGGCTGGCAGGGTGACAGATCCATGGGACTTGCAGTGCTGTTTGGCCGTAGGATGGATACTGGGGAAAGGCATCAGCTGGTGGCTCTGTGGGGAGGGGAGGGTACCCAGCCAGGCGTGAGCAGCTGTACCCATCTGCGACACCTCCTGTTGCTGCTCTTAGAGCTGTTGCCACCCTGGGACGTTTGGGACACACCAAAACCTTCCTGAGCGCTGGCTCAGGACGCTGGGAATGGTTTGGGTGTAAAGTGTGTCCATCTCCCTCGTCCCCACCTGTTACTGCTGCACCTTGGTGCCTGCCCCAGCACAGGGCAAACGTACAGCTTGAGTTTATAATTACCCACGTCAAATGAGCCTGATGTGTCTGGAGACCCTGCCTTTGGAGGGTGGGGTGTCACCGATGGGGGATGTGAGCGTTGACCACGGCTGGGAAGTTGTCACGTTCCCCGGCATGTTTGGCTTGAAGCTCAGTTGAGCTGAGCTGGATCAGAACCTGCCCTGTGGTTCATCCCAGGGTCTGATCTCCCCTCCCAGCTTTGCCCCATCATTGCCCACTCCATCTAAGGAGAGCCCCACAGGTAACAACAGCCCCACGGTGCCCCCCGACACCCCCCGGGACTCACCGCACAGGACAGCACACCTCCTCACTGTGGGCCAGCCGCAGACGAGGCTGCAGGGGATGCACTGGTAAACGAGGGTGTCCCAGTACTGCTGGTCGGTGCAGTTGTTCATGGCATCCCACCCGAGGTGTGTCCCATCCATGGCTGCGGAATGGAAGGTGAGTAGGTATGGGGTGGCCACCACCAGAATCCCTGTGGCCACCTCATCCCTTTGCAAGGGCTGGGACCTCTTGCAGGAGAGGGCTGTGACCCAGACCTCTCTGGTCCTTGGTTTAGGCAAGAGCATACAGCAAAATCAGGTCTTTTAAGCTCTTCAAGTTATAGCCCTACATGAGTGTGTCCTGTGCCAGTCCCTGGGGACACCCAGGAGACCACCCTGGCTTATAGGTGGCCCTGTGCTGCACCCTGATGGTGTGGGGACACACAGGATTGCCTGTGGGAGTGAGAGCAGGGGGAACTGCTCCTGTCTTTATGTGCTTTTCTGGAAATAACAGAAAGAAGACCAGAATGGCCACTGTCAAAGTCTTCTGAAACTATTTTTAATTCTGGAAACTTCTGAATTCCTCTGTGGCATCGGGGTTCGTGTCACCCTGTGCGTAATTTCTGACATCACAACAGTGCTCTGGCATCATAACGAAACCCGATTTTGATATGTAAAACTCCTCTGAGCAGTAGGAGGAGGGAGGTCTCTCTGGGAGAGCTTTAAGCACTGGTTGAACCAGCTCCAGCCGGGATGCCCGGGGGTGGACACGCTCCTGCCAGGATCCCTGTGTCCCATCCTCCTGCCGTGGTGAGCCCTGTGCCTGCGCGGGCTGATGCAATGCCAAAGGCACAGGAGCGAGACATCAGCAGTGCTGCAAAAATCTAGCCAACAACTCACAGTTTTAAGAATTAGGTTGCTAATGAGCTTTTACTTATTAGCAGAGGAATTATTTGTGCCTGTCCCCATCGTTGGGTGGCTGCATATCTCTGGCTGCAGCCTCACCTGTGCCACCTCAGGGTTTGGCCTTGGAGGCAACCCGAGGGATGGTCTGGGTCCACCTCGGCTGTGCCGTCCCACAAGCCTGGTTTGGTCTGTGGTGAGCACACCCCAGCATCTGCAGGAAGCTCTAAGCAGGGTTTGGCCCCGGAGGAAACCTGAGGGATGGTCTGGGTCCACCTCGGCTGTGCCGTCCCACAAGCCTGGTTTGGTCTGTGGTGAGCACACCCCAGCATCTGCAGGAAGCTCTAACCCATCACGAGGGCGGCCGCGGTGGAAATGTGCCGTTTGGTGACCGAGAGGGCTGGTGGGCGACCGCATCCCTCCGCGCAGCCCTGCCGGCAGCCACAGCTGTTTCCTGCCGGGGCTGACAGCACCCAAAAGGTTTAAAACCCCCCGACGCCGCAGCACTGCAGCAGCCACCGTGTGCCCAAAGGCTGCACCTTACCTTGGCTGGAGCTGTTGCAAAGTCAAACTTTGCTTTTTATATAGAAACCCCCCCTTTTTACATAGAAAACCCCTCTCTCTAGTAGGTGGGACTGCAGCAGTGGGGCGCTTTGTATGTCCCTCTGTCCTGTTGTCACCCACACAGCTCCTTCCCTGCAGAGGGGCTGGAGATGGGCTCCCTCCACTGCCTGCTGTGAACTGGCTCCTTCCTGGGGCAGCACGTGGAAAGCCCCCCCCTGGTTCTCAGGAATAAATCCACTCTGCACAGGGATGCTGGCCTTATAGTCCCAGTTGTTCAATTAACATTGCTATAAAATTAAATAATTACTTTCTATTGAGCTGACTGAAGACATTCCCCAGGGCAGAGCGAGGCTCAGGCTGGCGTTCTTCTCAGATGCTCTTTGAAGATATTTTTTTACCCAAAGAGAAGAAAGAGAAGCCCCCCACAGATGGTGGTGAGCCCTGGGGATGGTGATGAGCCCTGGGGATGGTGGTGAGCCTGATCACCCCTGAGCTACAGTGGGGTTTCACATGGGGTAACTGCATGGGAAATGGAGATTTGGGGGCTGCATCTAAGCCTGGGGGCTGCAGACGGGGCACCTCCTTCCCCTCTGCTGCATGGACAGGTCCAAGATGGGTGTTTGGCCCCAAATCTGGGACAAATCCTGCCCGATGGCTGAGCTCTGCCCTCCAAGGAGCCTCCAAGGTGCTCCTGGCGTGGTCCAGCCAGGCTTTGCAGCCACAGGGCTCCTTCCCCTCTGCTGCACGGGCAGGTCCAAGATGGGTGTTTGGCCCCATCTGGGACAAATCCTGCCCGATGGCTGAGCTCTGCCCTCCAAGGAGCCTCCAAGGTGCTCCTGGCGTGGTCCAGCCAGGCTTTGCAGCCACAGGTTTTCCAGTAGAGCCGGCTGCATCTCCCCCTCATCCCCTGCACCCACCAGGGACCAGCACCCCAAACTCCCCTACAGACCCCTCATCCAAAGTATTAAGCGACCACTTCATCTCCAGCCCCATGACACTAATCATAGAACCATAGAATGGTTTGGGTTGGGACCCCTCATCCAAAGCATTAAGCGACCTCTTCTTTTCCAGCCCCATGACACTAATCATCTTCAGCAGGGTGGAAACCCTTTGTGGTGGCTCTGCTCCTCCAGCGAGAGCCTGGGGAGACCCTCCACTCCCCACCAGCACTCTGGAAATATCGCTGTGGCCCCAAACTCTGCCACAGACAAGCCCCTCACCCCCATGTCCCTACGCAGCCCCTCCGTGGGGTCACTCACGTTTGACTCTCCCGCGGCGTCTAGTCCCCTTGGGCTCCTGCCATCGCACGGCGAGCTCCAGCCCCGAGCCCGCGCATTGCTCGGGAGGTTTATTATTAGAGATAGATTTGATTAATGCCTGGGCTCTGCGTTTCCTGGGGTTTCCCCTTATCCCTTCGATGCAAATCTGCCGCACGCACGGCGCCTTGCATTGGCTCGCTGGGCGTCCCTGGGCTCGGGGGACGGGGACGGAGGGAGGCACCCAGCGAGGAGGGGTGTCCTGGGACAGGCGGCCACGTTGCAGAGGGGCTTGCAGGGGTGGGGGGTCTGCAGCCCCTACCCTTGCATTGTCTGGCTGCAGGGGGGGGGGGTTTCTTCTGCAGAGAAGGATGTTTTGCTCGGGAAAGAGCTCTCCTGGGTCAGGAGAGCCGGTGGGAGACCCGGCGGGTTATTGCTTTCCCAGGATTTGCCGGGAAGGAGCAGCTGTGTCAGAGCAAGAGGCCATGCAGCCCCAGGGGATGCTGCAGGTGAAAAGAAAGAAGTACCCCTTGCCAGGGGTCTCTGTCACAGCCAGTATACCCCCATGGGTGACATCCCACTGATGCCACACAGCCTCTGGCCGGGACCGAGCATCTCTCTGTGCTCCTGACTTCCCTGCCCGCAGGATGCTCAGCTCACTCCACTGGCCTGTCTCCTGCTCATGGCATGTAAAGCATCTCCTGGGCCCTGATAAGATGCTTTAAACACCACTTTTCTCTAGTTCCTCGGAGGCAGGAGGGTTGCTGGAGGGCTACGCTGTGCTGTGCTGCCCTACTCGGGCAACGGAGGTCCCGCCTGGGCTCAGAGCCCGGCGCTGCCCTCGCTGCCAGCACTGGAGGTGCATGAAGCATTAATGACACTGCTCGGTTTTCACAGAGGGAAAGAGCTACCTCTGTGCTGCTGGCAGCCTCCAGGAGTACAGCTGTATATTTATTTTTAGATCTCACCTCACCCTGCAAGTGGAATGGGCTTGATCAGCGAACCCGAGACAGAGCAGCCAAAGGCAGCACCCCCGGGGCTGCCTCCAAGGTGGGGCTCTGACCCCACCATGGTGTTGGCACCATCTCCCCTTGCTCAGCCAGGGTAGGAGGGAACAGGCTCTGACCACCACCCTGGCTTCCCCGGTGCCTCCAACCAGCAATATACCCCACATAGATCTGGCCGGTGGCACGATGCTCCGTAGGGAATGTCTGGTGAAAGCAAAGTTGTACTGTCCAGTTACTGGTTTCCCCCTTATCCACTGGCAGGGCGGCCATTTCTGGAGGTTTCTCCCCCTATCCCATAGAGGTGCTGGGGATGGTTGTGCTGTGGCCATGACAGTGGCCATGACCTTGCCCCCTTGCGTGGCAGGACAGTGACTCAGCTCAGCCCGGTGGGACCTTTCTGCAGAAGCAGCTGAAGTGGGAAGGAAGAAGCAATACCTGTTACTTTCTATAAACATCAGCGGGGCAGCGTCAAGGTTTTTTCCATTCAGTTCAAAAACTCCTACTTTGTGCTTACCCTGGCAACCGAGAGAGACCAAAAGGCCACTTGCAGGGTGCACCACTCTGTGTCCATTGCAGGGACACCGGAGGCTGGACCCGCTCACAGGGAACAAAGCCCAAAGCAGAGAAACCCAGCACATCTGAGGCTGGATGTGGCCCATTGTGTCCCAGCCCCTGTGGGAGGGAGGGAACCAGCATCTGCACCACCCCATGGACCACAGGGCTTGGAGAGAAGGCTGGGAGGGGAGGACCACCATGGTCACAGGGACACTGCGGCAGCGATGCATGTTGTAGCTCTGATGTGCATCTGATGTAAGGGATGGGACCATCACAGGGCTTGAGTCTCCTGCCGGGAAGACCTGTGGAGGGTCCTGGGAGGGAGGGGGAAGGCAGAGGCATAGCCAAAAAAGATGGGTTGCGTGGTGCAAGGGTTTGGGGGAAAAATATGCCTTTGCACGTAGTTGCTGGCCACCCATGTGCAGGCTCGTCCCACTGGTGCTGCGCCCTGAGCAGATGTCAGAGCTAAAGCTGACGGGAAAGGAAATAGTGATTTTGGTGTTGTCTGTGCTGCGTGAGTGGGGCAGAGCGTGTCCCTGGAGCCACGGCCCCAGCCCTGCGCTCCGGCTCTCGGGGTTTTGCAGGGGAAACCTGCCTCTGTAAATAGCAGTGGGAGACTTGCAGTTTCCACCCTGGTGTGCCCTCAAGAGGGAAGTGAGAAGCACTTTGTCCCTCCTCGCTGAGCAGAGATCAGGCAATGAGAGTTTGGCTTTAAAATTCTCAGTGGGTGCTGTGACCGGAGGGAGCCCCATGTCCTCAGCCATGCGCCCCAACAGCCTGACCCTCTGTGCCCCAAGTGCTATCACCCCCTCCCTCAGCCTCCCAAGACCGTGTGTGGCTCTTAAGCACCTCCATACAGGCAGGGGCTGATGACCTGCCCTGCCTGGGGTTGTCCTTGTGCTCTGGGACACCAGCAGGGATCAGGCAGCAGCTGCCAGGACCTTCTTCTGGGTTAAACCCTTCCTTTGCTGTGTGCCACTGGTGGGAGAGCATTGATCAGCTGTTCCCCATGTGTCCCCCCAGTGTGGTACACCCTTCTGCATCCCCCAGCATCCCCTCTACATCCCCCTGCATCATTTTCCATCCTCCAGCATCCATCTGCGGGTGGCTCCAGAGATGCCACAGTCAATTTGGGGTAAGAGAACCCAATTTTGTCCCAATAATAAAATCTTTTTTCTCTTCTGGGCTCTTGCCCCAGTGGCATCGCTGCGAGGAGAGCTGCAGGTGACAGGCAGACAGGGTGGATAATGTTTGACTCTGAAAATGTTGGGGGGATGCCTCTCCTTCCCTCTGAGCAGCTTTGCTGGGATATTTTCCCCCCACCTCTCCTCAGCCCCTCTGCTCTTTGGAGTCCCCGTGCTCGGGCAGGGCTGGGCCACCTTGGCCAAGGCATTTGCTCGCACACGTGCTCCCTTTGGGACCCGAAACGAGGGGCCGCGGGGGTAGGAAGGAGAAGAGGAGTCATTTTGGGTCGAAACCGGCAACTGGGAGGCCAGGCTGAGAACAGATGTCTCTGAAGACTCATTTCTTTCACCCTAATTCCCTGTGGGCACGTGCACTTGAATGCATTGGGGTCAGGATGGGCACGTCCCCTGTGCTGTCCTCAGTGACCTGCCACCGCCACCGATTCCTCGTGGTGAAATGGCAGAGCTGCTCCGTGACCAAAACCACGAGGTTTTTGGTGCAAGCAGCCACCGTTCCCTGTTTTTTTGGTGCGGGCAGGTGCCTGGCCTGGTGCGTGGTGGCACATCAGTGAGTGGTGACACCCTGGGTGCAGAACCTGTGTCCACACACAGCTGAGGAGCCACGGCCACACCGTGACCATCCCGCTTGTGAAGAACCACCACGGGACGTTTGCGACCGTGGCTGGAGCATCCCTGCCTGCAACGCCGTAGCCCAGCCGAGGCAGCAAGGATGCTGCACCCCAGTTCATCCCCAGTCCCCCCCGACTCCTGCAGCCCGTGGGGGACCCATCCTGCACCAGGATGCTGAGTCCTCAGCCGTGCTCCCGGCTGTTTGGGTCTCTCCCCAGGAGATGGCACCCTTGGCCAGCCCAGCCTGCCTCCCTGCTGGGTGCCCTGGCTACCTTCACATCCTCCAGCTGGCCACACTGGCCCTGCCTTTGCCCAGCATGGTCATGGTCTCTGTGCCAGGGAGGATGCCCCACAGATTGGCTCTGTTTCCACCGGCCCCAAGGTGAAGTCTGTGCCAGGGAGGATGCTGCCCCACAGGTTGGCTCTGTTTCCACCGGCCCCAAGGTGAAGGTGGGGTTCAGGTGCCCCCCACGCTGCTCCGTTCCTCCCTTTCCCCCACTGTCCCGTCCTGCCACTGCCCCATGGGGCTGCAGTGGGGCATCACCCCAAGGATGCTCAGCACACACTGGTGCCTGGGCACTTTGGCAGCCCCCATGCAGTGGGGTCTGCCCCCTCGCAGTGGTTGTGCTGGGGGGCTGTGGGTGAACCCCGGGGCGAGACAGGCTCCAGGGTGTGCATCATGGGTGACGCTGCAAGACCAACCTTGCCAAAACCCAGTGCAGATGAGAAGAGGGAAGCATTACTGAAAACCAGGCTGTGTTCAGGGCCAGCTCCCCAAACCCAGTAGCCAACTGGAGAGGAAGGACAGCAGGACGGGGAAAGACCTGGCTTGGCTGAGGGTTGGCACAGAAACGAAGATAAAACCCTATAAATGCCTAACGAAGGGGCAGGGAAAGGAGGCTTCAGCGCCAGGGAAGCGTGCTGAGGTGTAAAGCGTGGGTGGCAGATAAGGAAAATGAGTCAAAGAGCAATCTTTGGCCAGAGGAGCTGATCGGATGACAGGGTGTTTTTAACTCCTCATATCCCACCTCCGACATCGCTGGATCTTCTCGCAACGAGAGGCGTTTCTGGCCGGACCCCGGCGGGAAGGGGCTCGCAGGCTGCCGAGGAGCTCTGCTGTTAATTTTTAACACTAAAAACCCTGGGGAAATTCCAGAGGGCTGGAGGGCGGCCAGTGGGAGTCTAATATTTAAAAGGGATAAAAGGGCTGACCCTGGGAATTACAGACCAGGTAGACGGATCGCAGTGCCTGGGCAAATTATGGGCTGGGTAATTGGGGATACTGTCAGCCAAAAATTAGAAGCTAAAAATATAATTAAGGTCGTTAGCTTGGTTTCATGGATGGCAGCTCCTGTCAAGTGAGTCGGCTTTGGTTTTTGGCATGACTCTGGGCTGGCTGATAAAGCTAATTGTGCTGCTGCATTATAATGGGTTTCTCCAAAGTATTTAATTTACGGCCATGTGACATTTTCGTTTGTAAAACTTGCATTATATGGAGTCAGCAGAGCAGACATCCGACGGCTGTGGCTGGCAACTCAGGGGGAGGTGGCCAAGGGGGCTAGTGATGGAGGAAGCTGGATGGGACATTACTTGTAGCAGGGATGCTGGGGCTGGCGGTGAGAGGGAGCAGCCGGTCCCCTCGCAGGAGGATCCGCTCTGCCCGGCTGAACAGGCAAAGCCCAGCCAAAAGATTAGGGGAGGGGGGCACGTGTGGGAACAAAAGAGCTGGATTTTTCCCTGCTAAAGCCCGGCGAGGTCCAATGGCAGGAAGCAGCCATGGAACCCCGTCACCGATAACCCGACCGGGAGTGTAATTAACCATTGGCCCAATTTTAGGAGAAGGGTATGAACTCACAGGCGTTTGGCGTCTCTGGACAAGAGGAAATCTCTGCTCGGTGGGACGTGATTTAATGTGGCTTCTGGGACAAGCTCAGGCCTCTCTGTGTGTGTGAGTATCCAGCAAAGGAAAAGGCTGCGCTGGACCAACCCCATGGTCTTGTCCAGCCCCATGGGAGCTGCATCCTCCTCTCTGGGCTGCAGTTGAGCGCTGTGGATTTTCCCCAGTGGATAATTTTGTGTCCTTCTATTTTTCCCAATGGGAAAATTGGGCACAGGTCGGGCAGGGCACAGAGACAGTAACTGGGTCAGCCTGGGGAGCTTCACTTCCATCCATGAGGGGTGTTTTTCACCCCCATACAGATTTCTAACCTGTGGGATTCATCCCCATTAGATACAAGGTCGCTTGAGGGGCATCCAAGCCTCCCCTGGCCAGTGGCTCCCCTGCCAGATATTCCCCAGGCAGGGCAGGGCAAGGGGGGCTCTGGACCCCCCCACACCTGGCCGGGCTGTCTCTAGGGGTTGCATCCAGCCCCTCATGGCGTGGACTTCACCTGGTGCAGGGCAGGAGGAGGGGAATCCTCGCAGGCGCTGCTGGGTCCCAGCCTGGATCCAGTGGGGATCCCAGGGCCTGCTGGCTTTAAACCTTGAATCCTGCCCTCTCCCCTGGGCATCCATCCGTCTGGCTCCACCGTAATGATGGTGAGGCGGTGGCGCAGAGAGATTAAATGACTTGCCCAAGGTCCTGCAGGGAGTGATGGCCACCCAGGAGGAGCACCCGGCCATCCTGCTCCTGCCCCAGTGACACCCGGCCCTGCAGGAAAAGGTGCTGCGTCACATCTTCACCTGAAAAATGATGCACAGGCCACACACCCCACATCCCAGTGACATCCTCAGGAAGGGAGGAGATGGATGGTCCTGGTGGGACCTCCACCCCACAGTGGGGAGCGGGTGCTGCTGTCCTCTCGCCGGTGGGGTTTGGTGCCACCAAACCCTTTCCTGGAGCAGGAGGGTTTCGCCGATGCCCATCCCAGGACGGTGTGACTAACACCTTCTGGTTTGCAGCTTGTTTACCTGGTGCTGGGGCTTCGGTGTGGATCGCTGACTCACTGCAGCGCCTTCCCCCCCCTTTCCCCCCCGCCACCGCAGCTCCCTGACGAATACTTTCCATTTTCCCATTACTTTAATTGCCCTTGTTTGAGAAAACTGCTCCAGACTGGCTCTGGGCTGAGGAGACCTGTTACACATGGCTGCCCCAACCGGGTATCCCCATGGTGAGGGTGATGGGGGGACGGTGGGGTGGGCACCCGTGGGGGACCTCGGTGCCATGGTTGTGCCGGGGCCTGGGGTGTGGGGAGGGTCATTGTCGGGGAGTTTTCGGCAGCGGTGGCACACGTCGAACGTGGCACACGGGCGGCCGGCGGCGCACGGACGCTGGCTCCGGCGGGGCTGAATGCAGCTCGACAGGTTTGCGGAGAGGCCCGTCCCGTTCAGCTGGATTTTTGGAGAGGCTGGAGCCAGCACCGGCACCAGCCGCTTCCCGCGAGGCGCTGCCGGCTCCGGTGGGGCTGTGCGTGGTGCCGGGTCGTGGCCCCCCCAGCCACGCTGTGGCTCGGCCATGTCAGCCCATAGCACGGGAGATGCCATCCCTGGCCCTCACCATGCTCTGTGCCCCCGGCTTTTTTGGGGGTGGACAGTGCCCCATGGTGCTGGGGAAGGGCAGACCCTTCACTTCTGGAGGGTGCCCTCAGCCTGAGGGTCCCTGCTTCATCTCTTTGCGTATCAATACGAGGGGACACACTCTGGTCACCCCTGTCCCCATGTCCCCCTGCTCCCCACTCAAATCCCTTGGGAGACGAGCACAGGAGCACAGGAGGATGCTGCGTGCAGGGGACCTCGTGTTGGCCACATGTTGTGCCTCTGCCAGCCCACGGGGGCCACCAAGTAGGTGGCAAAGGTCCAGGGACCATGGGGGACAGCAGGTAGAGGTGCCTGAGGAGCTGCAGAGGAGATCTTTGATGGAAAAAATAAAATTCTGGGCATCTCTGGGACCTGTGGTATGCAGGGCACGGCAGGTCCTCAGCAAGGGATGTGGTAGGGAATAATCCAACCAGATTGGGGATGGAGGAAGGGAGGAAAAGGGGATCAGGGCAAGAGAAGACCTCATCAGGAAAATCATCCACCCTTCTCTGAATAGCCGGAGTTCAGCAGTCACGTGTCAGGTGAACCCTGGACCCACGGCGAGGGCATCAGGGTCTGTAAATCCCAGAGGGAAAAATCCTCCCTCCCCAGGGAAGGGCCGTGCTGCTTTTACAACATTAGGGTCAAGGGAAAGGTGAGAAAATCCACCCAAACTAGTGACGGGGATAGCGGGGTGGGGAAATGGTGGCCACCCTTCAGCCTGTGTGTCCCTCCCGGGAGCATCATGTGGGCTGCCCAGGCAGCCAGTGCAGGGTCAGGCGAGGGTGCAGTCCCCTTTTTTAATTTTATCTCTTTTATTTATTGGGTTTTTAGTTGCTGTGGCACCGGTGTGGGAGCAGGGTCGCCCCACAGCTCCACTGTCCCATCCCAATCCGTGGCACGCCGGCACAGTGTGTGCTCCGAGCGGCGATGGCAGGAGGGAGAGAGAGATGATTAAAGCAGCCTTTGATGAAGGGAAAAAAAAATATTAATAAACAAGCAGGCAATTGTACTGGTCTTTATTTACTCCAGGATGACAGCACGGAGCCAGCGTGGCGAGGCCGCCGAGGCCGGGCCCCACATCAAACGATGGGGCAGCGCCGGGTGCGAGGGGACCGCGTCGCCGCCTCTTCTCCGACGGGTTTTTCCTGGTCCCCAACAAACCCGGGAAGGTCGGCGTGGCTGTTCCCTAATAGCAGGGCCCCATCCCACGCTAGCGGGGGATACTGGGGTGAGTGGGACACACTGGCGTCCCAACCTGGTGGGACGTGCGTTTTGGAGGTGACAATGGGCACACTCCTGCCGTCACCACGCTGCGGGGCTGGTGTTGTCACCTCTCTCCAGCCCTGGTGATGCTCCGCTGAGGTCCCTGCTCTGGCTCTTCCCTGGGCAGAATTCGGGATGGGAGAGTAAAACCAGAGCCAGTGTGTGCCCGCGGGTGGGTCCCTTGGTCACCCCCAGGGATGGAGGCGGGAGGCCAAATCCGCACCCTCGCTCCAGGTCCTTATCGCCCGGTCGGGTGTATTTACCGGCCGGTGCTGCCGGTTTCCACCGGATAAAAATGCACTGGACAAACAGAGGAGTTCCCTGCCGGCCCCGGGGCGGTGGCACCCCCGTCCCCTGCCTTGTCCCACTGGGTCCCCAGCACCACAAGTTGCACGGCTGCAGGAGGGGCATGATTTTAAGGGTTTTGATGGGTCTTTTTGGTCTGATCAATGCTTATAAATACTTAAAGGGTGGGTGTCAGGATGATGGGGCTGGTCTTTTTTCAGTGGTGCCCAGGGATGGGACAAGAGGAAATGGGCACAAACTTGAATATAAGAAGTTCCACCTAAACATGAGGAGGAACTTCTTCGCTTTGAGGGTGGCAGAGCCCTGGAAGAGGCTGCCCAGGGAGGTGGTGGAGTCTCCTTCTCTGGAGACATTCAAACCCCGCCTGGATGTGTTCCTGTGGAGCCTTCTCTGGGTGGACCTGCTCTGGCAGGGGGTTGGAATAGATGATCTCCAGAGGTCCCTTCCAACCCCATGTGATTCTATGTTTTTCCCACACCCCCATCCCTGCCAAATTTGGGTGTCCAAACAGGTGATGAACCCCATCCCACGTGCCCACCTGAAACAGGGTCAGGGCTGTGCTCGAGGTCAGGGTTAATGGGGTCAGTGTCACCCTCAGGGCCGTGTCACCATGGCACCCTCCGAGATCCCCCCTGGGGGGGGGAGACCTGCACCCTGGGGCACCCCTCTGCCGGGGGAAGGCTGTGGGGGTGCAAACCCCACACCTTACACCCTGTGCCCACCCCGCTGGGTGGCCAGGAGAGACCTGGGCTGTGCACGGGGCTGTATGGTGGGGGGGTCACTGTGCTATATGGGGGG
>NW_015090794.1:806289-807958 GCF_001431845.1 Calidris pugnax
CCCGGAGGCCCCGCCCCCATGCCCGCCCCCAAGCCTACCGCCCCGGGGTGTCTGCTGGCCCCCTGGGTAGCCCGGGGTCCCGTGGGTGACTGGTGACCCATGGGTAGCTCGGGATCCACTGGGTAGCTTAGGGTCCCAGGAGTAACTCCATGGATAGCCTAGGACCCTATGGATAGTGTAGGGTCCCATGCATGTCCCTAGGGTCCCACAGATAGCAGAAGGTCCCATGGGTGCCTGCTGGCCCCATGGTTAGCACAGGTTTCCAGGGAATCTCCAGGGGTCCCGTGGGGTGCCTGCTGGTCACATAGATGTTGTAGGGCCCTGTGGGTGCTTGCTGCTCCCATGGGTAGTGTGGGCTGTCACAGGTGCTGTGGGGTCCCAAAGGGTGCCTGCTGACCCCACAGGGGTCCCAGGTATTCATGAAACCCATGGGGTGTTTAGGAGCCCTGTGGATGCTCCTTAGTCCTGTAGGGTGTCCAGGGGTCCCATAGAGTGCCTGCTGACCCCATGGGTAGCACAGGGACCTACTGGAATTCATGAATCCCATGGGCTGTTTAGAAGCCCTGTAGGTGCTCTCTGGTCCTTTAAGGTGTTGGAAGAGTCCTGTGAGGTGCCTGCTGACCCCATGGGTGGTGTGGACTCCATGGGGTGCCTGCTGACCCCATGGGTGGTGTGGACTCCATGGGGTGCCTGCTGACCCCATGGGTAGCACAGGAACCCACAGCTATCCATGAGTCCCATGGGGGGTTCAGGAGCCCCATGAGTGCTCTCTGGTCCTGTAGGGTGTCCAGGGGTCCCATGGAGTGCCTGCTGACCCATGGGTGGTGTGGGGTGCCATGGAGTGTCTGCTGACCCCATGGATAGCATGGGAACCCTCAACTATCCGTGAATCCCATGGGGGGTTCAGGAGCCCCATGGGTGCTCTCTGGTCCCGTAGGGTGTCCAGGGGTCCCATGGGGTGCCTGCTGACCCCATGAGTAGCACGGGAACCCACAGCTATCCATGAATCGCGTGGGTGGTTAGGAGCCCTGTGGGTGCCCTCTGGTCCTGTAGGGTGTCCAGGGGTCCCATGGGGTGCTTGCTGACCCCATGGATATCCAGCTGTCCCACGGGGCACCCAGCATCCCCACGGGTGCCCATTTGTCCCTTAGGCCATGACCTCCTCCCCTGGGGCCTCACCCCTCTCCTGAGGCCGTGTGGGGACCAGCACCCGCCCTGAGGGTGATCTCGGCCCCTCTTGGGGTGCGTGGCAGCAGGTGGGGGGGTGTTCTGTGGGTTCCATTGGAAGATCCCGAAAATCCTGGGGGAAAAACTCAGATGTAAACAGAATGTCCCCTCCTGGAGGTGCTGGACATGTCCCCCTCCACTTCCCTAGCCCCCCACTTTCTTGGGGGGACGGAAAGGCCACCGCTGCCCCTTCCCGCTGAGGGCCTGGGTTGGGGGGCTGCCAGGGCTGGGCCTTCTTCCTCTTCCTCCCAGACCTGAGGCAGGCCTGGAGGCCCGTGCACCCAAGGCGGGGGAGTGTGTGGGGGGCGTTTGGGGTGTCGGGGTATGGGGAACAGGGCCGCCCTCCCTCCTCCCACACCTTTCTGGGCCAGGGCTGACATCCCCGCTCCCGATCCTATTATGGCAATGAGATCAGACATATTGCTGTGCTCGCTTGGGGAGG
>NW_015090794.1:807968-810299 GCF_001431845.1 Calidris pugnax
AAAAATGCCGTGGTGTGTGCGGGAAGGGGCGGGCGGCGGGGAGCGTCGCGGCCGTGCCCAGACAAAGGAGCCGTCCCGGAGGGGGCTCGGGAAGAGCCCCCCACTCCCGGCCGGCCCCTTCCCGCTGCCCTGCCTGAGGTTTCGCCATCTTCTGGGTGCAAGGCTCTTTTAATTTTACTGGGGGGGTGGGTCAAAGCATTGCACGCTGACCCCCATAGTGCCTGCCAGTCCCGCTGCAGGGGGCCTGCCGCCTTCCCCAGGGACCCAGGGCCGTGTTTTGGGCAGCCCCTCGTTTGCTTTGTTCCTTTTGGGGTGACGGGTGGCCTTTGGGGGGGCTGCCACTGCGGGCGGCTGCTGTGGGGACAGATCCAGGCCCTTGGGGGAGGGGGGGGGCTCCGCTTGGGAAAAACGGCGCGATCCTGCTCGGCTTCTCCCGTTGCAGCCGGGGTGAAGTAATCCCGCTTCCCAGATAAGATGGTGGCTCTGGGAGCGTGTGATGCACGCACGCACCCTCCCGCCCCGCCGAGGAGCCCCGCTTCCCCCCACCCTCCCTGCCTCCCCTCCGAATTCATCCCCCTTGGAGGAGGAGGAGGAGAAGGCTCTTTGCCGTGGCAAGGAGCCTGGCTGGATGTGGGGGTGTGCTCCTCCAAAGCACACCCAGGAATAACGGTTCATTATTTAACAGCTCTGAATTTTTTTTTGCCTTTTAAACTTTATTTTTTAATTTTTTTTATTTTTTTTTTAAGCTTGGTTTAGGGAGGGGGGGATCCCGGACTGTGGTGTGGGGTCTCTGTCCTCAGTGTGTCCCGCTCGCCCCATGGACAGGGACCGTGTTGCTGATTACCTAGAGTCAGGCTAGAGGAGTCCTTTTGAGTCATCTGACCTTTTCTACTTGGCTTGCAGGAAAGGTGAAGGTACTTCACACTTACGCACTCGTGTCTTTTTTGGATTTTTATTATATAAAAATACCTGTGTGGGTGTTAGGAGCTGCCCCCCCAGCTTCCCGGGGTGCTCCGGGGCACTGGAACCGCTCGGGGCAGAGACCGGGGTGCGTTTGCAAAGCGTCACAAATATTTATCGGTCGTAGTGGATCCCTGTTGTACACGGGAAATGAATTAGGAACAGGGCTGGGAAGGGGGGGGGAAAACCAGCCCCAAACATCAGGATTAATGAGCTGGAGCTCTCTAATAATAATCAGACTTAGCGCTTCCAACTTCAAAGGGCTGCGCGGACGCTAAGTCCCTAATCCCGGGAGCGCTGCGTTCACGAGTTGTTTTTGTGCGTGGCTGTGCTGCCGGCCGGGGGTCGGTGTGACTTGGGGTGGCTACATGTGGCCCCACCACCCCTTGGAGAGCCTTGGCCATCCCCCTCGGGGCTGCAGGCAGGGGGTGACGTGCCCTTGACCCCCCCCAAACTGCATTTGACCTTCTTTGGTGCCTGTATGGAATGGGAAAAACTGGGTCACTCGCCACATCTGCTCCTCCCCCTTGGGAAAATCTGTTGCTGGGGGTCTGTCCCGATGGCCCCAAGCCCTGGCATGGGCACTCGGAGCCCTGTGATCCTGTCTGGTGGCAGGATCAGGCCTGTGGTCCCTGGCAGACACGGGGGTGTTGATGGCTCTGTCCTGTCTGTTCCACCCACCCATTGCCAGCTGCCCTGGCACTGCCCCTTTCCCGGCAAGGGAGACATTCCCTTTTCCGTGGGAATTCCCTCTTTCCTGGCAAGACGTGCCCGCACTGGCACCGCATGGTCCCCTTGCACCTCCTGCATACCTCGCGTGGAGGTCGGTCAGCTCCCCAGAGCCTGCCCCAGGTGGATGGTTCCTGGAGACCCTCTTCCATCTCCAGGACAAAGCCGGCCTGGCCAGCAGGAGGAAGCCACCCAGGGCTCTGCAGGGCCATGGGGGTGTCCCTATGGGGTCCCTGCTCTCTACACCAGCTGGCCTGGACCGAGCCATGCCTGTGCCTCATGCCTTTGGTTTGTAGGGAAGATGAAGCTCCCACGACAGGAACAGGCTGGGAATTAACCTCAAAATCATGCTTGGCCTGAATTGGAAGAAGGGCAGAGCGTAAAGCAGTTGCTTTTAATTTTCTCCATGCGTGTGCTCTCTCGGGGCATGGGGACTGGCACAGATAGAGGAATTTGAGGACGTCTTTCCAGCTACCAGTGTCTTTCTTTTTTCTTTTTTTTTCTTTTTTTTTTTTCTTTTGGGGACTGTGGCATGAATGCCCAGAGGACCACCCAGTTAGAAAATGGAGCTTACAAACTTTTTCCCACTGCCTCCTCCCGCCCCGGCCCGTGACACCACTGCCCAGTGATGGGGGGGGGGGG
>NW_015090794.1:810391-828036 GCF_001431845.1 Calidris pugnax
GGGGGGGGGGGGTTGGTGGTTATTTCCATCTCTCCTCCTTTGGACATTATCACTTTCCTACTGTTCTGGACGCTGAACAGCCGGCCGCCAGCAGCCCCGGGGCCAGAGAGTGTCAGCGTTGGGTCACAGGCTTGGCTTTGCTCAGGGGCTTTGCTTGGATGGGGCTGTGATGCCCTGGGATGGGGTCTTGTCCTGGCTTTGTGCGTTGTCCGATGGGTGGCAGGGTGAGGGATCATGTCCCAGCCACACTTTCGCCTCCATCCCTTGCTCCTCGGGGAAGGAAAAGCCCCCCTTTTCCTGGAAAGCAACCCCTGCGCTTGCCTCCCCTGTTCCCGGCTGCTTGTATCATGCTGCAAAAATCTGCCTAATTATTAGGACTGAACAGGGGGAGATTCTCTGCAAATGTCAAACCCGCCTCCATCAGCGGCTGCAGCAGGCAGGGACCTTGGGGGGCATGGCCAGAGGGGCTGGGACGGGCAGGGTCACGGTGCCTAAATCCCACCCTCGGAGAGTGATGTGAGGGCAGTGGGTGCTCAGGAGAAATGTGAGGTTGGGTGCCAGGGTCGGCTTTGGGTGCACTTGACCCTCTGCAGGGCGCAGGGAGATGGTGGTGCCTTTAGGTGCTGGAGAGCCCTCTCCTTTGCACACTTACTTCGCTTATTTGCTGATGGGTTTGGTGTTTTTTTTTTTTTTTGCATGGCGCCGCACCTTATCTACTCTGGCACCCGAGGAAGTGATAAATCCCCTCTCCACCACTCTGAAGAGATGTTGTGGCTTCTCCCCGGCGCTGAGGAAGCCCCGATGTGGGAGGTAGTTAGATACGCCTGCTCGCTGTGGGGCAGGCCGGGCTTTGGGGCTGCTCGAGGAGGGGGAGCAGGGATTGCAGAGCCCATTCCATCCCACTTCCATTTCTCTGCTGCTTGACAAATTGCCCGTGCAAACTGCAGCTGGCCTCGTCCAGCCCTTGCTCCGAGTGCCCCGAGCAGCTGATGGACCCAAGCACAGCCCTGGGGCCAGGGCCAGGGTGTTTGCAGGGCTGTTTGCACGGAGGGTGAATTCAGCCTTTCCCCTTCCTGTTCCTCCGGTCGGTCGGTCATTCCCGCTGCCCACGCAACAAACTGCCCGGGCAGCTCCTTTCTTTGAGGTTTGCCAGTGGCTGGGTCAGGACTGCTGGTTTGCCGGGAGGGCTGTGCTGTGCCCGGTGCCCGCCGGCCGCCCCCACGGCGGCGGTGCCTCATGTTCCTCACACCCCAGGTCCGGTCTGTCCGGTCTGGTTTGGCCTCTTCCTGCAGGGTGAGATGTGTTGGTGGTGAGCACCTGGCCCAGGTGATTTGCAGCTTCAGCAGCAGCTGGTTCATGCCCACAAATGGGGTTTTGCAGGAGGGTGGGACGTGGATGGAGGGGAGGATGTCCCCATGCATCCAGGGCTGTCCCCAGGGGCTGCCCAGGTCTTGGGCTGGAGGAAGCTGAGCTTGGACCAAACCCGGGGGCAGTGAGTCTGGATGTAGAGCTGGGGTTTGGCCCTGCTCTACTGCCCATTGCCAAGTGACATACAGCAGAGAGGAAATACTGTAGGGGCAGGGAAGCTGAGATGTCAGTGGCTTAACCACCAAGGCTGGGCTATATCCCTGGCCATCCTGATTGCCACTGGAGCCTGGGTTTGCAGATCCTCCCCACCCTCTGGGGTCCTGGGTGTGAGGCCATCCGTGTGGCATCCCGCTGGGAGCGTGCAAAATGCAAAGCCATGTCGGTCTCTTGGTTCCTAGAAGCCCTGCTGTGGGCAGGAAAGCCTACTTTGGGTATCACATCCCATTCCTGCCCCAAATACTATGTCACCTTCCCCATTCCTGCCAGGTGACGGCTGTTCCGACTCACCCATCAGCAATGTTCTCTCAGGCTCCAAGGTGTACAAAACCGAGAGCAGAGCGGGGCTGAAACCGCCCAGATTTCCTCTTTTGAGGTTGCAACTACAGAGTTTGTGGTGATTTTTTTTTTTTTTTCCCCTTGAGCTGTGCCAGAAACTGGTCCCTCCCTCCAGGGAGCCCTGAGGGAGTTGGTACACAGGGGATGGTGACCTTGCCTTCTCTGCTCTGGGACCGTGGTCTCCTGTGGGTCCAGTGGAGAGCTGCAATGCTGTTACTGAGCACCCAGAGATGTGAGCAGGGAGCAGCAGGGGCTGCTTCCAGAGAGGCCCCTTTGGTGAATAATGGGACTAAACTCATAAAGGTGGTGGGATGGAAGTTACTGTGGGAGTTACCCACAGCCTGGGTCAGGCTGGGGCTGTTGTGTTCGTGCAGGGCTGCTGGAACCCCCTGCAAGCTTCCCCCATGCACAGTGTGTTCAGTGTGGGAGGCAGAGGCTAAAGCTCTGCTGCCACAGTCCATTTTTCCTTTTTTCCCCCCCTTCCCGCTCAGTTGCCAAGCCTGAACAAAACAAGCCCTGCCTCCACCCGAGACAGGCTGATGACGTCTGCCGGCAGCCTAAACAGATTATCCCTCCCGCCACGCGCTGGGAGCCAGGAGTCTCTCCCGGCGATGGATTCGGACTTCCCTCGGAGCATGTTGGGATGGGTGGGGATGGGTTGTGGGATCATCTCCAGCCTTCCTGGGTGTCCCAGCGCCCCGGTGGGGGTGTGGGTGCTCTGCCACAAGGTTGAGTCTGGACCCTGAGAGGAGATGTGGATGTCAGCGAAGCTCTCCTGTTCCACCGTGAGCAGTGAGCTCCTGTGGGGAACCACATGGCCGGCACGGTGCTGCCGAGCAGCCTGCTTGGCTGGTTTGCATGGGGAGGGGAAGAAGTGAAGGTACCACCAACAAACACTGGAGGCGTGAAAGCCTGTCCAACAGGCACCCTGGTTGGTGTCACAGCCCACTTCCAGCCCTGTGACCTGGTGCTCTGTGGGCTGTTGGGCTCCTGTGATCTGTCCTCTGGAAGCAGGTCACTGTCCCGTCTCTGCCCTGCAGCCCTGGGGATGTGGAAGGGTTCCTGGATCACCCTGTGCTTTGGGAAGGGCTGTGTGCCTCTGCACATCCTTCGAGCCCAGTCTCCTGGCTGCTGGGAATCACCTTCCCAGTGCTGGTGGAGCTGCTTGGGATGGGGTGGTTTGTCCGTGCCTGGGCAGCATCAGTGCAGCAGCTTGACAGCTTCGTGTAAACCAAGCTGGGGCCACTTCCTTTTCCGCTTCCTCCCACCCGCCGTGCTGCCAGCGCCGGCCCTGGGCTGGAGGCAAGTGTCCTCCTCCTTGATGCATCACAGGGCTACGGGCCAAGGGGAGGGATGCGGTGACCAGGGCAGTGGCCCGAGAGGCAGGTGAGGGGCTGTGGAGCACCCCAACAGCATAGCTCTGGTGGTGGGCCCTAAAGCTAAGCAGGGTCGGGTGAGATCAGAGGCGGGATGGGATACCTGGGCGTTCCCAGAGGTGCGACAGGAAGTGGAACGGTGACGTTTCATCCTGAGTCAGCCTCCACCGGTCCCATGGGATGGGACTGGGCATTGTGGGGGTCCAACCCGGCCTCACCCCACACGTGGTGGTGCCCCCCGGAAGGTACCCTGGCTATATCACTTCCTTGGGGCAGCGAGGTGCCTGCAGATCTCTCCTGGAGCAGCTCGGCAGCAGCTTCGGCACCTCCCCACCGAGGTCGTGGTGGGTGGTTGGCTTCGTCACCGCGAGCCGTGCCGGAGGAACCGGCTCTCCTCTTCCTGCCTGCCCTGGGAGCGCTCCTCACCCCACCCCAGACGTGGATACACCGCGTTGCCGGCAACTGCCCTCCGCTCTGCTCTCCATGTCGTTTTGCGGCTCGCCCTTCGGCCAGGTATCATCTGGATAAAAGCAAAGCCACCCAGCGCCCGAGCATCCCGTGTGGCTGCTGCTTGCGGGGAAAACCTCCCAGAGCTGCCCTTGGGACATCGCCGGAGCCTGCGGGAGGCAGAGGGGGCTCTGCGTGGTCAAAGGCATCCTGGGAACCCCCAGGGTTTCTCTAACCTTAGCGTGAGGTTGAACAGATCTGCTTGAACAGGGGGAGTTTGTGCTCTGAGCTCCTGCTCGGTGCTGGGTGTTGTGTTTTCCTCCCCTTGCTGAGCTCTCCGGAGGAAGCTGAGCTGGTGCCAAGCGACGTGTGGCTCCAGCTCCATCCCGGTGCGGTAACGCTTCCCTGGGACCTGCCTCCCACGGCAGCATCGAGCGGGTTTATTTTAAACCTGGCTTCAGCAGAGCCATTCCCATGCAGGTGTGACGGGTTTATTTCAGACACTTTGTGCGCCAATTCACATCCCTTTTATTTAGGCTTGTACCTCTCTGGGCATTTGCTTGGTTTTAGCTGCAGCTTGTTTTGGTTTGGCTTTAAAAAGCGCTGCTGAGCGTTCATCTGCTGGCGGGTGGAAGCGGGCTGCCCACGCCGGCTGGCTCTAACTCATACCTTTCAGCTATTTTGGTTTCAATATCTGAAATTGGATGCTTCTGCCCAAGTAAGTATAGCCCACTGGTGCTTTTTTTTTTTTTATGATGCCAGTAAAGAAACGACGGTGCTCTGTGTTAAGGGCATGTATTTCAGGTGCTCGGTGCTTTATATACAGTTGGTTGAACCAAAATTGGAGAGGCTGAGGGCAAAATAATGTTTGCTGAGGGGTGTGAGCCAGGCTGAGGTAGGGCAGGGCTTGATGCCTGAAACACTGGGTCAGGGCTGCTCGCTGCTGACCCTGGTGATGGTGTCCCCTGTTGGGGTTTCAAGGTCACTTCATCCCTGCTGTGACACCTGGACTTGCCCGCTGCTGATGTAGCTGGGGGCTCTGTGGGGCTGGATGCTGCTGGGGTGATGGGGGTGACATGGGATGGTCCCGCCGAGGGGGCTACAGTGCTGTGGCTTGTGTTGGGGAAGGGATTCTGCTCATGGGGCTTCGCTGGGTTGGACGTTTGGCCTTGCCCAGGGGCTGTGGTGGGGCATGGAGGGGAATGGAGGGGGGCTGAGCCCCACAAGTGGCTTGGCTGCCCATGGAATCACCGCTCCGCTGATGGCTCCTTATGGTGGTGTCAAGCGTTGGGGATGCCACGTCCTGCCTCTACTGTCATACTCTTCGTTCCTGGGTGATGAAGGCCAGTCACAGTGTCTTCTCAAGCACTGGAGCCGGTTGCTCAGAGTACACTGCGAGTGCCTCTCGTTGGGGACCCCCCCTTCCCTGCCACAGTGACCCATTGAAGGCACTCCCCGGGTCACCTTTAATTAGTTGATCAGTTATTTGCGATTCTGCTTTTAAAACGAAAGAGAAATCTGGGACAGGCCACTGTGAGTGGCCCTGCCCAGGGTGGCCCATGGCCACATTCCGGGTGCGATGGGACCCCCCACCTTGGCTCCAAAGTCCTCTTCTCCCCCCTGGCGTGGGCACGGGTGCATCATGGGTGCCTCTCGGGTGGGGGCGCGGGGCGGGCTGCGGCGGGGCGCGCCGGGGGGGAGTGGCGGAGCCCGGCTCACCCCGTGGCGTGGGCGGCACGGAGCCGGGCGCAGAGCGGGTGCCGCCACGGCTGTGGTGGTGGTGTGTTCGGTGAGGGTTGGGGGGGCAGCATGGGGGCCACGGGTGAGCAGGGTGCCAGCACCCAGGTGAGTTAGGGGGCAAGGTGGGGAGCGAGGGGGCTCAACCCAGGGAGGGCTGGGGGCTGCAGAGCTGGTGGGGTGCCCATCTGTGCCAGTAAGGACCCCCCCACTCCCAGTGTGGGGGTGGCTGGTGGTGGGAACAGGTTGGGGTGCAGGGGTGCCCTGGGCCCCTGGGAGAACATTAAGCAGCTCCCCAAAATTGGGTTCCACTCCCAGTACTCCCATTTTCATTGTTTTTAATCCCTTTTAAAGAGAGGGGGAAGGAAGGAAGGAAGGTCTTCTCAAATCATGTTTTCCCAGCTGCTGGGAGAGCAACACCTAGGGCTGATATGTCACGTTGTAGGGGGGGGATAAGATATTTTGTTATTTCTTTCCACTTTATAAACAGTAAAAGGGCTCCTCCGGCTTGTTTCCAGTTTGCTTACTCAGTGCTTCATGCATTTGACAGTTTTTGGTGAATAGGCAGTTTCTTCTATTGTTTGCAGGGATTTTTCCAGAGGGGAAACTTTTTTTTTTTAACATTACAAAACCACAGAAACTGGCAGGAGGAATCCAGGGGAGGTACCGAATTGGAAACAGTTTTAAGCTTTAAGGAAAGAAAAGAAAAAAAAGAAGAGGAGGAAAGCAACGAGATTAACCAAGTAATTTCTAGAGGAGCTGGGAATGTCTGTCCTTGTTGCTGTGTGGCCGGGCTGGGGTTGGGTGTGCACGGATGTTTCATGGTGGAAAGCAGCGTCCCTGGACTCGGGGCCTCCTGAAGCTGGATCTGCCTGGGGTTTCCTCCCTCTTGGCCCATCCCGATACCTCCACGGAGCCGCCTCGCTGGTGTGGCAATGCCTCCCCACTCTTGCACCAGGATTTGGCCCCAGCCCTTGCCAGGAATGGGGTTGGCTAATAGTTTGCAGCTTGATAGGCAGCAGGAGTGGCACCCGTGGGATTTTGCGGGGGAGGACATGCCCGGTGCCCATCCCCATCCCACCGCTCGCCGTGATTTGGGGTCTGTTTCCCACCGGCCACTTCTGCGCCCAAACCACCGATGGAAAGAGCCTGGATGTTTTTTGGGTTTTTTATTATTATTATTTTTTCCGCCCAAACCACCGATGGAAAGAGCCTAGATGTTTTTGGGGTTTTTTATTATTATTTTTTTTTTTTCCACTGATAAACGGCAGTGCTGTAAGGCATTTCTTTCCGGGTATTCTTTCCCTTTCTCTTCCCAACCGGCTGAATGAGCTGTTTTCCCCCAGCCTGGCTCTGACCTTCCTGCGAGCTCGGCCGCGGCGGAGCGGGGAGGCAGGGGCCAGCCCTGCGGGGAAACGGGTGCTGGATGTGCACGGCACGGGAAGCGGCTGCGAGCTGGAGACCTGCCAGCGCCGGGTAGTTTTTCCTCTCTTAATTAACGAAAGGAAAACATCGAGCTCTCCTTTTGGAGTATGTTTGTGCTTTGGAGTAGAGGCACGCTGCCGATGGCCGGGGGAAGAGCTGTCGGGGAGGAGGACGGGCTCTGCAGCTTGGCTGTACCCAGGAGGTTGGTGCTCTGGGCAGGATGCCAGGCAGAAGCAGCTGAGTTAGGTGTTTGTGGCTGGGGTTTTGCCTCCTCCCAAGCCCTCATCTCAGTCCTGTTTGCACAGAGTGTATGTAACACCACAGGTTGTCATTGAGCACAGTGTTCTCCGCAATGGTGGGGCTGGTGCAGTTTCCCGTGGTCCCCAACCATTCATCCCCCGCGGTGCTGGTCCATGGTGGGGCAGTTTCCTCTCTGCCTGATGTGTTTCTCTGCTGTTTCTTTGCAGGCCAAACCCATTTATGGTGGCTGGCTGCTGCTGGCCCCAGAAGGAACGGACTTTGACAACCCTGTCCATCGCTCCCGGGTAAGGAAAGCTGAGACGCCCTCTCCCTGTGCTGTTCGTGGGGGTGGCAGGAGGAGAAGCAAGGGCCTGTCCCTGCCCTTGGGGGTGGCTGTGGCCTCAAGAGTACTGCATGCACCTCCATGCATCCATCCTTTTGTGCAAACCAGGAAGCTGGGAGATGTTCCCTGCAGCAGGGCTTAGATGCCTCCTCTGGGATGCGAGGACTTCCTTCTCTGCTGGGCAGCAGACTGGGATGCTGCAGATGCAAGTCAGGCTCAGTTCGTGCACTTTTATTGCCTGTTGCTGTTGCTTTTTGATGCCTTGATGCTGCTCTGGTTGGGGTCTGGTTGGCCTGACACATGCCATGCTGACAGGAAGGCTCTCAGGCCGGCGGGATGTGGGCTGTGTGGCTCTGAACCATCAGCGAGGCTCCTAGTTTCCCTTTGGTGCCTGGAAACAACTACTTTATTTTCTGCAGCTCTTCATGGGCATGCCCAGAGCCCTGGAGGGAGGCTGATTCCCATCCCCTAATGCGAATAACCCTGTGTCAGGCAGATCCTGGAGCAAGGAAGGGGCTGAGAGGTGATTCCCGTTTGCTATAACCCTGCAGGGCTCTGAAGCTGAGTGCGTTGGGAGCAGAGACCCACAGACAGAGTGGGGCACACTCGGATCCTCCCCAAAGGGGTTTGCTTGTGCCTTGCAGAAACAGCAGCATCGTGTGGGGTTGGAGCATCACCCGCTTTCCTGCCCCTGGGGGGTGTGAGGACGTGGCCACAGGCTGACGTCCTTTCACTGCGAGGACTCCCAACCTGTCCCCAAGCTGATCTTCCAGGGAGCTTTCTGCTGAGGCTGCCAGGACAGGGCTGTCTTGTGCGTGGGAGGGATGGCAATGGTCTGTGAACCTTCTGTCACGCAGCCAAAATGCTCTTCAAGCTGCTAGTAATAAAAAAAAAAAGTCTCTCCCGGGTGAACAGGAAAATTAGGTTCTGAGTTCAGCCTGGAGTATATGGGTCATTATTTGGAGTCACAGTTAGTCACAGGCTTGCTGGCCCAGTACTGTGGGGACATGGGACTTGGGTTGTCCCCCCCCACCTAGAGCGGTGGCTGCCTGCTAAGCTGGGGCATGTGGAGGTCCACAGGGTCCTCAGTAGTTTTGCTTGTCCCTGAGCACCTCGGACTTTGCCCGAAGGGCTGAGAAAAGCGAGATAAGAATTGCTGCACTGGGGCTATGAATCTAGGACCTTTTTCATTTCAGCCTGCTCGACCAGTTTTTGCTCTTGGCTGAAAACAACCTGGCACACATGAGGAAAAAAAAAAGGCAGTTTTCCAGCCAGATCAGTTCTCCAGTCTGGTTTGCTGTGTGGCTGGAGAAGCAGCAGTGCCAGCGTGGTGCCTAGGCGGTGCCACCCCCGGAGGTGCAGCCACCAGCCAGATCCAGCTGATGCACTGTTGGGGGACATCTCGCATGGCATCCTGCAGCAATGGGTGCTGGAATAGACCATTCAAGATGAAGCCAAGGGCTGGGAGCACTTGGTCGGGGGGGTCTTTCTGGTGTCCTGCTGGACTTGGGTCCCTTGGAGAGCAGTGACGGGGCTTGTGGGTGTCCTTCAGGAGAGGAAGAGGAGGAAAGCTGTGTTTCTAGCCTATAGCTAGAGTCTTTTTTTTTCCCTCTGGTTATATTGTCCCCTATATGGTTAAACCAGGCCATCTTGGGGTCTGTCTGAATGCAGAGAGGAGTGGGGAAGCAACCCCAAAACAGCCTCTTCTTGGGTGCTAACGAAGCCAGCCAGTAAATCAGTGTTGAGCAATGTGGGCTGGTGCGAGCAGACCCCTGGCAGAGCCCTGGCAGATGGCCTGACAGGACCTTGCTTTGCAAAGCCCACAACACCCCAAACAGCTGGGTTTGGGGTGTGAAGGGCTGAGCAGAAAGACTTCTGCAATGTTCATTCACCCTTTAGGAATGGTCCCCACAGTGTTGGGAGGTTCCCTCTGCTTTTTTGGCAGCTGTGGTCCCGTGCTCAGTGAAACGTGGGCATGTGCCCCATTTTCATGAGTCCCCTGCCACGAAGGGGTTTTGGTGCCTTTTCTCTGCCCCAGCTCTGTGGGGCGCAGCTCTGGTGTCCCCCAACAGGGCCCTGCTGTGACCCATCTTGCTGTCTTCTCTTGCAGAAATGGCAGCGTCGGTTCTTCATCCTCTACGAGCACGGGCTGCTGCGCTACGCCCTCGACGAGATGGTAAGTGCTGCCGGGTGGAGGCGTGTGGCCATGTTCAAACCGCGGTGATCACCCGGGGCCACCTCTGCTGGCCTCATTGGAGCCTCTGGTGATGCTCCTGGTACGGTGTGGGGAGACCTCTGCCAAACTGATGAAGAGTTTTACTCTCTGGGTTTGACTTGCTGGGTTTGCGTGGGAGCTTGGTGGACGGTCAACAGAGGAGGATGGGTGTGTAGGAGGCGTGTGGGTCTCACCTGGCCTGGGGTTCATCAGTTGCTGACAGCCCCTGCGCTGGTGGGGTCCCTAGGGTTCCCCTCACTCCTTTCTGCTCTGCCCTGTGCCAGCTGGGGTGGGTTTGGTGGCAGTGAGTGGCCTCAGCAGTGCTGGGGAAGGAGGCCCTGCTTGGCCATGCTGTAGAAAGTAGGTCAGCTGGAATGCCTTCCCACTGCTCATCCGCCCCGGAGCCACGGTGTGCTGCCGGCACTGCTCCCCTCGGTCAAACAGAGCAGGGAGACAGAGGGAAACCTTCTCATCCTCTGCGAGCTGTGAGGTGGGGATGTCCATCCCAGGGGGTCAGCCCTGCCGTGATTGCCCAGGGCTGCTGATTTATCCTCCCGGCTACGGCAAACCCCTGGGAGGGTGCCCAAGGATGAACGTGCCAGCACGGCGTGGCACGGTGGGCTTCTGTGTGCTGGGATCTGCCCGGGCAGGAGGCTCACAAAGCTGGGCACACTGAGATAACGGAGCTGGGACGTGTGGGGACCTGTGTTTGTGGTGGGGAGGCTCCCTGCGAGGACACGGTGGGATGGGGGGGGATGGCAGCGCAATGGGCGTCGCTCGAGTTTCATGCCTAGTTTGTTTGTATTTATTTTTTTTTTCTTGGGGTTGATCCAAGTGCCCTAAATAATTTAAATGTCTCGGGTAGGAGCGGTGGAGGCTTTCAGTGCATTTCTAGTGCCTCTGCAGCCTGGCTCTGCACTGAGCTGGTGTTTCATGTCCTGCAGTGACAGGAGAGCAGTGTGTGGCTGGCTGGGGTGGGGAGATGCCCTGATCCTAGGAAAGGTGGAAGGATGTTGGAAAACACAATTTTAAATGTTTTTCTTGCTGTTTGGCATCCTGGGGAGATTGACCACCTTCAGGTGCTGCTGCATGTGGGCAGGAGCCAACGGGCAGTGCGTCAGCGCCATGCCCTGCCCTCTGGACCTCGTGGCACTGCAGAGGATCATTGCTGGAGAGCATGTAGAGGATGGAGGAGCATCTGGCAGTTCTCTAGGCACCTCTTGGGCTTTTTTCCCCTTGAGAAGGGGAAAAGCTGGGAAAAAACACCAAATAAAGGGAGCGTGCAGGTGTGCAGCGTGGGTAGATGTGGGTCAGGCTGTCAGCAGGCGTGTCCCCATGGGGCACTCGGCTCCCTGCCCACCACACCTTGAACATTGCTGGGGGACACTGTTTTTCCCCCCCTGAGGTGTTTGCCTGCTCCCTGCCTGTGGCTCTCCACCCCTCTGGCTGTGCCAGCTCCTTGCTGGGTCCCCACCACCTCCACAGGACAGGGACCTGCCTCTTCCACACAAAGCGGGCACATGGTTTTTTGCATGGGGCATCCACTTTGTAGCCCATGCAGGGATGATTTACCCCCGGTTGCATCCCCCAGGAGTCTGGTGGGGGTCCTGTGGGGGTCTCGGCACAGGGGTGGCCTCCTCAGTGTGCCAGGAGCTGGGTGGCAGCTGGCCGGAGACCTCCCAGGCTGCTGCAAACGGGGATTGAATTGCTCTGCCTTGAACCTGTTAGACATTAATTTTGTGGGTTTGGCAATTTCTGCTCTTATTAAAAGTGGGAGGGGAAGGAGGGGTGGGCTTGGGAGGGGAGTCCTGGGCTGGTGATGGCGGAAGAGACGCTCCCATGCCCGGCGAGGGAGGCTCCACTCCTTGCTCCTGGTGGACTGGAGAGCGGCAGGATGTAGAGGGGTGGCTCAAAGTCCAGCCATGAGCTTGGGGAGGAACCTTGGGCGGTCCCCAAAGATGTTGGTGCTTCAGTACACAGAGGCCATGGGATGGGGCAGACTTCGGTGCAGGAGTCTTTTGCCATGGGGTGGGTCAAGTTTGGTGTTGGATCAGAGCATTTTGGGCATGCAAAGCCCTTAGCAGGAGGTGGGACAAGTGGGCACCAGGCACCCTGCTGGCATCAGACCCTTCCTGAGACCTGCCCATGGGTGTCCCCAAGCTGATCCCAATTCCATGCTCCTGCTTAGCCACCTTTTTTCTGGATGTCTTTCCATCTCTCTGTCCCTTCTCTGCCACATTTTCACTCTGAAAATCCAAACCAGTCCTGTGTGATGGCTGCAATGGGGAGCACAGGCACAAGGTGTGGGCCTCCATCCCCTCAGACCCAGGCTGAGCCCCCAGACTCGCTCCCTGGGCTCTCCCTCTTTCGCACTGGCTGCCGTTCCTGCCAGCACCCGGAGCCTGCCTGGCCTCTGGGAATGCCAAGGGGGTTGCATCCCCTTCTCCTCTGCAGGGAGTGTGCCAGTGGCTGTTCCCGGCTCTGCCGAGCCCTGGCTAAGCCGAGCCTGCTCAGACCTGCAGAAATTCCTCCCTCCCAGCCGTGGGTGGATGCGGAGGTTGGGTGATCGCTTGGGGTTGCCTTCCCATGCCGAACCACCGTGATTACCCCTCGGTGCTGGCTTGCTCCTGCCGTTTGATAAACCTCTGTGCTGGGCCAGATGGTGTTCAGGGGCTGATGTTTCTCGGCTGCAGCTGGAGGATGGCGAAAACAGTCTTAGGTTGAGTTGAGGGAAGGCAGGAAAGAGGGTGGCAGGGAGCTGGGGACAGGCTTGGGGACAAGCTGCTGCATTGCGAGTATCTGAGGATGTTTGCCCCGACATGCTCCCCATGCTGGTCCTGTGGCACTTCCTTGGTTTTCCCAAGAGATACATTCCCTGATTCTATATTGCATGGAGTGCAAGGCTAAAGCCTTCCAAAAAAACTAGGCCAGGGCAAATGCATCCAGAGACTTGTTTGGGTGGTGGAAGAGTCACCCAAGGAGCTTAGACCATTGATACTTCAGGATATTTGAGAGTAGAGAGGATAAAATCCTCATCCTGTAGGGAAACAACCCTGCCCAGGGTGGGAGGGATCATACTCAGTCGCTCAAGGGGTCAAGGGGGGACTTGTGCCAGGACAGTGAGCAAAACCTCCCCTGGCTGCTGCCTGCCCAGTGCATCCCAGCACACTCTGCCCAGGGGGAGATGCCCAAACCGGTGCCTGCAGCTGCAGCCTTCTGATGCTGCCTCCTGCTGTGCAACATCTCAGTTCCTCCTGGTAAAACACCCTGCAGTCCCCAGCAAAACCACCCCTGCTGCTGCAGCAGGAGAGCAGCCTGGCACCACGGTACCGGGGCGGTTCGGGAGGTGTCGGTTGAGGTATGGGAGCTGCCCAAAATTGTGCCAGGGTGAGGGGATGGAGCCAGAGAATGGCAAGTGCAGAGCGTTTGCCTCCTTTTGTTTTGATTGCTGGGATCTATAATTAGCGGCTGAGGTCTCTATAAATAGAGCCCTGCTGCGTGGGAACGTAGTGGAGAGGCAGTGGGTGCACATGGTGGGGTTTGCAGGGATGGAGAGCACTGTCCCATCCCACCTGCAGGTGGGCTATGGCCTTAGCGTTGCCTGGGGAGAGATCCAGCCCTGGGGCTAGAGCAGGTCAGAGAAGAAGGTCTGGATCTCCAGCCCAGCTTCTTAATGATTCGTTATGTGTCCGTGGGCCAGGCCTAGCCTCTGTGCCTCAGTTTACACTGGGGTTTATACTAGGTTGGCATTTGTGCCAGTGCTTTGCCCCCAGTGAGAGCTGTGTCCTCCCTGGAGGTATTCTCCCATCACATCAGGTCTTCTTTCCACAGCTGCCTGAGACTATTAATTTTGGGTTATTTTCTTTGTGGATACGCTGCTTTGAAAGCAGGACAAAGTTCAGGCTCACCTGGGAGCATCTCAAACTTGCTGGTGGTGTGGATAACTAACACCAGGGTGGGAGGATCTTCTGGATGAGCTTTCCTAGTTCTCCTGTGGGCGATCAAGAGGAGCATCCCTGGACATGACATGTCCTTCTCCCAACAAACTGGCCTCGCTCCATGTCTGGCACTTTCCAGCATGGTGGAACAAAGTGTGAGGATGGGCTGGGAGCCCTGCTTCTACTCTGCTCCTTATTTGCTGGAGTCAAGTTGCTTTCTGAAGCTGGGGAGGAGACATTAGGACTGCTGTCTGGGGAGGTCTAAAAAAGTGCTTAAACCAGTCATCAGCCACCTCTGTGCTAGAGTTTGCTCATGCATATGGGGTTGGGTGGTTGCATCCTCCACGGTGGCGTTGCAGACCCTTCCCAGGCTCGCAGCACAGTAGTTCTGCTCCTAAGTCAGGAATTCAGGCAGATCATAATGGCTTTCATCTCAGTATGGTGGAGTGGACATCCCTGCTCCAGCCCACGATGGCTGGGAGGGAGGTCAGGAGGGATCCGGGAGCTGATGGGATCAGGGTAGGATGATGAGGAAGGCCATCTCGCCATCTGGCAATGGTTAGGGCAGCATCGGGACCCCTGGACGGGGTGTATAAATAGGAGAAGAGAGGCCAGCTCAGAGGTGGGAGGTCTGGTACCGTGCAGGGGGCTGCAGGGTCACATCTGGAGTCCTGCGTGGCCCCAGACCCTGCTCCTGGCCATGGAAACCTAAGGAATTGATAAATGGGTAAAAAAAAAAAAAAGGAGAATGGTGTAAGCATTGGTGGCTGCTGGTGGGGGATCGGAGCAAGGGAGCGATGTGTACCTGACAATGCTGTGATGTGTAGATGCAAGTAATTGTTATTTCCTAATCAATCCCCCTCCAAAATACTCTTTATTTGGAAGAAAGGGGCATTTTAAAGCGTCACCATCGGCCGAGCTGTGCTGTGTTCATTTCCATCGTAGTTCCCTCCTTTGTCATCTATATTGTTTTAAGAAGCCAAGAATCTGTGCATGTGGGTTTTTTTCCTCCTTTTCAGATCAAAGCAGTTTACTTCAGTCTTGGCACGGAATGGAAATTCATTGGCAGGGATTAAAAACGAACCTTAAACATCCTGGCCTCTCTGTCCTTACTTTTTCCACACGTTTCACCGTTTAAGTGTTTCCAAGCTCTCCCTGCGCCCTCCTCCGTGGGAGCACCAGGTTTTACAACCCCCTGTTCCCCTCATCCCCGGCGTTTCCCCCCACCATGGACACAATTTTGCCGGTGCCTGTTTGCCAGATCTTCAAGACTTTCAGTTTCTGTTTAGCATAAAAAGCTTTTTGGCTTGAATCAAAGCGTGTTTCACATCTAAAGCAAGCTGAAACAGAAGGGGCTGGAGGGCAGAGGCTGTGCAAGGCTCAGATGGTGGCAGGGACCACCACCCCAGATTTTTTCCAGGGTCTGGGTCTGACTTGGTCTTGCAGTGGGAGGACATTCTTCCTGTCTCCTCTGGTTTTTTTTGTTTGACCCCAGTGGAGAGGGAAATTGACCCCTTGCATGGCCACATCCTGTGATGGTCTGGAGGTGGTGTGTCACCTTGGCAAATGTTGGTGATAGTACTCCACCACTGCATGGAATGGTTCCACCCAGGAGCTCCTGGATTCATGGTCGTGGTGTGGATGGGGAATCATGCAGGATGTGAGCCAGCTGGGATGGGGGTGATGGGCAGCGGTGGGCAGCAGAGCCAGGCAGATACCTGGTTTGGTGGGGAGTGGGGTGGAAGATGATCTAAGGGAAGGTTTCACTTGGGATCTCAAAGATGATGCAGTAGAAATAAGGAAAGGTTGGCAATATCTAGGGAGCGGTGATCGTTTCTCCTCCAGGAGAGGGGCACCTAAAGTCAGGGTGCAAGGGAGAGGGGACAAAGTGTGTCCTTGTGATTGCTGTACAGGAGATGCAGAGACAGCACAAGTGCTGGTGGTTCCTGATGGAGTTCAGAGATCTTTGATGGATTTGTTGTGTTTAATTTTCAGTACTGCTTTTGGGGAAAAAAAATCCATGAACTTACAGGGAACCCTGGGAACTTTTTCCCCAGGACATTGCTGAAGCTGGGACCAAGCAGCTTTGGAGGGCTTAGGAAGATACGGAGATCTTCATTAATGGTCTTTCTAATATCAATGTCTTGCCTGCTGCTGTCCCAGTGCCATATTGTTTACAGGGGTTGGGTGTGGGGATCCCATAACGGTGTCTTCAGGGGGGGTTCATATCTTCCCTTTTCTGTCTGCTCAAAGTGTCTGGCCCCAGTTGCTACTGGAGGTGGGTCCTGCTGTCAAGATACCTGTGGTCACCCCCTACCCCACCCTCTTCTATTTTACCTCTTCTAGTTTGGCTTATTGTGGTGTTTGGGGACGTAAAACTGCTGAGCTGCAGAAGACAGTGGGGGCTGAGAAAACAGGGAACGGGGGAAGGCTCCTCTAGGGATGGCTCCAGCACCAGTCCTGGCACTTGGGTCTATGGCAAGGGACCATCACTGGAGCCCAAAAAGTGCCTGGGTTTACTGTGAGCTTAGGTGGATCAAGCTGGCTGTTTCTGTTCACGTCTTCTCAAGTGTGGATGGAGGATGCTGATGTCCACGTCCAACCCTGCTGAGAAGGGCGTTCATTGCCTGCAGGACCTGCTCGGGAGAGGCCCTGGTGTGAAGCAGTCCGTGGTGGGAGGTTTGGGAGTTAACAGAAGGCCAGGGAATAAAAGCAGAGTTGAGAGGGCTGGATACAGCCAGTGACCTCCTAATGAACAAGCAGCTTTGATGACCTGGCCCAGGTGCTTCCTTCCTGGAAACAACACAGCCCCTATTGTCTTCTGCTGGACGAGCTGCAAAGCTGGAATTGCTCTTAGGCTGAGCAATGAGGACAGGTTCAAGTGCCTCTGTCCTTTCTGCTTTTTCCCTGCTCCACCATCTCTTGAGACCTAGCAAAGATGTTTGTGTAGAAGACGCGTGCAAGAGCAGTGAGGGAATCGAGCTGGATTTTAAATTGCTTTTATCTGGTTTATGGGAGGCAGAGTGATACAGGAGCTTGCAGCAGCTGGAGTTTCTTCTTTGTGACTTCTGCAAACCTGGGCTCCATCCCCGTGGCCTCCAGCCTGGCTGCAGGCTCTCAGTGAAGGAAAAATCGTGATCTGCTGTGAAACATCAGCGCAGAAATCAAACCCGCCTCTGACGGCATTTAGCAGTGAGGATGTCGGAGCTGGTAGTGAAATGACACAGCTAATTGCCAAGCGCACAATTACCCTCATGGAGCCCTTTGGGTCCTGGCTGGCGCGTTCCCACCCTCTGCCTTGGACCTGCCTTTCCTCTGTGTCCCACCACGCCGTAAATGTCTAACAAAACACAGCACTCCAGCAACGGCCCCAGTGCTGCAGCGGCGAGTGACAGATGGTAGCGCTGGTATTTACTACGGACAGTTGCTCCAGTTGCTTTTCCCTTTTTTTTCCCCCTTTTTTTTTTCTTTCCCCTCCCCCACCTTTTTTCCCCCCTTTTTTTTCTACTGGAGCAGTCGAAATGAAGCCAGTGGGGCTTTGCAATCCCCACAGGCACCTGAGGAAGGGGTTGCAGTGGTGGGTGCTTTCAGTGGGTGTCTGGTCTCAGCTCTCCACAAACTGGGGCAGTACTGGGCTCCCAAGCATCCCCCTGTGGGGTCGGAATTGGTTTTAATTCTTTCCAGCCTTGTTGCAGGCCACCAGCTGAGGTTGGCAGGGACCACCGGTGAGCTGTGGGCTACCAGTTGGGTAACGCCGGGCAATAACACCCCTTTTCCCATTGTGTAAAGAAATCCCTGGAAGAAATGGCATCCTGGTGGCTGGCACATCTCTGTTCCTGCTGAGGGTCCCATCTCTGCCGGGTGGCGTGGGGTATCCTGGCCTTGCCTGGTGGGATTCCATGCTGCAAAACCCTTGGTGACACCCAGAGGAGCTCATCCCCCGGAGAGGAAGATGAGGACCTGAATTGAACAAGGCTCCAAAAATCAAAGTGCCTTCCCCT
>NW_015090794.1:828075-828471 GCF_001431845.1 Calidris pugnax
GCAGCAGGGCAAAACGGTTATACCCTGCAGAGAAGCAAAGTCTACTTCAGCATCAGGAGAGAACATGACCAAGAGCAGTGTCTGAGATGCAGTAGGATATGGATAATGACGTGCATTGCAGCATTGTAAGCAACCCCTTCCATTACTCAGAAAAAAGGAACTTAGAATAATCTGATCTTTTGCAGTTTGGGCGTTCAATACTGAAAGTTGTCTTGATGAAAAATGTATTTCCCAATTTTTTTTTTTTTTTTTTTTCCCCTAGCAGAGATCCTGCATTCATTGATTGTTGACATGACATATGTGGGTTGGAGAAAGGCAGCGGCAGCTTCTGGCAGGGGGAGGAAGGGGCTGGGAGGTGGGGGGGGAAGAGGGGGGGCTCTGCAAGCTGAGATGCTG